>NC_056733.1:543798765-544127515 GCF_019279795.1 Protopterus annectens
CATTTGCACTCTTTGTCTTTTCAGATTCCAGTTCTGTGATTTGTAAAGAGTGTGTGTGGATGATAGGTGGACAAGATAACTCACAATCCAGATCTTCCATTCTACCTGCCAGTCCTCCTCTAGCCAGTCACCCCAGACATTTCAGACCTGGCATAGGGAGCAATTTTAAAAAGGGTAAAAGTGCAAGCTCTGTGGGACCCAGTGGCGAGACAGAAGCAAATAAATTTCAGGGAGATGTTGGCTGTTATCAGTGCAATGAAAGCCTTAAAGTATCTCTTGTCCTCAAGAGCTCTGCAGTGTACACCAATAACACCACATTGATATGGTACATAAAAAAAAAAATGGGATACTACATCAATACCCTTTTTGCAGACTAGCTACAATAGCCTGGGAGGTAACAATTAAGCTCAGCCTGATTCTTCAGGCTTCATATATTCCATCAGAGCAAAACCTTATTGCAGACAAACTCAGTAGGGCCAGGATAACCCCCACACATGGAAACTTCATTATGGAGGTCTTCCAAGAATTGGTCTGACTGTGAGAAACACCTCAAGCAGATCTGACTGCATACTTTCAGAAAAGACAACAAAAGAAATTCTGCTACAGAATTCCTTACAGTCAGGCCTGGAAGATAGATGGTTTCTCACTCCCATGGATGGAAATGTTCCTGTATGTGTTCCACCCTTTCTACCGATTTGCATGGTTCTTCTAAAGAATCAGAAGGGCTGTCCAAAAGTTGTGGTGGTGACTCCTTTCTGGCCAAAGCAACAGTGGTTCTCCCCTCTTTTCAGTCTGACCAAGGGCGGTTACTACAATCTTCCTCACAGACCAGATTTGCTCACGCAAGATAGGGAGTAGTCTAATATACCCCAGTCTAGAAACTCTTCAATTAACTGCCTGATGATAGACTCTTGATACATTTTAGGCACTTTTTGAGGATGTGCAGCAGGTATTAAAGGAAGTGAGAAAGCCTGCTACTAGAAAATCATATATTTGCAATTGGAAAAGATTTTCAGGTTGATGCCACTTAAGCAACCAGGACCCTTTTCAGGCCCTGTTGCCTCTGTCTCTTGGTTATTTGTGAGAGTTCCTACCTAGTGGTTTTTTGTACTCTATCAAGGTACATTTGTTAGCCGTTTATGCTTGTCTGCCTGTAGACCCCGCCTTTTCTGACAATGCTCAAACACTTTTAGAAAGGAGTCTTGCATACTCGCTCACCTAGAAACAGGTGACTCTTCCTTGGAATCTCTTTGTGCTTGAGAAGCTAACTATGTCTCCATTTCAACCAGCATATGAAGCTAATTTGAGATTATTAGCATGGAAGATTATATTGCTTATAACTCTGATATCTGCTAGACAAGTATCTGCGTTGCAAATTCATATGACAAGTCAACCTTACCTCATTTGTCACAAGGACAGAGTTTCTTTGAGAAGAAATCTTAGTTTTATGCCCAACGTCATTTCAGAGTTTCCTTTATGCTATGCTATTACTATCCCGGTCTTTTTCCTTGAACCCAAGACAGACTTAAATTCCTAGTCTTATTTTCTGAGTCAAAGAACAAGGGAGAAAGGATTCTTTGCCTTTTGGATGTACACAGGCAGGTCAGATGCAACACAGACGAAACTTGACCTTTCAGGAAAGCTGACCAGCTGTTTATCTCCTATGAGGTTAAGAAGAAGGGACAATCAGAGACAAAATTGACTATTTTTAGGTGGTTGTCTCATTCTGTTACTTTATCTTATGCTTGCTATAATAAGCCTCTTCCAGAATGGGTTACAGCTCATTCAACAAGGGCATTGGCTTCTTTTTTGACTTTCTAGAATGGGATGGACCCTAGATGTACTGTAGAGGCAGAAGCTTGGTCATCTGTACATACTTTGTAAAAGTAGCACACTAGATTTCTTTTCCAGCTCCAGAACAGGCTTTGGCAGGACCCTTCTCCAAGGGCTCCTGGAATCTTTGCTTTTGGCCTCCTCCTTATTTTTATGCTCTTAACTAAGTTGGATAATCTACCCATGTAGCTTAGGCTACTGCAGAGGTGACCCATGTATTGAACATAGCACACCAGTAGCTTTTATAATGGTCACCATTGCAGTAGATATCACTCCAGCCCCATTCTTCTCTGCTGCTGCTCCTTTTTGGCTTGCCAGGCTGTACTTGTTTTCCATACCTCTCAACTGCCATGAATTTCTTAAGAATGTCCAGATAGATTTTTGCTTCATGTTCATCTGTTTTGCATTTGTGGTTTTCTGGCAAATTATTAAGGATTGAAGTCCCTAATGACATTTCAGTTTCAGGCTTCATATCCTTCAGAAAAATGCATGCTAATGCAAAAGCTGTTTGTCTTTTGCAAGATTCTTTTCTTGATGGTCATAGGTTCATAGGCTGGTACTAGTCTATCGGCCCTAGGGCCTATACAAGCCTAGCCATAACAATTCCCTGGCTGTTTCTTCCCACACTATTTACTTCCCTGGACCCCTGTCTAGCAGGGTGACTGATGTGATCCCTGGGGTGAATTTCCTTTCTCCTATCCAATCACCAAGGTTCCTTTTGAAGAGGGCCAAATAGGCGCTCTGCTTGACATGTATGGGCAAGTCTATTCCAGAGTCTGGGGAGTCTCTGGGTCAGGAACCTATCCCTCCAGCATGTTTTGTTTATTGTGATGACAAGTTTTAGATCCCTGGAGCATGTGGCTCTGAGGGATTGGGATTTCTTTAAGTGTAGCATGTCCAACAGCTCTAGGTTTGACATGGCCTTGTATGTTAAGCAGAGATTGCCTCGGAATAGACGATATGCGACAGAGTATAGCTGGAATTTTTTAAGGCGGTCAGCATAGGGCATCTGCTTTAGGCCTGTGATTCTTTTACTGAGGTATTTCTGCGGTCTTTCCAGTTGTTGCAGATGTCTTGAGAGGTACATACCAAATGGGGCATTGTATTCTATAATGGGTCTAATGAGGGATGAGTACAGTGGGACAATGTCCTCCTTTTTTCTGGATGAAATGCCCTTAGTGATGAGGTGTGCCACATAGAAGGATTTCCTGACTGTTGTGGCGATGTGGTTATTGAAGGTGAGACCACTGTCCACCTGTGTCCCTAAGTCTCATCACACTTTCGGTGTTTAGTGTACTGCCACCTATGTGATAATTCATGGGTACATGTTTTTTCCCAAAGGGGATAACTAAACATTTCTTGGCATTGAGCTTGAGCCCATGCCTCTGGCATCAAGCATCTGTTTCTGTAAGGCCCTTTTGTAGAGTATCCACATCATTTGGGGATTCAATAATGGCTCCCAGTTTGCAGTCATCTGCGAACTTTGTTAGCCAGAGCCCCTTAGCGTTGGCCTGTACTTTAGAGAAGTAGATGCCAAACAAGAAAGGTCCCAGGATTGAACCCTGAGGTACTCCACTTGTCTGGAGCTGGATTTGGAGTCAGCTACTTTTGCAGTGTGGGTTCTGTCAGTAAGCCAGTTGGCAACCCACCCATCGAGTAACGTAAGGATTAATGCCCAGCTTAGTAAGTTTATCTATGATTCCAGAGTGGGGGATGGTGTCGAAGGCCTTGGTGAGGTCCAGATAGGCTGTATGGACTGCCTTACCCTCGTCCACGGCTCTGGAGACTGATTCGAAGAAGTCAATAAGGTTCAGGAGACAAGATCGGTCCTTCACGAGCCCAAACTGGATGGGGTCCAGTGTTTTAAGGTTGCCAATGTCTTTGTTTATAGGTTCCATGATAATATGTTCCATGGCCTTGCAGATCAGGCTCGTCAGACTGATGGGGCGGTAGTTCCTGGGATCCAAGGTGGATCCCCACTTGTGGAGTCGGATAACTGTAGCTGTGCACCACTCAGTAGGCACGAAGCCTGAGGTGAGGGTATGATTAAACATGACACTTGGGTGAGATGCCACTTCATTTTGTAGTTCATGTAGTACACAGCCCGGGATGTCATCTGGTCCCATGGATGCTGTATTCTTAGCTTTGGAGAGTGCGGTTTTTTTACCTGTGTGGCTATTACCTGAATTTGGCAATCTTCCAGTATTGAGATGGGCCATTTAGGGGGTGAGAGGGGGGTGAAGTTGGCACTGAATCGATCTGCCAGGATATTGGCAATATCCTTGGAATCAGTATATTTAATGCCATTCTGTTGTAGCTCAGAGCAGATCTGAGCATTGCCATTTAGATGCTTGACATAGTTATAGAATGCCTTGTGGTTGTCTTTGGAATCTTTGGCAATTTTATTTTCGTAACTAGCTTTGGAGGATTTTATGAGGGATGTCAACTTCTTACTGAGGCTGTTGAGGGAGTTTTTTGTATCCTGGGATTTTCCTCTTTTTTTGCAACAGTTTTTTTTTTCCTTTTGTTGTAAAGTTTGTTTATGGCAGGGGACCACCAGATTGGCTTCCTTTTTTTGGAGGAGAGCATCTTTGTTCTATTTGGGATGACACGATTAATGCATGAGTTGATGTGCTCGTACAGTGTCTTAGCGTAGGACTCGGCAGTCGGACTTTCAGTTCCCGTCTCCATGGGTGTCATGAAGTTTGTAACTTCTGACTTGAGTAACATGAAGTTAGCCTTGGAGAAGTTTTTTATGGAGGTTTCCTTACTGGGGGGTGGGGTGGGATGTGGATGTTAAGGGTGATTAGCTTATGGTCTGACCTGACCAACAAGGGGGTGACCATAGGTGTGGAGCATCAATTTCCCAAGTTGGTAATGACCAGGTCTAGGATATTGGAGCCCCTGGTGAGACTATGAATTAGTTGATCCAGGGCATTGGAATTTATGAATTTCAAGAACCGTTGGGCAAAGGTGTTGGTATACGAGTAGTTTTCACAGTTAATGGCAGGGTAGTTGAAATCACCCAGTATTAAGGTGTTTGGTTGTATATTAATATTTTCCAATATGTTTAGAAAGGTGTAGTGAGAATCTTGGGGCCATGGTGGGAGATCTGTAGCAAGCTACAATTTGGATTGCAGTCTTACCTAGTGTTAGTTGCACCTGGAGAATTTCAGATGCATTGTGTTGGGCAACTAACCTGGTGGTGTGAATATCCTTGGTGAATGTGAACACTCCTCCACCTTTAGTGTTTGATCCTGGTTTGGTGGCCGAAAAGTGTGGTAAGAGTTGTAGCCTGGTATTGCAGGGGTGCTCTCTGGAGCCTTGAGCCAGGTCTCAGTTACTGCACAGCTCTGAGCATCAACTCAGATGTTCTCAAAACTTCAGGTGCTTATTTGTAGGGAGCAACATCTGTTCTTTCAAAGTGACTAGGTGCCTGTTAGGACCAACCCACTGTTTCTCCCAAAAAGTGATGTCATAGTTGCCCTTAAATCAGTTTGCTTATCTTCCATGTTTCTTTTCAAGGACACACATTGTGGGAGAACTGCACTTCTCACTGTGGATGTGTCCTGTCAGTACAGGCTCTTCTGTGAAGTGAATGCATAAGTTCTGGAGAATAGACTTCCTTGCTGTAGGGTTGGAGGGACTGGCAGTTAAGTAAACCTTTGAAAATGGATTGCTGACATGATTGTCCTTTACCGTCAGAAGCCTTATGTGTGTTGGAAAATGTTTCTGTCAAGAACCACACCAGTGCATTTATGGCAGGTTCCAGCACTTCTATTGCAGGCATTTACACCTTGGCCATTTGGTCATTTATTCACTCCTTCACCAAATGTCATTGCCTGGACTATGACTGTGGCATTGGGCTTCCTTTGATAAACAGAAGATATAAGAGACTGACCCTTACAGCAGTTTTCTTTTAACTATTTTTGGATCACTTGGCATTCTGATCATTAACCACATTTAGAGAAACACATTATTTCATAAGTTTAAGTGTCTGGAAGCTGTCCTAGATAAGGGCTGCTCATAACAGGAGGAAAGCCCAAAACAGAGACCTTGACCTAAAGGTGTCCAGCAGGGAAAATGGGCTTAGCTATTGGTGTTATGTCCTCCTTCGTGCTTCACCGGAATTTGTTTTACATCTTTGCAGACTATTCTTTTCACCTGTAGCTTGGCAAGTCCATTACAGCCTTCAGTATTAGGCCTTAGAAAAAGGATACGTGGTACCTGTTGCCATCAAAATTGGAGTTTATGCAGTTTATGGAAGACCTTTTCAAACATATTCCAAGACTTTGGGGTACCCACATGTTTTCCTAATCTAGCTTAAGTAGCATAAATTAAACCAGTTCTTCTCTCCCCATCATTTGAAATGGGTGAGCTGGCAAATGGCCTATTGTATTCTTCAACTGGCTTCTCCAGCATCATAGGCCTCCACCTATTGGACCTGGGACATTTTGGGTGTAGTCCGGTATTTATCCATCTGTGCCATGAAGCTGGTCTTGCAGTACAAGCTCACTGTCTTCAGTGTTCTTCCTGATTTACCCAAATACATTGTCTGGTAGTACAGAATATTAATGATATGAGCTGTTAATTAGCTGCTTCTTGCAGTCAGGAGTTTGATTCTTTCAGCCTCTGTTTGCCTGCTGAGTGGTTTTGCACAAGTCACTTAACTAGACAGCGCTCTGGGACAATCGGGAAGTTGGCATAGGCTCCTCAGTGGTCTCTTGGACCACAGGAAAGAGATTCTTTGGTCTTTAAATGTTAAATGCTCTGAAAACTTTGAAAGTCAATACAGTGCATGATAATAAACTTTATTCTTGCAGTTTGTAAAACTGTGCAAACCTTATTTTGATTAAAACAACGAGATTTGATTATCTGAATGTTGTGTACCAATACCTTTTGAGTTTATATTTACAGTGCAGTTTCCAACCAAGCAAAGCTAATGAACTTTCATGAAATTGGTTACATTTAAGCATAATTTTCTGATGTTGTGAAGCTCACTTTCTTGTGTGTCCCATCTTATCAGTTTCATTTTCTGTGGAACCAAATTGCAGTGGCAGGGTGGACCATGTTTAATCTCCCCTCTGCAAGTGATGGACAGTGACAGTGGGCATTTTCTGTACAGTTTATCACACTGCCAAAAGGGACTGTAGAGTAAAGCTGTGTGCCAGTTAATAAATGGTGTGTCTGTGTATCGTATATACACTTACACACATATGTACACTGATACAAATGAAGTGTATAGTTATGTGTGAATCCACCTGAGTCTGTTTCATTCATTCACTCTGTGATACTCACTTTTTCCTATTGAAGGTCAGAGAGGAGACTGACCTGTCCTAGCAAGTGATGAGCTTAAGACAAGAGAACCATTATTGTATGGGCAGTAATCCATTGCAGGGACACATAAACATACTCACAAATCACACGCGTGCATATGTGAACTTTGGAAAACTGCAGTTCATGTAATGGTATCCTTTTGGGATGTGGTAGGAAGTCAGCAACCAGTAAAACCCACGTGGACATGGAAAGAACAAACAGACTTCCTGCAGAAGGCACTCAAACCAGAACAAAGCAAAGTCAGTCACTTCATTACTAACACACCTTCTCATGAGCACCACTGCCTCATCCCTCAAAAAAAAAAAAAAAAAAAAAAAAAATCGTCTCCCAGTGCAGCAGAGAATAGACCTACTGCTGGGCCTTATCATTTTCAGACTTCTCCAGCCTAACTTATTCCCACCAGTAGCTGCCAAATCTTATACCAAACACACACACTGCAGTGTCTAACTCTTATCCCAACCATACCTACTCCAACCCCCCCTCCACAGACCTGAATATACTTCACCCAACCACTCCTTCTTCATCCTTGCTCCTGAAATGTGAATCACTCTTTCCTCTACTCCCACCAAAAGGAACTACAGCCTCCCCCACTCCACCTTCAGAACTGAACTTAAAATATTTCTCCGCACAGCGAACGACATCACCTAAGGGCCTCTCAACCTCTATTCTTACAGTTGCTGAACTACTAATGCCTCTAAACTCTACCTTCCCACCCTGTTCTGACCGTCATTACCCAACTGCATTTCCACCATGATGTAAACCTGAAATATAACCATGTAAAATGTTTATTTTTCTCCTAATTAATGCTATATCTGTAAAATTGCTGCTGTAAAGTATTTGTTACATATTGTTACTTTCTGTTCTGTTTTTGATATGCACAGCTTAGTGCCTCTCTGTTCCATTTCTTCTTTCTTTTTGAACTATTTTACCTTGGCTGTACGTGTACTACCCTTGTAAGCAAATGTATAATAAATAGTAATATATATATAAAAAAAAAAAAAAAGATTGGTGAAAATAGGCCATTTTCATGAACAGCTAATCTTGGCACTGCTGTCATGTGGGAGATGTGCACACAGCAGCTCGCTATTTTGCATTCATTCGTTGGCTCTGCGCATTGTGCAGAGATGCAAAACAAAGGTAAATGGCAGAATATGCTAATGAAAGCATAACTAGCTGAATTACATGCTACTTCACAAAACCAAGATGACATATCCATTCAGGAAACTAATTTATCATGTAGACTTGGTGTAGCTCTGTGCCATGAACTCCAAAACGTATTGAAATACAGCCACCATTACAGTTAGAAAAAAAAAAAGCAATGTTAGGGGTTGGTGCTGCTGTCTTGCATGTGTATGTGCAACAGGCTCAAATCTATGCTGTTGCTTTTAGACCTTGCCCAAGTAGAAGGGAGTTCAGACCACATCAAACATGTCTTGGACTGCATTATATTGAAATATTAGAGCAATACAGGTTTGATAGGGAAACACTACAGGAACTCTGCAACCTCTGCTACTCCCACCTCAGACCCAGGGGAAATTGAGGAGAACCTATTCCAGTGGAACTAAGGTATGTGTAGCATTAATGATTTTGGTTATTGTACATTCCAGAGACCCACAAGAAATATACTAGGGGTATCGCAGGCCTGAGCCTCTAGAATATTGCTTCAGTGTTATAATGCTATGCTAGAACATTCAAGGGAGTGCATCTATTTTCCATGCACACCAGAGGACGGAGCAAGAACAGTTATGCAGGAATTTTATGTTTTAGCACACTTCCCTGATGTTTTGAGGGCAGTAGACTGCACTCACATAGAAATAGAAGCCCACCTGGTGAACAGGGAAGGACATACATCAACAGGAAGGGGTTCTACTCCGTCAACTGCCAGGTTGTCTGTAATGCCCAAGTGGCTCATCCTCTAAGTGTGTGCAGACAACCCGGGCAGTTACCATGACTCACACATACGGCACACCTGTCAGCTGTACACAAGGTTTGCTAGGGGTTATGTTCCACAAGGTCATCTACTGGGTAATGCAGGTTATGCTATGCTCTGGAACCATAGCTCATGACACCCATCAGAAATGTGCGCGAGCACACACACACACACACACACACACACACACACACACACACACACACACACACACAGAAGAAGGGTACAGTGATGCCCATGTTTATACCGGAAACATAATGGTGTGTTTATTTGGCATGCTGAAGTCATGCTTCCTCTGTCTAGGCACATCAGGGGGTGTGTATGACCCAGGCACCTGTGCAGAAATTCTCAGTCTGTACAGTGTTGCACAATATAATTTTGAGGAAACAGCTACAGTAGGGACAGCAACGGTTAGGACCACACATTCCTGGACCACAGGCCCAGCACCTCCAGCTCATGCAATGATTCTGACAGAGATTCTCCAGCTGTAGAGGGAGCTGGCAGACGCAGGCATGCACAATATGCTCTTGCCTTGGCTTAGAGGCAAACAGTCACCACCTAAGAGTCAATGGTTAGAACACAAACACTCACGAGCTAAGAAGTAAATAGCACACACACTCACCAGTGAGGGAATAAAGACAACAACCTAAACACATGCAACTATTAAAACTGATGCAGTCCAATGTCTACAAACTTTACCTCCCCATGTAATGGCTGTGCATGGATAGCATCAGACAGAGAAAGCCTCAAAGCACAAGACTCGTAACTGCAGTAATGTCAAGGCAATTGTGGGACCTGTAGTATGTGAACAGATGTATAAGAAGATAAATGTAAATGATATACCTGCATGCTGTTAGTCATAAATATACTCAATCAGAACCTGGGTGAGGTACCATCAGTAGTAGTACTGACTTATTGGAATGATAACTGCAATATACAGCTATGCATTATATACAGTTATCAGCATCCAGCCTGTCACTTACCCACTGTACACAAAACAGTCAAAAAGACAATTATAGCAACAGTTTCACAAGTACAGCAATAAGCAGGAATGCAATATCAGTGTTTCAATGCATGAGTTACCATACTAACTGAAATGCCTTCTGAAATGAGTAGGTGCAAAAACATCCACAATCCTTGTATGTAATAAATATGCATAAAATCAACATAGGGGGAAAGACTCTCTTAGCTGTCCACTCTGTGCATCAGACATATGTGCACCCTAAGTCATATCCAAATGAACAAGGGGCATGTTACAGTCATCTTCATTTGCACAGGGGCGGTAGGCCAAGGCTGGCACAGAACATTGAGTAAAATAGGAAATATTTCAGTGCCAGTAACAAGAGATGTATCCCAGTTGACATTAAGGTTTTCCCTAGCTTGCATGTGTGTGGGTCGGTATGGTCAGTTTTCGTGAAGCGTGTGTGTATATGTCTGCATAATCACAATAAAGCTTTGTGCTAACAGTATGTCCTGCCATGATGGACAGGTGTGAGCCGTGCATGGTAGAGATATGTGTTCAGTGTCGCCACTCCTGACCTTGCAAACTGCCTCTGCCAGGAGTTGAACTGCTACTTCCTGTCCCTGTTCAAAGTGGGTGTGCTATCTGAATATCAGTGATGCCTGCTGGATGAGCTATTTCATGACCATGTCCAGGACCACCACCCTGTGGCCTACCCCATTTGGGTGTGGACACCTCAATCACTGACAGAGCAGTGGAAGTAGGGCCATTATGGGAGCAGGGTCTGGCAAGGCCACATTGGCTAACACCAGAGGATGTTGCGGCTCTGTGGACACATGGATACTGCCCCTCCCCCAGCAGACATTCCATGACAGATACTGCCCAATCCAGTGTGTCGCTCATCCTAACCAGTGAGTCACGCATGTCAGAATGTGCCACATTCAGGACTCGTATTGCCTCTTTAGAGGTCCTGGTAGAACTTGCCTCTGCTTCCATGACTGCCCTGTACATATGTCTGGTGTCGCATAATGACACATCCGCATCAAAACAATGTTGGACAGCAGGCCTCCTTTGCGCATCTGTAGCAACCCTCCTGTGTGGTACTACATCCTCATGATGAATACAGACTGACTCAACCACCTCTGCATCTAGAGTAACCACACTACCCCAAGCAACCATGTTCCTCTTAACCTGCCCTATATCTGTTGGCTCAGTCGAGTGAGTATTCATTGGTCTACTGACTATGATTGAAATAAGGCTAGTGTATGTGTGAGCCACAACCTCAGTGTCAGGCTGAACCTCTGCACCCTCTGACTGTGCCTCTATATCACCACAATCATGATTAGAGGCTGCCAGTACTCTGACATCTGGTGATACTTGTTCTGCCCTGACACACTCAGGATCACTTGTGATAATAATCAACAAACACAAGAGGAAGGTAAGTAATGAATGGAAATGATCCAACCTATGTTTTAAACAGTCAATGTTAAGTTGTCAATCTCGCCTTCATTCTTGCTGGATGGGTTCGGAGCCGATCCTCGGCTCCGACTCGGCACTTGCTTTAGCTCGAGAACTCCTTTTACCAGCTCGAGGCAACCCTATATCCCATGATGCAAGGCGGAACTACCTCAGATCTCGTTTGCCGCTTAGCGAAAGAGGTCTCCTTTGCCAGCTGAGGTAAGTTTTTTCTTGGTAAAATAAGAAAAAGTGTAGTTAGGGGTTTATTTTTTCCCTTTAGTGTTAGTTTAGTCTGTACTTAGTTACAGCCCACCCTATTCCCTTCCTTTCAAACTTTTTATATAAAAATTTTTTCAGTTTAAAGTTTTTAGTCAGGCCTAGTTCCCCAAGTTATTCCCTTCCTGTGTGTCTGTGTAAGGGATTAATTGGTGTGTTTGTGGGGACTGTTTGTGTTTCTCCCTTCTAGGATGTCAAAAGAAGGCAAGGTCTCAGGCTTCAAGAAGTGTGACCAGTGCTGTCAGAAAATGTCTCTGACAGACAGTCACACTTCTTGTGTTTATTGCCTGGGGCCTTTGCACCTGCAGGACTCCTGTGCATTGTGTCATGCTTTTAGCCAGAGAGTCCTGCAGGAAAGGAGGAACAAATTAATCCTCCGAGGTTTACTTAAACCTGAAGGTTCTCCTCCTAAGTCAGGGTCAGGAAAACCTCTTAAGCCACCGAAGGTTCAGGCTACAGTGTCCAAGCCTCCTCCGGTGGCTCCGGCTCCGTCGGAGCCGATATCGGCTCCGGCTGGAGTCGATACTTCTTCTGTTCGAGTAGTGGGTTCGGTGCCGGCCGGCTCCGATACCCTGACTACTGTGGCCTTGTCGGCTCCGGCTGGAGCCGACGCTGTATCCAGCATCGGAGCCGAGAAATCCTCGGCTCCATCTGGAGTTCTAGGGACTTCGGCTCCGATGGCTTCGACCCGTAAGAGATCTCGGTCCCCCTCTATTATGAGTATCCATTCGGCTCCGGGATCTCCTCTTTTGTCGGAGCGGAGCCATCGGAGCCGATCTTCGAGATCTTCCAGGCTGTCTGACCACGATTTGGAGAGGGTGGTAAGCAGGCTGTTGAAGTCTCAGGCACTGGCCCAAATGCTCCATAGCCCGTCTCAACAGACTTCGGCTATAGCCCCGATTCTTGAGATTCCTCCTCCGACTCCACACCAGAGTTCGGAGCCGGAGCTTCTTGGGACAGCGACTGTTTCGATGCCGGAGCCGATACATCCTTCGGCGCCGTCGTCTTCGGCTCCGATCTCCTCCTTGAGACCTTCCTTGGAGGGATCCGGTCGTCGGGTTTCCACTGTCGGCTCCGAGGGGGCTAGTGGCATCGGACCCTTGTCCGACCCCGCTCTCCCTCTCGGGGCTTTGGCTTTGGTAAGCTCGGTGCCGACATCGGCCTCGGAGCCTTCTCTCTCCTTGGAGCCGACCATTCCTGTTTCTTCGGAGTGGGTGTGTTCCGGTCTCCCGGGGAGAGGAGCCTTTGAGGTGATGAGGAGTGTCCTGGCCTCTGAGCCTGGTCAACGGTCTATCCCTCTAGCTCCTCCCTCATCAGTGCCTGCAGATGCCTCTTGCCAGCCTCTTGCTCTCAGGCCCAGGGATCCATCGCCCCAGGTTTCCCCACTGGGAATTTCCTCCTCTTCCGAGGTTTCTCCTGACCCTGCAGGGGAACCCCCTCGGAAGAGGACGTGTAAGAGGAAACACACAGACTCCCCGGAGTCTACTACATCTGATACCGACTTAGATGAGTCGGAGGGTTCCCCACGGTCCCCCTCTGAGGATGTCTCCTTTTCAGACATCCTTGAACTCCTCAAACAGAGGGGGAATTGGCCCTCCATTGACCCCTCCGAGGATGAGTCGGTATACCTGGAGGCTTTTGGATCCCGACCCTCCACCTCCTGGGTGTCTCCGCCTTTAGACCCACTCATGCAGGTAGTGGCTCGGAAGGCGTGGGCGGCTCCAGATTCTGTGGAACCTGTCCCCAGGAGACCATCCAAGTTCATCACGGCCCCTTCGGATAGACAGTTCCTGTCCAAAGGTGTCACTGTGGATGCTATGGTGGTGGCGGCGGCCACTAAGAAGGAACTGGCGGATCCTTCAGTACCTGTCCATCCTCCTAATAAGGATTCTAGGGCCATGGACAGGTATGGAAAGCGGATGTTTTCTTCAGCGACCTTTGCTATGCGTTCGCTGAATTACCTTTGTCACTTCACCAGGCTTCAACGAGATATTCTCAAGGAACTGGGAGAAGTAGTCCAGGATCCTTCTGCTGTTGGGGCTCAGGAAAAGATTGCCTCACAGCTTGCTATCCTGAATTCCCTATCTAACTCCTCCATGCGGCTCATATCTTATGCGGCCGATGGAGCGAGCAGGGCCGCAGGCACAGGTGTTGCTCTTAGACGCCAAGCCTGGATGCGGCTGTGTAATTTTATGGACCCTTTAAGGCGTCCTTCACCAACACCCCCTTTGATGGTTCGGCTTTGTTCGGACCTCAGGTGAAGGATACTTTGACCAGATGTGAACAGGACGGTAAAACTCTTTCTGCCGTTGGAGTCCAGTTTTCCACTCCTTCTAGACCTTATCCCAAGGGTCAGAAGGGGAAGATGTGGTTCAAAAGCCCAAGGAGCTACACGGACACACGTGGTCAGTTTACCCCAGAGGCAGAGGGGTAACAATAATAGACGCCCTAGAGGCAGGGGGGGTCCTCAGAACCAGGGCAACAGGGAATCTCTTCCTGAGAAGCCCTTTCAGCATCCCTGAGGTGTTGCCCGACTGTCCACCCTTGGAGGCAGTCGGGGGAAGAATTTCACTGTACCCAGTAGCCTGGCAATCCCTATCCCAAGAGAAGTGGGTACAGTCGATCATATCCGAGGGTTACAAAATCCCCTTCGAAAGGTTTCCCGTACCTCTACAATCCCTTCCAGACATCTCACCCGGTCAAAGGGATTTGGCAAGACAGGAGGTTTCAAAACTCCTGGAAAAAAGAGCCATCCAAACACTGCCGGCAGACCAAGTAGGATCCGGCTTCTACTCAAGATTATTTTTGGTCACCAAAAGGACGGGAGATTGGAGACCGATATTAGACCTAAGCAGACTAAACAAGTCTGTCAGGAAGGCAAGATTCCGGATGGTCACGCTGCAATCCATTCTGCCCTTTCTGGGCAAGGACAACTGGATGTGCTCTATAGACCTTCAGGATGCGTACTATCACATAAAGATTCACAGACGCTCCAGAAGGTTTCTCCGCTTTCGGCTGGGAGCCAGTCATTACCAATTCAGAGCACTGCCCTTTGGCCTCACTTCAGCCCCCAGAGTGTTCACCAAATGCATGGCAGTGGTCACAGCTCACCTGAGACGTCGAGGATTCCAGGTGTTTCCTTATCTGGACGACTGGCTCCTCTCCGCCTCCACCAAGCATCAGCTTCTTCGGTCCAGAGACTACACTCTACAGCTTTGCAAGAAACTGGGAATTTCGGTAAATTTCGAAAAATCCTCTCTGCTGCCTTGCCAATCTATCACCTTTATAGGCGCAGAGTTAAATACCGTCAAAATGATAGCCAGGCTAACAGATCAAAGGATTCTGGACATCCAGAAATTTGTTCAGCTTCTGTTACTAAGCAACAAGATCAAAGCCAGGTTTGTCTTGAAAGTTCTAGGCCTAATGGCGGCAGCCATTGTTCTTCTTCCACTGGCTCGCTTCCACATGCGTCTCCTGCAGTGGATGTTATTCACGCAGTGGTCGTACCACAATCTGCCTATGAGACACGAAATCTTGGTGACACAATCGTGCAGAGCTCATCTACAATGGTGGATATCTTCTCCTCTTCTTCATCAGGGCCGACCCTTTATTCCCCCTCCTCCAGTTGCCACCGTCACCATGGATGCCTCTCTGATCGGGTGGGGGGGGGGCATTATCAGGGCAGGATGGTCCACGGGACGTGGCAACCCATAGAATACCATCTGCACATAAATGTCCTGGAGATGAGAGCAGTGCTTTTAACGTTGCAAGCCCTCGACGACTTTCTTCCCACGGGGACTATTGCAGTACAAACGGACAACATGTCCGTGGTCTGGTACATCAACAAACAGGGCGGAACCAGGTCCTATCCGTTATGTCGAGAAGCTCTCAGACTTTGGCAATGGGCGATCTCTTCTCAGCGGTTTCTGATAGCAACGCACATCCCCGGCAGGTCCAACCTATTGGCGGACAGGCTAAGCAGATCTATTCTGATGCCTCACGAGTGGTCTCTCAATCAATCTGTAGTGGATCAGATTTTTCTGAAGTGGGGCACTCCTTGTTGCGATCTTTTCGCTACCCCTCAAAACAGCAAGTGCCCAGATTACTTCACACTATTTCCCCTTCCAGGCCAACCCTGGAGAGACTCTCTAACCCAGGATTGGCCTCGGGGACTTCTTTATGCTTTTCCTCCCTTTCCATTGATTCCACAAGTCATTCAGAAAGCCACCGTTTTGAGAGCCAAATTGATCCTCATTGCTCCATATTGGCCTCGACAAATTTGGTTTCCGTCTCTACATCGTCATCTCCTGGTGCAGGCCTGGCATCTGGACCCAGTTCCGTATCTTTTGATCCATCAGTCGGGTCAGCAGCACCGGGCCATTCATTCTCTCAACCTCACTGCTTGGTTGCTCCACTTCCTTCCCTAGCCAGGCTACCAATGATTTCTGACTCAGTCAGAGACATTTTAGTGTCTTCTTTGAAGTCGTCCACTAGAACTATTTATGCTAGCAAGTGGCGACGTTTTTCAATTTGGGCAAACGCCAGAAATATTGATCCTTTTACTGCTCCTGTACATTCTGTTTTGGATTTCCTGGCGGAGGTTTTTCATTCAGGATCCTCGTCATCTACAGTCAAAGTACAACTGGCTGCTATTTCCAAGTATCATGTTGGCTTGCATGATAACAACATCATGTCTCATAGGTTATGCAAGGCCTTTTTGAGAGGAGCTTTTCTCCTAAAACCGCCTGTGAAACATCCTCCTCCGCAATGGGATCTAAACTTAATGTTGGCATCCCTAATTCTACCTCCTTTCGAACCGTCTGCTACATGTTCTTTGAAGTTGTTGACGTGGAAAACTATATTTTTACTGGCTGTTACTTCTGCAAGAAGAGTTTCTGAGATTCAGGCCCTCTGTATTCGCTCACCTTATCTGGTTTTTCATAAGGATAGGGTTTCGTTAAGAACTAACCCTTCCTTTCTTCCCAAGGTTGTATCTCAAACCAATATTAACCAATCTATAGATCTACCAGTTTTCTTTCCTAACTATTCTGACAGAGCTGAACAGAAGCTGCACTTTTCGGATGTCCATCGTCAGCTCAGGTACTACTTGCATAGGACTAAACAAATTAGAAAATCAGACCAATTGTTTGTCTCCTATGCAGAAAACAGGTTAGGTCTTCCAGTTTCTAAAGTGACCTTATCTAGGTGGTTGACTTCCACCATTTCCTATGTGTACTCTCTCAGGGGCAAACAACTATCTTCTAAGCCAAAAGCACATTCCACCAGGAGTCTATCCACTTCTGTAGCCTTTCAGGATAGACTTTCCATTGACACTATTTGTGCAGCAGCTACTTGGGCCACGCCTCATACCTTTGTGTCTCATTACAAGTTGGATTTGGCCTCCAGAGATAGGGCCAGTTTTGGTTCCACAGTTCTCAAGAGTCTGTTCCATTGAGCCACCCGGGATACAGGTGCTAGGGACGCGGTCCCATCCAGCAAGAATGAAGGCGAGATTGACAACTTAACATTTAGAAGTTATGTACCTACCATAACATTCCATGTTAGTTGTCTTCTCTCGCTTCTTTCTTTCCCCTCCCTCCTTCCCCCTGGCCTGGACAGATCTTGGAGAGTTCCTATTAGATTGCTTCCTCTGGAGCTTTGTTATAAGGACTTCTTTTAGGAACCATGGTTCCTAATTATGTTAGGATAGTCTTTAGCAGGGTCAGTTAGCTGCCAAACGAGATCTGAGGTAGTTCCGCCTTGCATCATGGGATATAGGGTTGCCTCGAGCTGGTAAAAGGAGTTCTCGAGCTAAAGCAAGTGCCGAGTCGGAGCCGAGGATCGGCTCCGAACCCATCCAGCAAGAAAGAAGGCGAGAGAAGACAACTAACATGGAACATTATGGTAGGTACATAACTTCTAATTTTAAACAATTTCAGATGTTAAAGAAATGCAGTACTTTTACTTTCTCCACAGACCGAGTGATGTGCACATGATGTGTACCTCCTCCTGTAGCACAAGCTGTAAATGTAGTGACTTTGAACCCAGAACACAGTAGTCCTCAACCAGTAGGCTGCGGACTGGTACCGGGATGTGCATCATTTGGTACCAGGTCACCAGGCATGGAATGAAACGAAAATGTGAATGTGTGTATGTGTATGAGTGTGTTTGTCTGCATGTGTGAGTGAATGCATGCATGAAAGCAGAATGACTGTGTGTGTGTGTGTGTAAGAGAGAATGAGCAGTGAGATCGGGCAAGCTATTATTTTACACACGCTAAGCAGAGCTTTTGCCGTTTAGCGATTGTAAAGCAAAACCAAAAAAGTGTGTGTGTTTCTGTCTGCGTGTGTGAGTGAATGCATGCATGAAAGTAAGAGACTGTGTGAGAGAGAGATAGATCTTGTGTGAGTAAATCTGTGCATGAATGCAAGAGGCTGTGTGTGCGTGTGCGTGTGGTGTGTCTGTGTGTGAGAGAGAGAGAGACACACAAAGTGAAAATGATCTTGTAGTGAGAGTGATCCCTGGCAGCAGCAGCAATGAGGTTTGCATACCTCTGGACCATACCACTCAACCTCTTGCACAATAAATCTGGACAGCAGTCCTGTCAACTTGTTAGAGCAAAAAATATGGACAAAGCCACAAATCATGGGGATCAAAGGACCAAAAATAGGGACACACAAACTTAGAAAGTTGATGAATTTTTCTGAAGTATATGAAGTTTGAAATTCAATTGCCTGTCACTATTTACTGACTTCAGTCGTCAAAGTTTTGCCAGAAAACCACAATTTTATGAGAAATAGACCAAAAATATGAGACAAAAATCTGGACATTCTGTGAAAATCTGCACAGCTGTGAGGTAGGCTAGACAGAGAAAAATAATAGGGACAGATTTTAAATATTGCTCTTATAAACATAGAAAGTCAATAAAGTTGCCTTTAGGTTTACGTACCTCTCGACCATAGTAAATCAAATGTTATGCTGTTAAGCAGCATGTACACCTTTTTGTAATTATTGCCAATTGTCTTTTTATTGTATGTTGAAGCTTTTCTTTCCGGGTCTCGGCTGAAAATGGACTTCTAGGCCAGTCGTGCCTCCCCCTGTAAACATATGTCAAATAAATAAATATTATGTATTTTATTATGCACACACGATGGCTGGTCCGTGGAAAATTTTCGGTATTTGCATATTATCGCAACCACATTCATACCGCCTCATTTTTTTCCATTCTGCTGTTTGCAGTACGGTATGTTCATACAAGTGATAAAGTCCTTGTACTGTGGACAGAAGCACTCAATTTGAACATTAAATGGAGGATGTTATGTAGTCCAATCTCGCCTACATTCTTACCCGTGGGTTCAGAGCTGAATATCGGCCAAATTTTTCTAGCTCGAAGTCTGTCTATTGGCTGGGCTCAGATGGTATCCCATGCTGCATTGCTCCATATTCCCAGATCTCGTTTGCCGCTCGTGTAGCTCGGACGTGGTCTCGCTCTTGGCTGTGGCTAAGTACCCTTTTTCTTCTTCTTTTTGAGAGAATTTATTACAAACAAAAAGCTATTTTAATAGCTATTTCTAGTTTGGTGTTTTGTGCATAATATGTAGTGTGATTGTTTTTTGTGGTATCCCACTAGCTGTTCCAACGGGCTAGGCCCGTTTCAGTTAGAGGACCTAGTCTGTCCCCTTGCTTGTCCCTGTTTTGTTTTTTTTTTGTTTTTTCTGTCTAAAACTGCTCAAATTAGAGATTTTAGTGTCTGTTTCCCTTGTGTGCGTTAGTGCTGGTCTAAAACCATTTAATGTAGAGGTTTTAGCCCTAGTCGCTTTAGTGTGTGTCCGTTCTGAGGATTGTTTGTGCAGTTGGTTTGTGGTAATTTTGTTCCCGTGCTTAGTGTGGTGTATTTTCTAACTTTAGTTGTGTTTTCCAGTCTGTCAGTAACGTGATCCTTTGTATTGGTAATTGTGATTTTTTATCAAGATGTCTAAAGATTCCAAGGAGCGTAAGCCTTTGGGTTTTAAAAAATGCTCTAAATGTGGTTATAAAATGTCCATCACCGATTGACATTCGGTATGTGTATATTGTCTGGGAGCAATCCACCTGCAGGAGTCCTGCAGCTTCTGCCATGCTTTTAGTCCCAGGGTGCTTCAAGAAAGAAAGAATAAGTTAATTCTGAAAGGACTCTTGAAACCCTCGTTCGAAGAGGGCCTGGAATCTGCTTCCAGCTCAAAATCAAAAAATAGATCTCCGGCTCCTTCAGTCTCCTCGGAGCCACTGGAGAAAGTAATCAAACTAGCTTCGACCTCCTCAGCTCCACTGTCCTCGGGACCTCAGGAAGTGTCGATGATGGAACCGGCATCGGCTCCAATTATATTGGAACCTCTTCAGAGCCGATTGCCCAGTACTAGACAAGTTTCACCTAAGAGGAGATCTCGATCTCCCTCCCTGTCCTCCAAATCCTCCAGGACACTTTCAGATGTGGATGTTGATAGGGTGGTGCAGAGACTCCTTCAGTCACCGGTTTTGGCTAAATCGTTCTCAGCTCCATCCCAGTCGGCACCGGAGCCCGTCCTGATACCTTCTACGATTATTCCTCCTCCGAGCGCATCTCTGTCTTCGGAGCCGGAATGCCCCGCTCCATGTGATGTTCCTCGGTCGGTTCCAATGGCCCCTCCGGGCTTATTGGTGCCGACTTCAGCACCGACCCTGTCGGCGCCGTCCACGGGATTCAGGACTCGGGATTCTTCAGTCGGGCCTGAGGGGGACACCTCGGGACATCTCTCTGTTCCTAGTCTCCCTCTCTGTGCCTCTGCTCGGGGAACCCAGACTCCTGTCATGGCCTCGGAGGCTGGTCAGTCCTCTAATTCAGGAGGGCCAGCCTTTGAGGCCATGCGGAGTGCACTGGCCAGATCGTCAGCTATATCATGCGGGGGTCGGTCATTCTGTCCACTACCACTCTGGTGCGGGTCTCTGATCACCACCTATCTGTAGACAGCGGAGTCCCAAGGCCTAGGGATACCTCCATGAGTGGTCCCCAAGTTTCTGAGGGCCCCTCAGAGTGTTTGCCTGAGGAGCCCCCTAGAAAGAAAACATGCAAGAGGAAGCACATAGACTCCCAGGATGAGTCCCTCACCTCAGATACTGACCTCGAGGAATCGGAGGAGTCCCCCCAAGTCATCCTCCGAGGATGTTTCTTTCTCTGACATGCTGGAGATGTTGAAACAAAGAGGTGATTGGCCATTCAAAGCCCCCTCCGAGGAGGAGTTGGTCTTCCTGAAGGCCTTTGGTGCTCAGCCCTCCGCCTCCTGGGTGTCCCCACCCTTCGATGAGCTCCTGAATTTAATTTGTCGGAGGGTGTGGGAGAATCCTGATTCTGTGGAACCCGTACCCAGGAGACCCAATAAATTTCTGTCTGCTCCCCCGGGTAAGGAATTTTTGGCCAAGGGAGTCCCTGTGGATGCCATGGTGGTGGCGGCGACCACCCAAAAGGAATTAGCCGAGACTTCTTCCTCCGGCCATCCTCCTAACAAGGAGTCTAGGACCATAGACCGGTACGGGAAGTATACCCTTTTGTCAGCAACCTTTACTTTACGGTCGCTGAATTACTTATCTCACTTTACTCGGCTCCAGAGAGATCTCCTCAAGGAGCTAGGAGATACTCTCACAGGTAACGTTCCTGAGGCGGTGGCCCAGACGGTTAACGCCCAGATGTCTACCCTCAATTCCATCGTTAACTCCTCCATGCGGTTTATTTCATATGCAGCCGAGGGAGCGAGTAGGGCAGCAAGCTCAAGAGTCGCCCTTAGGAGGCAAGCCTGGATGCGCCTTTGTCATTTTGCGGAGGCCTTCAAGTCTTCATTCACTGACGCCCCCTTTGATGATTCTTCTTTGTTCAGAATCAAGGTGAAAGACACACTCACCAGGTGCGAGCAGGAGGGAAAAACTCTGTCTGCTGTAGGGGTCCGTTTTTCTCTTCCCTATAGGCCTTACCCCAAGGCCCAGAGGGGTGGGAAGATGTGGTTCAAAAAATCACAGAGGTTTTTTCCCGGTGCACAAGGTGAGCCCCCCTCCAGAGGCAAAGGAGGGGGAGGTTATTCAAGGAGATGCCGCCCTAGAGGCAGAGGGGGCCCCCACAGTTCGGGAGACTGCGATTCCTTTTGCGGCTCTCCCTACTGTCACTCCTGATGGGAGGCCCGACTGTGCGTTTCCGGAGCCAGTCGGGGGTCGAATATCGTTATACCCGGAAGCCTGGCAAAGCATCACCCAGGACCAATGGGTATTATGAATAATTTCCGGAGGTTATACCATCCCCTTTTCGTCAGATCCCACATCAGTCAGAAAAATCCCGGACGTTCCACCCAGTTAAAGGGATCACGCGGCTTCAGAGGTTTCAAAGCTGCTAGAAAAAGGAGCCATCCAGCATGTCCCCTCAGACCAGATCGGATTAGGGACTTATTCAAGATTCTTTTTGGTGCCGAAAAGAACAGGGGACCTGAGACCCATATTAGATCTCAGCCAACTGAACAACCATGTACAAAAGTCCAAGTTCCGTATGGTCACATTACAGTCAATTCTCCCATTGTTGGAAAAAGAAGTATCGATGTTCTCCATCGACCTCAAGGATGCTTACTACCATATCAAAATGGAGCCAGTCATTTTCAGTTTCGAGCCATGCCCTTTGGTCTCACCACAGCCCCGAGGGTGTTCACCAAGTGTATGGCGGTGGTGACAACTCACTTGAGACGTTAAGGATTCCGAGTGTTTCCATATCTGGACGACTGGCTCCTCACTGCCACCACCAGGCATCTACTAATCCAAACCAGGGATGCTACCATCACTCTCTGTCAACAGTTGGGTATAACACTGAACTGGGAAAAATCTGCCTTGTTGCCCTCACAGCGTGTCAATTTTATAGGTGCAGAGCTAGACACCGCTCAAATGCGGGCCTTTCTACCACAGGAAAGAGTCAGAGTCTTACAGCAACAGGTGCACGCCCTGCTCCCCCCGAAAAGAGCGAAGGCAAGATGGGGTCTTCAACCCCTGGAGACTATGGCAGCAACAAATTATGTTAGTCCCTCTAGCGAGATTACACATGAAGCTTCTTCAATGGCTCCTCTTTGTTCTGTGGTCTCTCCAGAGACTTCCACTTTCCAACCCTATTTTGCTCACGGACAGATGCAAACAGGATCTCAGTTGGTGGCTTTGCACCAACAATCTGGACAGGGGAAGACCCTTCATTCCACCGCCCCCGATTGCCACGGTGACCACGGACGCCACCCAGATGGGGTGGGGGTGGGGGGGCATTATCTCAGCAGGAAAGTCCAAGGCACGTGGCAAGAGCACGAGATACATCTGCATATCAACGTCCTAGAGATGAGAGTGGTGCTACTTACGCTGCAGGCACTTCAGATCTTTCTACCTCTCGGGACTATTGCAATCCACTCGGACAATGTCAGTGGTGTGGTATCTGAACAAGCAGGGAGGAACCAAGTCATACCCCCTGTGCAGAGAGGCCATGCGAGTGTGGCAGTGGGCAGTATCTTCCCAACAGTTTCTGGTGGCAATGCACATCCCGGGGAAGTCCAATGTGATAGCAGACAGGCTAAGCAGAGCTATTCTGATGCCTTACGAGTGGTCCTGAACTGTCTAGTTGCAGAACGGATCTTCAGCAGATGGGGTCAGCCTTGCTGCGACCTTTTTGCCAGCCCCCTCAATGCCAAATGCAGCAGCTACTTCACGTTGATCCCCCCACAGGGGGAGTCATCCAGGGACACTCTGGTCCACGATTGGCCCTCCGGTCTGCTATATGCCTTCCCTCCATTTCCCTTGCTGTCTAAAGTGATTCAGAAAGCACAATCCTTGGGAAGCAGAATGATTCTGATTACTCCACACTGGCCTCATCAAGTTTGGTTCCCTTTTCTCCATCCCTACATTGTGGACACGCCTTGGAGTCTGGACCCACAACCAGATTTACTGACACACATGTCAGGGCAGCTCCATCCCTCTCTACGGACCCTCCAATTGACAGCCTGGCTACTCCACTTCCGTCTTTAGTTAGGCTTCATCACGTTTTACCTGAGGTAGTTCATATTTTATCTTCCTCTCATAAGCCCTCTACTAGGAAGATTTATTCCAGCAAATGGAAGAGATTTTCTATTTGGGCTCATACCCAAGGGATTGACCCTTACACAGCTCCAGTTGCTTCCGTCTTGGAGTTCTTGTCTGTGCTTTTTCATCAGGGCTCAGCGTCCGCTACCATTAAAGTCCAACTGGCAGAGATTTCTAATTTTCATGTTGCTAATGAGCCTAGTCTGATGGCTCACAGACTCTGTAAGGCTTTCCTGATGGCCACTCTGTTACTCCGTCCTCCTGTCTCGGAACCTATCATGCCTTGGGATTTAAATTTTGTTCTGCAAGCTCTTACTTCACCACCCTTTGAGCCTGCAGCTACTTGTGAATTAAAATTCTTGACCTGGAAGACTGCCTTTTTAGTAGCCGTCGTATCAGCCATACGCGTCTCAGAGATTCAAGCTGTCTCTATCAAACCCCCATACTTGATCTTTCATAAGGACAGGGTTTCTCTTAGACCAAACCCTTTCTTTCTTCCTAAAGTGGCGTCCATATCTAATCTTAATCAATCTATTGAGCTGCCAGTGTTCTTTCCCTAATTTTCAAACAAGGCAGAATTTAAATTTCTTCAGTTGGATGTACACAGACAGTTATGTTTTTATCTGCACAGAACCAAAGATCTCCGAAAATCTGATCAGCTGTTTGTTTCCTTTTCGGAAAACAGAATTGGGTCTTCTGTCTCCAAAATCACCTTATCCAGGTGGATATCCAATTGCATCTCTTTCATTTATTACTCAGGGGGTAAAGACCTACCATTTCCAGTCAAGGCTCACTCTACTCGGGCTGTATCTACATCTACAGTTTATCAGGCCAGATTGTCTATGGATGATATTTGTGCTGCAGCTACCTGGGCATCTCCTCACACCTTTGTTACTCATTACAAGCTGGACGTGGTATCTAGGGGCAGGTCTTCCTTTGGTTCCACAGTACTCAGGAGTATCTTCCACTGAGCCTCCCAGGATTTAGGTGCTGGGGATGCTGTCCCACGGGTAAGAATGTAGGCGAGATTGGACTACATAACATCAAGAATTTATGTACTCACCATAACGTTCGATGTATGTAGTCCATGTCGCCTCACATTCTTACTTACCCTCCCACCTTCCCCCTTCCTGGAGGATCTGGAGGTTAGGTCTGGGTTTCAGAGCTCCCTTCACCTTTCGTTTATTCTTCTTTCCTTGGATGTCGTTATGCATGAGGTATGAATGTGGTGTTCGCAGCAAACTAGATCTGGGGATATGGAGCAATGCAGCATGGGATACCATCTTAGCCCAGCCAATAGAAAGACTTTGAGCTAGAAAAGCTTTGCTGAGTCGGAGCCGATATTCGGCTCCGAACCCACGGGT
The DNA here is from genome assembly GCF_019279795.1 of Protopterus annectens. Classification (NCBI taxonomy): domain Eukaryota; kingdom Metazoa; phylum Chordata; order Ceratodontiformes; family Protopteridae; genus Protopterus; species Protopterus annectens. The sequence goes on from NC_056733.1 coordinate 543,824,024, forward strand.
AAGAATGTGATGCGAGATGGACTACATACATCGAACGTTATGGTGAGTACATAACTTCTTCTTCCTTTATTCCTGCATCCTCTGTGTTATTTTATTCATTTTTTTAGTTTTGAGTTAGTTATAATGATACATTCAACAGGTAAAAGTGTAGGCATGTAGCGTGTAGTGCACTGACAGTGGAAAGGAAATGAGTGGATGTAGTGGGAACAGTGAGACAGGTACTTGGGAGATTCGGCCGTAGATGTCTGCATAACAGTCATGGTGGTTTGGAAGTGGAAGTGTGTGTTGGAGTAATGCAGCCAGTAGAAGACGCTCTGTCACTAGCTATAACACGTTAACTGTACAGATGTTTGCAGGATGTCCAGATTTTCGCTTCAAAAATTTGGTTTGTTCCTCATAAAAAATTATGTTTTCTGGCTAATTGTTTGGATAATCTAATGAATAAAATTACAACATAATGACACACACTTGATTTTTCTGACTTCATTCCATTTAGGAAATACATTGTAACACAAGACAAGTTATTCTAGCTACTTTCTAAGTTTGTAAGAGCACTGTTTAAAGTCCTATCTCTATTTTGTCCCTTTGTCCCACAATTATGTATGATTTTGTCCAGATTCCTTGAGCTAAAAGGTTGAGAGGTATGAATTTGCACAAGGTGGTGAGCCTCGTTTTAGAAAGGAAAAGTTAACCACTATGGCTATCGCTGCTTACATATTATCGAGTTGTTTGGAATGTGGTTGCGATAATACGCAAGTATCAAATTTTCTTAAACATAAAACCTGTCCTTGGTGCAAAAAAGGTTGGAGACTGCTACCATAACAGAGTTGCTCTGGTGTTTCAAATCCGCACTGTATGAATGGAATGCAGAAATTATTACTTATGATTTATGATTTACTTTCATCACAAATCGTATGCTGTTTTGTTTCTCTTTCTGGCTTTCTGCACTTGCTGCCGAGCAACGTGCAATTAAGCTTACCTGCTTAAGGAAAAAAAGAGAAAATTTTTATTTGAGCAGCTTTCTTTCAGTGCAAACAAACTTAGAGGCAGTGTGCAAATGTCAGCACTCTGGGCAGTACTGAGTAGAGAACATCCACCTGCTGTCTTAACTGTCGCCGTGGCACAAGGTTCAACTGCACTGACTTTAAAAAATGGAACACAGGAGATCTAGGGTTCAAATCCAGGTAATACTTATCTTCACAAAGAGTGTCAGAATGCAATTTTCTAACAACACTTTGATTAGGAAGGTAATGCTATATACACAAATGGCAATCATAATTAGGTTTATTGCAAGAAATGCCTTATTATTGCTTTGATGACTACATTTTTCTAGGTAGTATATATATATATATATATATATATATATATATATATATATATATATATATTAGAGTTACTTACGAAACTCAGCTGAATGTGTGTGTAATTATTTCAGCAGGATAATTATGATAATGAACTAAAAATGCACATCCATATGTATAATGGGAAGAATACTTAAGTTAAAATCATCTTCACTCCTCACATAACCCAACTCTGTTTTTTGGAGAGTATGTGTTGTGAAGTATGTATTTATCATACCCCAACCTGTAGTACTCAACTCATGAAAGTCTGTCTGATGTGCATTTACAAACGGTAATACTTCATCTTTCATGGGATTGCAGTTCACAGGACTTCTTAAAGTCACACACATACAGGCCTGTCTGAAGTACATCTCTATTCATACTGAATGCAGTATATATTAAATGACCATGATTGAAAGGGAATTGTCCTGTAGCACTGGCAAATAATGACCTTGCTTGAAATGTATACATTATTTCTTCCGTAGGTTTATGCAACTAACTTTTTTCAGTGTGAAGTTCCCAAATGTGCCAGTTCATCCTATTTAAACTCTCAAACACCAAGGATATCAAGCCAAGCCATTAAGCATGTCAGTGTTGACCATATGAAAAAGTGTAAATAGTTTGAGCATCACACATGGCAAATCTCACTGCCATATTTCACACCTTCATTCTGTTTGATAAAATACTTTCCTCTTTGTTTGCCAGTGGCTCTTTCTACTTTCCATCTCGCAAATGCAGTTGGCATGGCTGTTTGTGTTTGCACTAGCTGTTAAACATGACATTGAAATTTGGTGCCAATTCAGACATAGAGTTGTTTCACTTTTACAGGTATGGCTTTTCAGGGAGATGATGGTACTAACTTTAGAGTACAGAAGTGAGATGTTGAGGATCCAGGATTTTTGTGGCACTCCTCATGAAGCGCTACAGCCATAGACTGCTGCAAGGAGACTGTACTGGGTCTCAGTATAATATTGAGGCTTAGAACAGATTATCCAAGTCTGTCTCCAGTGCAACTGGCATACCATGCACCGGAGAAAATTGTTATCAACACTATAGTGACCTGAAATGGCACAATAATGACCTCCTTAGTCGATGGGAGGATGAGTTTAGAACTGCTGACACCCCTCAGTTGCGTAAGTATACTGACTCATTGGCATTAAATTATACAGAATGCAGTAAACAGCTGTGACTGTTATCCATTAAGCTTTCATGTCTCTTCTTCTGTGTTGTACAGCTGCTGAAGATATTGCAGCAAACAGGGGGGCACTAAGAGAGGTTAAATTGCATCAGAGAGGCATGGGATATGTGTGCAACAAGTCTTGCTGTAAGTATAGTAACTATTGTAATTATATGCCATATGGCAATACTGAAATAAATAGCTGTGTTTATGATATCATAGCAGTGCATTTCATTAATGTTACAACAGTGTAAGATCTGCCATCATACCCGAGTGTGGCAAAGGTGTATAAACTGGATAATCATAAATAGGTATGTTCTGAAATTATATAGTCCTGCATCATGCCATGGATCTAATTCTCTCTCTTTTTTTGTCTCACTCCACCCCTTTTCTCTCATTTTGTTTTTTTTTTTGGGGGGGGGTGGGAGTATTTACCTAGCTTAAAAATGTTTGGTTTTCGTGCGTTTTTGCTTACAAAAACTGACATGCAGTACAGAGAGGTAGACCGTCCACTGTGGATAAGACCACCATTCATTCACAGGTTGCAGCACCGACATCCAGCACTTCAGGGTCCCAATCTGTCAGTGCTGCCTCCACAGCCCCTGCCCTACCTGCTTCATCTACATCAGGTAGTTCTGCCATGACTGCTGGTGCATTGGTACCCTTAGGGAGTAGTAGAAGTAGCCGAGGTGGTGATTTTGTCACCTAGCAAGAGCTGAAAGGGCCAGTGGAGGGTATTATGGAAAGATGCATTGGTGACTGAATCAACTGTGTATAAAAGGTGCTTTGTCATATTGCCAAGGCAATGCCACATTGAGTACCGACCCAGAAAACTGAGACAGGAGACAGTGATATCATCTCTGAAAGTAAGGACTAGATTCTCACTGTTATCAGGCTTGATGCGGGTACACCTCCGATGTCCCCTACTTATCCTAAATCATGGTGTCCCCAACCTTTTGAGTCCATCACCATCCCTGTCAAGTCTTGGTTGTCCTATATGTCTGCACTAGCTTTCTCACCTAAACTGCTACTTGACCCCCACATTCCTAAGCCCCTTCCCCAACATTCCTCCTTCTTTCATAGTAAAAATAAGTTAAAATGGGCACGTGTTCCACAAAAAAATAATGACCCATACATAGCTCTTCACTTCAACTATGTGTGTTTTTGACACACTTGATTTGGTACAAGTTGGCTCTACAACATTATTCTGTTATTGTCACCTACCCTTAGTTTGGTGACAGTCCAAATTCAGCAACTTCTGTCTATACTTCTACATTTTTGTTGTGATTGAGTAGATAGCGATGGTTCTCTCACACTACCTTCCTGTAAATTTCTCTATTCTTTCGCCTGTGTCCTCCCCTCTGCTTGATCCCACCCCCCATTTCACCACTTTCCTGTCAACACTTTTTCACACTTTTGATCTGTTCAAAAAATAGAATCTCACACAACACACATGGCCAGAAATGGCCCATAAGAAAGTCTTGACTTCTTTCCCTCAGCATTTGCATGGTCATTGGCATCACACACCAATGTTGAGTAACAGTGAATGGCTTTTCATGTCCTATGGCAAAACTTTGTCACTTGTTGCCTTCTCCCACAGTAGTCTGGTTATCCTCGTGCAAACCAACAAGTTACAAATGGAAGAGAAAGGACCCGGCCGAAGTAGAGGTGCTATACCAAAACGATAATCCACCACAAAGGAACTGAAATAAGGTGATACAAGGCCAATAAACGCTCCAATGGATTCACCAGATCCTCATGCAAAGGTGCTTAAATGTACTGTGTGGTCAGAATCAAAGTGAAGGCAAAGTAAAGGAAGCACTTGGCAACAATTACTCTATCAGCTCTTTGACTATTGGATGTAGCAAAGTGCAACTTCCTCTGTGGAGTATTGACATAAATCAGTTGTGTGAAGATTAATTTTTCCTCATAGCATCAAGGGTGTGATTCCAGATGTATGTCACACTATTTCTTGCTGTGATGTTGTACTTCTGTAAAATGTTTCATGACAAATATCTTAATTTTTATCCAGTTATCACTTTTAGTTACTGGATTTTAAATAAAGTTGCAAAAAGCATTTGCAGAAACATTAGGGTTGCCAACTGTCCAGAATTAAGGGACACTGTCCGGAAAAACGGAAAATGCCTGTGTTGTCCGGAAAAAAGGATGCACTTAAAAAAATTACCTTTTTTTTTTTTTGTTTTTTTTTTAGGGGCATTCTTCTTTAAGAACGCCCTTTGTGTCCGGGTGCAGATGACAAAAACAGTGTCTTTGCGACTGTTTACGTCTGTCTACTCACTGTGTTCCGCGCACGCGGAATTTGAATTATAAAGAAGACGGACTGTATGCTGAAAAGCCTCAGGCAAAGCACGAGTCCGGCTGGTGTTTGCTGCGAGTTTTCTCTAATACAACACTGCGGCACATGTAAGTTTCGTTTTTTTTTTTCCCCTCAGCTCATACTGTGTTGTATTTTAATGGGGCAGGGTGCTGCAGTCCTGAGTATGTCCTCCTATGATGCCTAGTAGTAACTATGAACCTGTTTTCAGTTTGCCATCCATTTCCTATTGCAATATTACCGACAGCTTACCATTTTTTAACGTAACATAGGCAATCAATTCTTCAAGGGCAGCATGCATTGATTTGTAGATGAAACACTGAAATATAAAATTGTTTGCTAGCAGCAACTTTTCATTAGTTGCAGGTATCTTTAATGTGGAATTTAGATGATGTTTTACTTCTGCACTCTGCAGAGATTGTGCATATTGACTGATATTGGTGGATTTTAATGACATAAGTATGAGTGGCCATTTATGTCATTATTGGTTCATGTGTTTTGTTTCAATGCTTACTGGCAAAATGTTTACAACTATAAATTTAACACTCAAGTCTAACAAGTGGTGCTGTTACTGTCATCACATCATCACTGTCAAAAATAATAAGACTTGTTGAGGGCAATGTGTTTGTGTGTGTGTCTAAAAGCTGCAAGTTGAACGTTAGCCATATGTTTTTCATTCACTTAACAATGAGAAATCAGAAGTGTACAGAAAAGTATCTACCATTTTTTGAGGGGTAGTTAGTATATGAAAAGAGCACCTATAGCATTACTTCTGCCTGATTACTGATGACTAGGCTTGTTGAGCAGCAGTGTCTGTCAAAGAGCAATATGGCTATCTTATTTATGTGAAGACTTCACTGTCACATCTGATGTACCCTCTCTAAAGGGGCATGCATAGTCATCTGGGACAGTGTATGTGGGTGTTTTGTACTCAAGTACCCTATTAGAACTCTCTGGATTTTTAGTGTGAATTGGTTTAAGGGAACTAACATAAGGCCATTTTTCATACGGTTAACATATCCAACTTTTTAGAGGATTGTGTTGCCACAGCCTGGCAATATATGCTATTTAAGTATGTCAGTAGTATGCCAGTTTTGTTTCATTAGAAATTCTACATGAGCGTACCAGTCTTAAAGTTGTGATGGCTTCTAATTCATGTCTGCTAGCTGTTATTATGTATTAAAATATAATACAATTAGGAAGGTGAATCAAAGAACTTTTGCTTGGCTTTAAAAATGTGTGCAAGGGGCCTATGATTTGAAAAAACCCAAAGGTAAATGTAATCCACCACTGGCCAGATGCATTTTCTTTGAATGTAGGTTTCAATGCTGTTTCAGTGAATGTGAGTTTTAAAGGCAAAGAAGTATTAAAGCTATGTCTGTTTATGAGAGACTGTATTGCTTGTTTATCAAATAGCTATTAGTGTTTGTGCTGTAAAATTCAAAATAAAAGTTTTACATTAAATCCAAGTATCTGTAATCATTGTAGAAGTAAAGCTGAAAACAGTATGCACACAGAGTTTTGAACAGTATTTATGGCAACTGGGGAGAAATGGAGAGATAGCCAAGTAATGGGACACCGGAATGGCTGCATGTGTGTGTGTGTGTGTGGGGGGGTACCGCATGCGTGGGAGGGGGTGCATGTGTGAGGGGGTACCGCATTTCGCTTTCATGTACGTGTCCAGAATTTTTGACATGAAAAGTTGGCAACCCTACTCAGTGCTAACATTGAAGGGATTGTGGCTTTTGAGCCGTTTGTATTTTACAACATGTTATGTTGAAATGCATGTTATTCAAATATCCCATAAGGTATGTACTACCCTTGCTAACTGTCATTTTAACTCAGCATGTTAATGTCATTCATATGTCATGTAATCCCGTCTGATAGAATTTTAATTTGTGTAACTGTCATATCTTGTAATGTCAGGTCTGCTTTTATTTACTGTGTTTTCTCAGGAAGTGTGACCACCATTAATTATTATGACATATGTATTGCACAATTTTTTTATTACAAAATTGTGACATAAGCATCTTTAAATCAGTTATCTTAGTACAATTTGAACATCTTCCCTCCCCTCTTACATATTTCTGTATACATCTCTTTGATTTCTTTGCACATTGCCCTCAGCACAATTTCCTTGCCTGGTAACCCATCTGTTGTTGTTGCCCTTGCCGTTTACTCTCCCCACTTTACTTATTTCTGTATTTTTACATTTCATTTATGGGCACATTGCACTCAGTATATTTTCCCTGCCTGGTATAGCTTGTGTTATTTGCCCTGTGTAGCTCTTCGTGCTGTCCGCACGAGTATGCTTAACAGGGTTGCCCATAGGCAAGCTTGTTTGTTTACTGTGTGTGCTCATGCTGCTCAACACATTTTCTTGGCCACCAACATTGTTGCTGGCCACAAAAATATGCTTGTATTCATGTTAATGTGATGAGCAGTATGCATATTCGATTAGCATTGCTGCTCTTCTCGCTAACACACAAACATCTTGTAGACAATTGTTCATGAATCCCGGGGAGCAGATGTAAATTTTTGATGTTCACATATCCCATTGGCCTCAGTTACAGTGCATTAGCCACTTTGGTCACTCGCTTATGACATAGAATTAGAAAGAGGATTATCTGTGACTTAAAAACTCTCACTTTCAAGGTAATCTGCATTAGAGTGACTTAAATATCTCTAGAAAGAGGAGTTCTTTGAAAAGGACTGCTTAATTGTTTTGCATGTGTCAAGTATTCCTAAAATTCGTTTAGTGAACATTCTGAATTATAGTTTCTAGTAGAATCTTCTTTGATATATTCCAGTGCAGCTATAACACGTTATTCTAGAGCTGTGGCATGAAACCCTGGCTATGATCCGGATGACTCAGGTTTGATTAAGAACTCAGGAGCCGGAGTAGGATGAGTGAGCTGGAGGGAAGAGGAATGATGAGGCATAGCCTACTCATTTCTTCCAGAGGATGAGAGTTGGAGGCATATGTCCTGGGATGTACAGTTGTCTTCCAGTTTTGGTAGAGACTGGAGGTAGGTGGAGATATCTGCTTTCATAGGATTGGACTTATGGGGGTAGTTTCTCTTACAGAAGGAGGTGGTAATGAGCCCTCACCCTGACCAGTTGCATAACCAACCTTTGACATCTCACAAGCATGTGCAGGGAGAATGATCGGGCTTAAAGAAAAAAAAAAGTTCTGATGGTTTTCTGGTTGACTGCCATACTGCAGCTGAACTCTCATTTATGAAGGAGAACAGTTGTGTGAAAGCAGTCTTGGCTGTTGCTTAACAGTCAGCAGGCATTTAACAGAAAAAAATACATGCATATCCCAACCTTGGATTACTGGTACTTCATAGAAGAGTATTTTGCAGGTGGTGCAAGAGATGAGGAAAGCATAGCTGCAGTAGCTCAAATTGTCTTAGACTATTGAAGATCATGTTAGTCACAGAAGCTTCTTGCAAAATAGCATCCTGTCTAAAGAAAAAAAGTGACCTTCCTTAACATATCCATCAGAATAGGGGCATCTTTGCAGTAGACACTAGTTTGCGACAACTCTGTATATCTTGCATGCAGCAATCAGCTGTGAAGAAGTGTGAAACCAATCATCATCCTAGCATAGATGAACTTTTGAAGTTAGTATGTAGCATTTTTGCTGTTGGTGAGTAAGAATTCCTTCTACTGCTGTAAGATTTTCTGTTAAAGGTAACCCTGTGTTGAATGCCATACAAACTTGTATTTAAGTAATTAAAAATCTAGTGCTCTGAACTGTGTTTCAAAATCTAGCGCTCTGAGCTGTGTTTGAAGATGTAATTTAAACTTTTTAATTCCTGTTGCACATCAGACTCATCTGTCTTACTTTTTCACACAGGATTGTAAGTACACAATTGCCACCTCAACTCACTGCTAAAGTACTGTTCCAGAATTCAAGGTCAAACCCTGAGGTATGTGGCTGCACTCTTTCTATATATTAACTCCTCTGTGCTGTACTTTAAAAGTAGATACTGTTTAGTGAGTAATTTCTTAAACATATTCAAGCAGTAAAATTTACAAGAAAATAAATTTCAATAATGTGACACAAGTTTCTTTTTTTACATGTACTAGTATTCATGAATTTTTTTAAGCTCAGGTTAGTGGGTTACTATTTGGGTTAGTTATAACAAAATGATATGAAGTTTGGCAGTCATATTTTAATAAGCAGGCCATTTGGCAGAACAGTGTATCTGTTGACATGAGTAGTACCCTTGCTGTTTTATTAAGGGGGGATTATTTGATTAGGCTTTCAAAGAGCTTATCAGAGTTCCAGCCTTGATGGCAATACAGGTACTGAAAATCAATGGAGTCTAGTGTCAGATAAACTCTAGCTTACAACTTTGTACATAGGCTGTTGTCACTTTTTTGGCATGTTGTCCTTCCAGCTCTAAATCCAGTTGTCGAAGTTTGATTAATCTGTTACTTTGCATATGAAGAAACACTGTATTGTGCACAGAATATGTTAACAGAACCATGTGAGTATGTTGTATATATCTACTTGTGCTCTCATGGTTGCACACACATACAACCTACACAAACAGTAACACTTGATATATATATATATGTGTGTGTGTGTGTGTGTGTGTGTGTGTGTGTGTGTGTGTGTGGCTTTTTCACTTCATCAAAAGTAGATTTGATCGAACCACAAATGGTCGAAAAAAAAAATGAAGTACATTTGATTGAAAAGTCATTTTGTCAAATACTGAAGAAGTCTATGTAGATGGTATTTCTGGTGTTAAGCTTGATCGTAGGAGTTATTACTGACACAATTTAGATTTTGTTGTACTCCTCAGATTTGTAGATGTTTGTTCATATGCCAGTACTGATTCACTGTGTTGGGTGCTTTTTTTTCTTTTTTTTTTTATTTCACTGGTATGCAACCATGGACTTGGAATATATAATTAAGGTGGGTGTGGGGGTGCAGGAGGGCTTGCACTATGTTGCAAAAATTAATTTGTATGGTATTTCTGTTGTGTAGAATGTTTTTGACAAGGATTTTCAGTCAAGTATAGTTATTTGTACCTACTGTTTTTCTTTCGGTCAAATCTACCTTCAAAATAGTACAGAAATACACACACACACACACACACACACACACACACACACACACACACACATCAGAGAATGTAATTTGTGTGAATGTCACTTTGGTCGATATCTGTTTAGTTAACAATATTTGGTTGATTAAGCAGATGGTCAGCAGGTGTGCACGATAGCACAATTCTCCAGGTTGGGGAATATATCCTTACCTCGATATTGTGCGATCTCAGAGTTACTATATGTAATTAATAAGGGGTGTAGAAGTGCAGGAGAGCTTGTCCCCTGCAAAACAATTTTTTTTTTTCATTTTTTTGCTTTTGAATATATATACATACATACACACACACACACACACACACACACACATGGATAGATAGATATAGATGTATAGATAGATACTTGTGTATAAAGTTCACGAGTACATACACTGCTTTTGATATGTGAAGGTCTTAAGAAGCCTACTCGTACATTCCCATGGTAGTTTTTAGCTGTTTTGTATACAAATAACCCTGAGATAGGCAAGCAAGAATATTTAGAAATATTTACATGTTGTTCCTAACTGCTAAACCATGGATAAATGTACATCCACCCATCCCTTCATCTTTACGACATTTGGATAGGGTAAGAGAAGTACTTCAGAACCAAAAAACACTCAAAAACCGGAAAAAGCTAAAATAAAAACAAAAAAAGGACTATAACCAAACAAGGAATTTATTGTCCAGAACACATTAAACAGTGAGCACTTTTGTCTTGATAAGACTTGTTCAGACTGAATAATGTGATAAAACATTCATTGACTATAAATACAATCCACTAAAATCACAAGATACTAATCGATAATGCTTCAACCCTTTCCTTTTAAGGAAAGCAACAAAATCCTCTCTATCATTTAAACTGAGTGGGAGGCAGGCTTTTAATCTCACCTGCCAGACATATTCCAACCACACCCCAGTTCTTCTTCAGCATTAAACATCTTGTCAAAACATAACACTTCATCCAGAACAAAAAACTTGAAATCAGTTTTACACTGAGTAACTCTGTAATGTTTCCCAAGTTCATTTTTTTCATCTCCAGTTGTCACAGCATATTTATGTTCGTACACTCTCTCATATAACTCCCTAGAGGTACGACCAACATAAAATGAATTATATGACATACACAACACTAGGTATACTATAAATCTCGACTTACAGGTATATCTACCCTTTAACTCTACATTAAAACAATTATTATTTTATTTTTTTATTTAACATTTGTTTACCGGGAAAGTCTGACTTGGAACAAATCCATTTTTCAGCGGAGGCCTGGGGAGAAACGCTCCAGATACATGTCTTTGCAAAGTGGGAGGAAACCCACATGAATGCAGGGAGGACATGCAGACTCTGTACAGAAGGCACTCTGGGCAAGAATTGAACCAGTGAACCTGTGAGGCAACAGTGTTACCGCTACACCACTGCGCCGTCCAGTACAAATCTGTTTAACATCAGTCAATAAATAACTACATAAATTACAGTTATAGCATTTATACATGCCCGGACTAATGCACTTCTTTTGTGGAGGCTTTAATTTACTGTGAAATAAATTTTTAAAACTTTTCCCTGTCTTCTGTACAAATACAGGAACATCCACTACTACTTTACTAATCTCTGAGTTACATTTAAACAAATTCCAATTAGCAGAAATAATATTTTTGATGGCTTGCGTATCCAAACTGTTGGGAATTTGCATAGAAGTTTTATGATCTAGTTGCTTAATAGCAACATCTTTTTGTATTCCATATTTCTTCTACTACTTATTTCATTGTATTTTTCCATTATTATATTCTCAGGTTACCCACTGCTAATACATTTTTGGCATAAACTAACCCTTTCCATCTGGAAGTAATCATCTTTATCAGTTAACTCATGTACCCTCATCAGTTGTCCTTTTATAATATTAATTTTAGTCTTTTGGGGATACATGTTCTCATAATGTAAATAAGCATTGTTCTGTACATCTTTTTTATAAATTAAGTACTTTGCTTTATGTGGATTGGAAAACTGCTCAAGATAAGCATTATTCTCTGTGTACAATCCTGTCCTCTGACATGTTCTGTTTATTTTTCAAAAGAAATTGAGATCCCTTGAGTGGGTGTTTGATATCTTTGGACTTTGATATCTTTTGACTTGTGACTGTGTAATAGGTCTGACAAAACTGGATCTATTGAAGCCTTATATGCAAAGCAGAGGTCACTCGTCAGTAAGCCTGTATGATACTGAGTAGAGGGACAAGAATTCAACATGGTATGCACAGTTGTCATGATTTAGATCCTTAATTTGTTTTCATGAAAAAGTGTGGCCTTTCCAGTTGTGACAAGGGTTTAGACAGGTACATTATGAAAGGGGAATTATACCTTTTGATCAGCCTAATAAGTGTTTAGTTCATTGGAACAGTTACATCCATGCATCTGGACGCAATACTTTAGGTATAAACTGTGCAATGAAAAAAGACTACAGTACACCATTGAATATGTGATGATCAAAGGACAGTTCATTGCTCACACAGGTTTCCCAGATCCTTAACAATAGGATCAGTTTTCAGGGATTTGTTGTCATTGTGATAGCTGCGAGTCATGTTTGCCAAAGGATCTTGGTGTTCCCTGGGGAATTTTTGAAGGCACCATATTCTTGTCCTTAGGTAACACCTTGAGAACTTGTTCTTCGGAGATTTGGGTGGGAAATGCATGTGTGGGTTTGTGGTCTGGGATATTGGAGGGGGTGTCATTTGAGCTAAATTTATTCACTAGTAGACTGGCTTTTTTTGTCTGAGTCTGATTATGTAATATAATTTACTGTTCATCTTGCACAGTGCTTGTCATTGTTTCTGACGTTTTTAACATAATTAACAAAGACTTTGTGGTTATCCTTCACCTAGGTGGCTGTTTTCATTTCATTTCTGGCTTTGGTTGATTTGATCAAGGTCTGAAGTTCCTTGTTTAATTTAACGAGTGGTTTTGGTGTCTTGAGAGTTAAATTTATTTTTGTGTGCAATACGTTTCTGTCTTTTATTATAGAACCCGTTTATTTTTGGATTCAACTAGAGGGAGTTATTTTTGAATTTGTCTTCTGTGGGGATAGATGCTTCCATGCAGCTATATACATGTGCATAACATTTGGCAGCAAAATATTACACATAACCAATGGAGTCATCAAGATGGATGGTGCTTTTGAATTTAGCCAGATCATCACTCCGTTTTAGAAGAGTAGCAATTGCATAATCTGTGAGTACCAAGGTACCGGAAGATGCTTCGGGCTTCAATGTTAATGGTAAGTCTATGTAGCAGAACAAAGAACTTCACTAAACAGTATTCAAATTGCAAAGCAGTTTAATACATACCTCATCCAACACATAACACAGGACCTCATCAGTGTGATGAGGACATCTCCTGTGAAACTGTGGTCTGTGTTACTAAATAAATCAAAAGATATGATGTGAAGTTATTCTATCTCGCCGTTTATTCTTACTGATGGGTTCGGCTCTGAGTCGGCCAACTACAAAAGCTCGAGGTCTAAAGCCAACTCGAGGCCAGATCCCTATCCCATGATGCACTACGAACCTCCATCAGATCTAGTTTGCCACTGCAACTGATTGGAGGCTTCAGCTTCGCTCGGACCAGTATAATTGTTTTACTTGCTTCTGTTAGAGCAATATACTATTTTTTCTGATATACCTTTTGTCGTTTTATATTTTCCTTAGTTACTGATATTCTCAGAGTTAAATTTAGTCAGCAGGTAGGCTTAAATTTTAATTTGTAATATAGAGCGAGTTGCTCTTGGGCCTTGTAGCTTATTTTCCTTTGAGTTTTCCCTATCCCGTAGGTTAAGTTAGAAATTGTTAATAATTTCAAGTTTTATTGCGGTCTACAGTTGATATAAGACTTTCTTTAATAGTTTAGTGGGTGTGTGTGTCTATCGTACAGTTGTTCTAATGGTTTTTGCTCTGTGTAAAGACCTTTGAATATTTTTCTTTCTAAAGAATAGCTTTATCTTTATCTAAGTATGTCAGTTCCAGAGTAAGAAAAGGCAAAATCTGGGTTTAAAAAGTGCCTGAGATGCGGGCAGAAAATGTCAATAACGGATGGGCACATTGACTGTGTTTATTGCCTTGGTGAAGTCCATCTTACAGAGAATTATGCCATTTTCCACTAATTCAGTTCCAGGATACTGATGGAGAGAAAAATAAAACTGCTAGATAGAGGATTGCTTAAATCCTCCTTTCAAGAGGAATTGGAGAAACATTTAAAACCCCTAAGTTAAAAGGAAGTTTACTGACAGCTAAGTCGAAACCTAGTAAGTCGACTGCCTCGGTTCCAAGGTCCTCAGAACCGATGGCTACTTCAAGTAGGAGCCGTTCCCCTGTATTGGAGCCAGTATCTCCTACTTTAAAATTGCAAATCCTTCAGTCGGTGGCTTCCTCAACTCACTCATCTCGGACCTCTAGTAGGCTTTCTGATTTGGGCGTGGACCTTGTCATGAAGTTCAGGTATCGGCCTTTGCAAAAATGTTATCGGCTCAGACACCCAGTGCTTCAAGCCGATGCAACCCCTTTCACCTTCTACGATTCCTCCTCCGATTCCCCTCGAGGTTTCGGAGCCGGAGTGCTTGGAGCCGATGGTTGAGGAGCCTGTTGGACCAACACCTGCTGCAGGATTGTTGACTCCTACTGCCCTGTTACCTTTGATTTCGACTGGTTCTTGGAGTCAGTGCTCTCCGGTCGAGTCTGGGGAGGATAGTCGGACTGACTTGTCGATTCCGACTTTACCTCTTGGGGCATCGGCTCTGGTGAGCTCAGTTCCGACCTCGGGCTTTGAGCTTCCGGTTGCAGCACCGAGGGGGTCCACAGTGTCTTCGGAACCGGGCATTGCCTCTGTTCAGGAAAAAGGGAGCATTCGACGCCATGAGGATGGCATTGTCAGTGCAGACAACCACATCAATTGGTTCCAGCAGCTCCTCCCCCTAAAGTACCGGTCTCTGCCTCTTTTGCATGCTCTCCACTTAAGCGTAGAGATCCTGAGCCTCAGGACACCCCATTGGGTGAACCCTGCTCTTCTGAAACCTCTCCAGAAGCTCCCACTGAAGATGTACCCAAAAAGCGGACTTGCAAGAGGAAGCATCTTGACTCTCCCCAAGAGTCACTCACTTCTGACATGGACCTAGATAGGTCAGAAGGGTCCCCACAGACCTAGATAGGTCAGAAGGGTCCCCACAGTCCCCCTCTGAGGATATCTCCTTTGCAGATATCCTGGAGATCCTAAAACAGAGGGGTGGCTGGAAGTCCCATAACCCTTCTGAGGATGAGTCTGTACTCCTGAAGGCTTTCGGATCTCAGCCCTCCACCTCTTGGGTGTCTCCGCCCCTTGATGAGCTAGTTGAATTGCTCACTCACAGGGCTTGGGAGGCTCCAGAAACAATGGAACCTGTCCCTCGGAGGCCGAATAAGTTTATTACTTGCCCTCTAGACAAGAACGTCTTATCGAAATGTGTGCCTGTTGATGCCATGGTGGTGGCAGCAGCCACAAGAAGGAACTTTCGGAGACTTCTACTAATGTCCATCCTCCTAATAGAGATTCTAGGCTCATGGACAGGTATGGGAAGTGTATGTTCACTTCAACGGTCTTTGTTCTTCGTTCGTTGAACTATGTTACCCATTTTACTAGACTGCAAAGGGATCTCCTGAAAGAACTAGGAGATACCCTACAAGGTTCAGTAGCGGCAGGAGTTTCAGATCAGGTTACTGCCCAGCTCTCTACCTTAACTTCCATTGCAAACTTGTCCATGTGCCTACTCTCCCATCTGACTGATGGAACAAGCAGAGCTGCAGGTACAGGAATTGCCCTCAGGCGTCATTCCTGGATGCGATTGTGTTCCTTTGCTGAATCCTTTAAGTCTTCCTTTATTAACATCCCATTTGACGGTTCAACCCTTTTTGGATCTAAGATTAAGGAAACTCTTACCAGGAGTGAGCAGGATGGTAAGACTATCTGCTGTAGGAGTCTGTTTTTCCACCCTTACTAGACCCTACCCCAAAGGGAGAGGTGGTGGTAAGATGTGGTTCCGTAAGTCCCAGGGATCTTACTAAGACACTCGTGGTGAAGCCCCCTCCAGATGCAGGGGGGGGAGACAACATAAGACGCTGACCTCGCGGTAGAGGGAGGTCCGCAAAATCAGGGAGACAGGGATCAGTTCCTTGGGAAACCCTGTCAGCGCTCCTGAGAGGAGGCCTGATTGTCCACCTCTGGAGGCAGTCAGGGGGATGCCTGTTCTTGTACCCAGACACCTGGCTAAAAATCACAAAAGATACCTGTGTATGAAGCATTATTTCCAGAGGATATTCAATACCCTTTGACACATCCCCCCAATAGTCAAAAAAATCCCAGATGTTCCATCCAGTCACAGGGAACAAGCAACCGTAGAGATTCAAATGTTGCTTCGAAAAAGAGTCATCCAGCCAGTCTCAGCAGACCAAAGAAGATCTGATACTTACTCCAGGTTCTTTTTAGTACCAAAGAAAACAGGGGACTGGAGGTCCATTCTTGACCTCAGCAGATTAAACAAATCAGTAAAAAAGACAAAGTTCCGGATGGTCATGCTTCAGTCAGTTCTCTCCTTTCTGGGGAAAGACAGTTGGATGTACTCGATAGATTTCCAGGATGTGTAGTGCCATATCAAAATGGGCAGGCCATCCAGAGATCACCTCTGCTTCTGGCTGGCAGCCAGTCATTTTCAATTTCGAGCTCTGCCCTTTGGTCTCACAACAGCCCCCAGAGTGATGCATGGCAGTAGTGACGGCTCACCTGAGACGATCCGGATTCCAGGTGTTTCCATATTTAGATGACTGGCTTCTCACTGCCACCACTAGGCATCAACTTATTCAGGCGAGAAAAGGGACAATAAACCTTTGCCAGCAATTGGGGATTACTGTAAACTCAGAAAAATCTGCCTTATTGCCATCGCAACAGATCATTTTTATAGGAGCAGAACTAAACACGATCACTCTGTCATTATCCCTACCTCCGTAAATAATTCAAAACCTATAAAATCAGGTATTGGACATTCTTCCATTCATGAGAGTTCCAGTGGCAAAGATCCTCAAATTGCTAGGCACCATGGCTTCAGCCATAATCGCTGTTCCTTAGGGCAGGATACACATGCAAATACTTCAGTGGCTTCTGTTCACACGTTGGTCTTATCAAGAACTACCAGTGATTCATCAGATATTAGTAAGGGACTCCTGCAAGAAAGATCTTCGGTGGTGGATAACTTCACACCATGTGACTTTAGGTCGACCATTTGTATTACCCCCTCCCCCAATAGCCACAGTGACCACGGATGCTTCCCTGGTAGGGTGAGGGGGGGACATTACCAGGGAAGAACAGCCCAAGGTACGTGGAATCAACATGAGGCTCGCCTGCATATCAATGTTCTGGAGATGAGAGCGGTTCTCATAGCATTGCAGTTCTTTCAAGACTCTCTTCCTCTGGGAACAATTGCTGTACAATCGGACAATATGTCAGTAGTCTGGTACATAAACAGGGGGGTCCAAGTCTTATCCCCTTTGCAGAGAGGCCCTAAGAGTTTGGGAATGGGTGACTTCTACCCAGCATTTTCTGATAACAACGCATATCCCAGGGAAGTCCAACGTGATAGCAGACAGATGGAGCAGAGCAGTACTCTTGCCGCACGAGTGGTCTCTGAAGCATCAAGTGGCGGAAAGGATCTTCCGCAGATGGGGCCAGCCTTGCTGCAATCTCTTTGCAACCCCATCCAACACCAAATGCAGCAACTACTTTGCCCTAATTCTCTCTCTAGGGGAAACCCCAAGGGATGCACTTGTGCACGATTGGCCTCTGGGCCTTCTCTATGCTTTTCCTCCAATACCCCTGATACCCAAAGTGTTACAGAAAGCAAAGTCTCTGGGCAGAACTTTGATCTTAATAGCCCCATTCTGGCCTCGGCAGATTTGGTTCCCTTTCCTCCTACCTCATCTACTGGAAGAGCCTTGGATGCTGGACCCAGTGCCAGATCTCCTGACTCACGCCTCAGGAACTCTTCACCCCTCTCTACAGTCCCTCAAACTAACAGCCTGGCTGCTCCAATTCCAAACATAGCCAGGTTTCCTAATCTTTCAACAGAAGTTAAACACATTTTGACAGCCTCTCATAAGCTGTCCACACGAAAAATGTATCATAGCAAGTGGAGGAGATTCGCTATTTGGGTGTCTCAAAATGAAATAGATCCTTATTTGACTCCTGCTTCTGCCATCCTAAATTTCCTTACTAAACTTTTCAATGAAGGTGCTGCTGCAACTATTTCCAATTTTAATTTGGGTTTAGACTCTTCAAATATTATGTCTCATCGAGTATTTAAAGCTTTTTAAAAGGCACTTTCCATCTAAGACCACCCATCAAAACACCCTCCATGCCTTGGAATTTGAACCTTGTTCTTTCCCGCGTTATTTTATAACCTTTTGAACCAGCTTCATCTTGTGACCTTAAATACCTTTCTTGGAAAACTTTTATTTCTAGTGGCAATAACCTCTGCTCGGATGATTTCTGAGTTACAAACCTTGACCATCAAGCCCTCCTATTTAATTTTCCATAATGACAAAGTTTCTTTGAGAACAAATCCCTCCTTTTTACCCAAAGTTTGCTCAGAAGCTAATCTCAATCAAACTATTGAATTACCTGTTTTTTCCCCAATCATACAAACAAATTGGAATACATGCTTCACAAACTTGATGTGCATAGACAGCTAGGATTTTATTTGGACAGAACCAAACTATTCAGGAAAAATGAACAGTTGTTTGTTTCCTTCTCAGAAGCAAAGAAAGGGGATCCAGTGACTAAAGTCACCTTGTCCTGATGGTTATCAGACTGTATTGCTTTCACGTACACTTCTATGAATAATTCTTTCCACAAAGGATAAAGGCTCATTCCACCAGATCTGTAGCCACTTCTTCAGCCTTTTTGGCCAAAATATTTTAGACTCTATCTGTGCGGCTGCCACATGGTCTAGACCTCATACATTCATCAACCATTATAAAGTGGATAAGGCCTCCAGGGACAAGACCTCCTTTGGCTCTGTGGTTCTGAGGAACATTCCCCCTTGAGCCACCCGAGAAAGATGGCGCTTGGGACACTACCCATCAGTAAGAATAAATGGCGAGATAGAACAACTTCACATAAAGAAATGATGTACTTACCATAATGTTCCATGTGAGTTGTTCATCTCACCTTTATTCTTACATCCCGCCCACCAACCCCCTTCTAGTTTACTAGGGGGTCCGAGAAGTTTGAATTGGAACTTTTCCTGATTGAGTGGCATAATGACGGCTTTAGCCTTTAACTAGCAGCAAACAAGATCTGAGCGAGGTAGTAGTGCATCATGGGATAGGGATCTGGCCTCGAGCTGGCTTTAGACCTCAAGCTTTTGTAGTTGGCCAACTCATCAGTAAGAATAAAGGCGAGATGAACTCACATGGAACATTATGGTAAGTACATAACTTCTTTTTACTTGGATGCTTTGTCAAGTTATTTGAGTTAAGAAGTTGATGCTGATAGACTTAGTTTTAAACACTGGCTGTAAAGTTGTATAGGTTTAAAATTCAGTTTTATGTATTTTTTTTTCAAACTTTGCTCCTGCTGTCTGTCATTCATCAACCCCTTCGTTTGACTCATTCCCCATCACCAGAGCTAGAATCAGCTGGGAGGAGCTGTCCTTCAGACAGCCAATTAGGATTCTTTTGAGCTGCTTTTGTTTGCCTTATGTCCTAAGACTTTCCCTGTGTGCACACATATAGTGTAGCGGAAGGAGGCTGTGCACTGGGCTGACCATGCTGATTGTCATCTACTTCTGCAATGGACATTGCTGGGCAAGCAACCGTGTCCCTTCCCTCAAGCACAGAAGGTGATTTCTCTGGTCTGCAGTAGAAAAATCACAACTCCTTCTGTGCTCCCTGTGCACTTACAACTTGTCCTTTCCCCGTGAGAGAATTGGGTAGGCTATTGAGTAGGCTATGTCCCTTCACTCCTCTCCCCTCCCTGCCTGGCATTTCAAGTGCCTTGCCACTATATGAACCCCTGTCACCTGAATCACAGCAAGGACTCCATCCCTTTGTACTGTGGGACCACCAATTTATTTATTCTTTTGTATGAAGAAAATACATAGTTTAATATTTATAAAGAAACTGATAATTATTCTAAGTACTGTTTTAAGTTTTGGGATACCTCAGTGGCTTATATATGGTTTAAATGTCAGTTGATATAAACTTACCATATCTAAACACAACTGATTTAAACTTGCTTCATCTAACACAGCATAACTCAAAAACATTTAAAATATATATTTTCCTTGGGGGGGGGGGGGCAAGTCCCCATGCACCCCCTCCCCATATTATATATATATATATATATATATATATATATATATATATATATATATATATATATATATTTCTTAACAATAACACAACAGTCGAAAAAGGGAAAAACACTGGAGGTGCACCACCAGTTTACACAATCCAACATGTTATGCAAATATTCAGACTGTGATATTACTTATAAATCTATAATAAAATTAATACCATTCATCAAAAATCATAAACTTTACTTATAATTAATGTCATAATTGATAAAATATAGTGGAGAATAGCATTAGATCAGCTGTGAATAGATCACCTTTTTAGACCACTTGTGATTAAAGTGATGGTTAGATCACTTGAATGTAACCCAGTCTGAAATAGTTTTATGGCTTTGTAGTCCTTTTTTAGCTTATAAATCATTTTATTTACTTTTTATTAAGATTAAAATAATACATACATGTGCAGTCCATTCATGTGAAGAGTATAAAACAGTAAAAGCATCTTGTAGAGTGAATATGACTGCTTCACCATTCTCATGCTGACACACTTAAATCACCTTATTTAACAAATCCTTTGTCATAAAAAACTTCATTAATGAATGTTTACTCTATAGCTGAATCAAAATACAGTGTCTGAATGTCATATCAAGGTACATACTAGAAGGCAAGTAAAGGACAAAAAAATAGTGTATTGTACCCTTTCATGCACTTTTTTTTAATGATAATTATATATTCTTGAAAATGACTATAATATTCTTCTTTCTCATGAGAGCCTTTAAATCTCACTGTTATTTTAATCAAGGCATTTCTAAAATTGTCTGTCAGTTTTTTTTTGTACCATAAGAATAACTTATATTAACCAAATGTAATTCTGTTAACCCTGAAGATCCCCCCAACTGACTATAGGACTGTTATTCCCAGCTGTCATGCAAGCATTGCCTCTATCATTGTGGAAGAAAAGTCTTATGCTGGACCACCTGTTCCTAAGCCGCTCAGTCATATCCTGTAGGAGTAGGAAACCTCTATGGCCCCACATATTTTGCACTTGCTATTTCAATACACTTAACAGTATCTTTTTTTCTTCATGGGTTTTTATCTCCATGCCTGCCACCCTTCAAGCCTTCCCCTGTCTTGACACTCTTCATGCCTCCTGCTGGTTTCCACAGAAGCCAGCCAAAGGGTACTGTCATCAAATCAACTCTGGACATATTTTGTGCCCTTGCTGGTATCCTGGAAATTAAGTTGTTCCTGTTTCTGTTAAGGTTAAGGTCTTAGTTCTACCCCTTTCTTTCTGATGTGGGGCATCCTGCATACTGTGTGTGTGTGTGTGTGTGTGTGTGTGTGTGTGTGTGTGTGTGTGTGTGTGTGTTTGTTTGTTGTTCCACCCACATGCTAATGAGGGCTACTATCTTAGGCTTGGAATCACCCAAGCCCACATCTTTTGTCCTCCCCTTTCAGGTGCTGGTCATGCCACCATTTGCTTGGTGGTGATTGGTCACCTCTTTGAATGCTACTTTTCTGGGTCATAGTCATGGCTTTATCCCTAATTGCCAAGTAATCAGTTTTGTAATTTTACCTTATCGAATTTCATAATATAAGCCAAAATTAAAATACTTTGTAAATAGCTATAAAGCTGCCATAAACAGTCACATTGCTGAGCCACTTTGCCTCTTGGTCACAATTACTTCTCTTCGTATTCTGCCAGCCTTCTGTTTCACACTGTTCTCTTTCTCTGTAGTAGTAGTAGTATAACATTTTAATTAGATGTCATCACAATAAAATAAAAGTTATAGGGGGACCCTCTCACTTCTCAGATATGAACCACATCACCGTTTATTAAAAATATAGGCAGTCCTAAGATGGTGCCCCCACAGAATAAATTTGTATGCTCTTAAGTCTCATACAGATTTTGAGCAGCTAGTGTGAAAACTTATCTTTTCTATCTTTTAAAGTCCGGTTAACTAGTTTGCCATTGGTACTTTGTTAACCAAGCATACTTTTATTTACAACACACTACTTCCTCCCTCCTGAAATCCAGTAAACTCCTGCAGTTCTCAATCAAGTTGTAACACAACCATTAATGTCTTGCTGGATCAAAGGTTGTTCTTAAGATAAGTTCCCTCCAACCTGTCATTCACCAAGTGTAGGGGATGTTTTCCAGGAGGACACACTACCTTTATATTATGCATAATGGTGAGTTGAATGTTGGGAACAGACTACCATATCTGGTGAATAAAATTTTATGAAATATTGTTTAGACTTCTCCTGCATATATGTTTGGAAATCCTTTATCGAATTGTCTGTGAAATTCAGTCCAGTTCATCATAGTAATATCTCACCAAAAGATAAGCTTTGTCATATACATTGAGACCCTGTGTGTCATGTTTACAAGGGATGCCATCAAAATGCTGTCACCATTCACTCAATCTCCACCATTACTTGTCGACAGTGACCATAGCTGCGTCCTCCATATGTCATGCTTATCAAGAGATCTTGTGACTGTCTCTTTTCCACCTTGCATAAAAACATGTTCATCCCCACTAGCAAAGTAGATGCTGGCATTTATATTATGGCCAGATACCTTCATGTCAGTGGTTGGAGTGGAGCTTCTGAACTGGTCATGTCAGCGTTTGAGATAAGCAAAGAGGAAAATAAACCCCTCATTCTTAGGATAGTAACCTAATAACTATAAAATTTTAATTACATATGTAATGCAGTGTTTAATAACACTACGTTATAATTTCCTGGTGAACAATGTGTGCATCCTTTAAGTTAAGCAATAACATCATGGCCCTACACTCTATAAGCGAGATCAGGTGCCGCCATTATTTTTTAGGGCCTCAAACTTGTCGAATATACATTAATGCAAGCATGATGTATCAGTGTTAAAAGTATGATTCCAGAATCTGAAATGCAATTGTTCAAATAATTGTAAAACTGCAAAATAGCATGGTATTGCACACATATATTTATGCAAATAGATTTGGATAAACCTGAACTAAAAGTCCCAAAACAAGATAACCTCAATTAGTTAACTGCTTAACATTTAACTTTAATCCAGAGTCACAGTACAGTGTAAGCTTTATGCAATTTTATCAGAATACAAGTTGTGTTCAACATAAGATAATGGCTTAGGATGGTCCAAACACAACTGAAGGTAATCTGAGCATTCATCTTTGATCTCAGGGTCTTGTATATCACACAGTTTGAGTTCTTTATCTGCCTTAACAAAATCCTCTAACGCATTATCATTTCCTTTTTGGGCTTTATACTAAGAAACCATGCCCACTGCCAGGCCTTTATCCTCAAATATGACTTTATCAGGAAAGAAAACTTTTAAAAGAGCTGGATACATCATCTTAGACTTTGAAGATGTTTTAATCTGCAAACACGTATCACCTCAAGAAACTGTGCACCTATTTTGACATTTGGACAAAGTAAGCATTATTGAAAAATAGTTGGTGCTTTCCTAGATAAACAGACTTTACCAGGCTGCCCTAATTGATATAAAAATGTTCCTTGACATAGCATAGCACCTCAACTGAATATTTTGAGATTATTCAGTGCGAAGTCCCAAAAAATTCAGCAAATTAGTTTAATAAACTCAGTCCACATTAATACCATTAGCCTTTTAGCCAGACTATTCCACCAGTCCTTCCTTTATGTAAACTGCTTAGTCAGTCCCTTTTCTGTCTCTGGAACATCTGTCACAAACAAATTCTTTCTCCTGGGTTTATCTTCTAGTTCATCCAGTTTTGAAGTAGATTGCATATTTTACCTCTGAATTTTTATCTTGCTTTTTCATTGTCTTATTCTTCCTTTGTAAAGAACAAATATTGCCTGATTGTCAAGTAAGATCCACATATACATCACACACATCCATTTAAACTTTAAACGTCAACTGTTGACTGTTTATCTTTTGTAGTTCGGTTAGCACAGTTTCCAATAACACCTCATCACAGTTAGAAAAGCAGTTGTATCCAATACCTTTTCTGCACTGTTGGCTTCATTGTCAGAAATACCATGTGAACCAGTGATACACACTTAATGACTTAAATATTTTACTTGAGTATTTTATGGCATACGTCTGTATTGACTTTTGGTAAGTATACATCATAAACTAAACATCAAGTATATTTTAGTGACAGTGTGCAGTAATGACCTTCTTTTAATCACCAGTTTGCAAACATTAACTATAGAGCAGCTGGATGAGATAACCATCCACATGAAGCACTTTGAGTTGTCAAAGATTTTATGATCCATTTGTTGCATGCTTTTAGAATTGTATAAAAACAGCTGATATTGTTAAAGAGAACATCCCTGTCTGTTTACACTCGAAATTATTAATTGGTTCATAGGCATGTACTAGTCTAATGACCACTAGGGCCTTTTTAAGCCAAGCCATGCATCCCAAATCTCTGACAACTTCCGGTACAGTTGATAAGTGTAAGCAAGGGTTTGGGAGATGAAATATTTGTGAGCAGGACTCTGGGAAATGAACCATTTACATGCAGCTTCTGTTCATTAGTGACATAGGTGCCAAACCAGAGATTAATTTCCTGTTCCCCATACAGTTGCCCAAGTTATAATTGAATTGAGTTAGGGAGGAACTCTGCTTCACATGGATGGGGAGCCTGTTCCAGAGAAAGAGTAGTCTCAGAGATACATGCCCATCTCTCCAACAGGTCCTGTTTATATCACAGACAAGGTTTAAGTCTTTAGAATGGGTAATTTTGGTGCCGTTTGTTTTGCAAATATACATGAGGCCCATCAGGGTGGGTTCTAACAATGCCTTGTATGCTAAGCATAGATCTTCCCTCGACAGGCTGCAGGGGACAGAATACAGGGATAGGGCTTTGAGGTAGTGTGCATAGGACATGTTACTTATGCCCTGTATTCTTTTAGTAAAGAACCCCTGTGTATGTTCCAATTGTTGGATGTGCCTGGTTAGGTACATACCAAAGGGGATATTGTACTCAATGATAGATTTGATGAATGCTGAATACAGTGGAACAATTACCACCTTAAACCTTGATGCCGTACCTTTGTTTATAAGTTGCACAACATAGAATCTTTTTCTCAACAATGCCCAAGTGGGTTATAGTGTCAAATGTCTTAGCCTGGTCAAGGTAGGCAGTATGAACCATTTTGCCCCCATCCCTTGCTTTGGTGACATTCTCAAAGAAGTCCACCAGGTTGAGTAGGCATGACCTGCCCTTGATGAAACCAAATTGGGATGGGTCCAGTGTTTGGAGGTGTCTTATGTCATTACTGATCATTTCCTTGATAATTCTTTCCATGGCTTTGCATATGAGACGAGTGAAACTTATGGGTCTGTAGATTCCCACCTTTGTGCAGAGGGATGACTGTTGCTGTTCTCCATTTGTGAGGCACAAAGCCTATTTGGAGGATATGGTTAAATATTGATTCCAGAGGGTTGTATAGATCATGTTTCATGCTATTTAGAAGGCATCCTGGGATATTGTCTGGGCCCATCGATAAATTGTTTTTGGCCTTAGAGAGAACATTGAAGACCTATTCCCTGTTGATAGTAGGGGGAGTTATATTTGATGGTATTTCCTGAGAGGAGGTTGAGAGGAAGAGAAATTAGAGATGAACTTGCATGCTAGTAGGTTTGCTATATCTTCTGGCTTCTTTCTTTTTAATTTCTCAGAGACTTTTGGGTTTCTAGTACCATGATGGGAATGAACCACATTCCTAAGTCACAGTATGATTAAAGTTCATGAAATTGTTATTGTTTCAATCTTTGATGTTAGCCAAACGCGCTCTAAATTGACTCCTGCAGTTTCATATGGAGTTGTGTGTTTCGGTAATATATCTAAATACAACTGTAAAAAAATTTTTTATGAGACCCATTTCTCCTTTTCCTGGCACTATCACGGTATCCTCCTTCCACATTACCCTTGTTTCTGCCTGCAAATCCGGTATTTTTTGACTCTGTGTCTCTCGTATATATAGATGGCTCCATTAACAGTAAGTTCTACACAGTTGTGTATTGCCTTTGAAGTTGTGGACTTGGCTAAAGAATGCCTTGTAGTTGTCCTTGGCCCGGGAGGCCAAATTTAACTTAAATGTGGCCTTGGTAGACTTTGTTTGCCCTCTGAGTTATTTGTTTAGTTTGAGAGTGCTTTTATCCTGCCGGGTGATACACCTCCTAATTTTGCCATGATTTTCTTCTTTCTGTAATACAGCCTATTGATGATGTAATTCCACCTCTTTTTTGAGTTAGTTCTGTACTACTTCCTGGTAGGCACAGCTGCCTGTGTGCAGTTATTAATATGCTTGTATAGGGTTTCTGTGAACAATTTCATATAGGCAGCAGTGTTCTCAGGGTTTTTTTTGCCAGGTTATCACTTAATAGTAGGAAGTTAGTTTTAAAGTAGTTCCTGAACATTTCAGGGTTAGCTGGGGTTCCGAGCATTATTTTTACTTCAAAGGAGGCTGTTTTGTGGTCTAACCGTACCAGAGAAGACATTACACTATGGGGTATGCAGCACTCTTCTGCATTAGTGAGGACAAAGTCCAATATGATGTTCATCGTGCATACAGCTGCAGTCATTACAGATGGGTTATCCTGCCGTCAGGCGGGTCCTCGGTCGGCCGAATTCCAAAGTCTAGGTCCGGCGTCGGTTGTCGTCGCTTCTTCCTTGACGTCAGTGCGGCAGGGGTATAAAAGAGGCAGCCGACGCCATTTTCTTCAGTCTTTCTTGCCGCGCAGTGCCCGAAGCAGAAGCAGTTCGCAAGTGCTGGTCGGCCAGCTCCTGAGATTTACGAACGTATTTCAGCCGAAGTCTTCTTGAAAGCTAAGTACCCCGTTGGGGAAACTTTTCTTGCCACAGACCGATGTCAGACAACGTTAATAATTGCATTTCATGTGGGAAGCAAATACCGCATAAGGATTTCCACTCTTTCTGTATACCTTGCTTTGGCCCAGACCACGTCTCGGCCTGCCGTTTTTGTGCTACATTCAACAGGCGCACTATTAAGTGCTGGGCGCAGTTCGCCCTTCACTATTTTGGCAAAAAATTTAATTATATTATGTTGTCGGATACTCCGACTCCAGTTTTGAGCAAAAGACGCAAAGATAAGGACCGACATACGAGGTCCGCACCGACTACTAAGACCATGCTAAGGCTGACTACCGGTTCTCCGGTGCTCAGCGAGGCGCCTACGCAGCCCCTGAGTACCGATGACACTACATTACCGGTGTCTTCAGTACCCGAGGTCGCAGGCTCCTCGGTCCCCATTCCTACCGCAGATACCGACGCCACTATTGGCGGGGAAACTCAGAATTTAGACAGGCCTGTCATTTCTCAAGGTGTCTTCAGGCCTTCCTCCTTCTCTATTAAAGCTTTCACTAAATCTAAAGCAGCCATGAAAACCAAAAAACAGGGTCCTCAGACCCCCTCACAAGGCCCCATGCCTAAAAAGCAGATGCTTAAAATGGCTGAGGATTTGATTACTCTTATCAGGAGTTCTCAACCCCCCTCTGACAAAAGGCCCAGATTAGAGGAAGACTACCCTTCCTCAGATCAAGCTTCTATTACCTCAGAACATTCTGAGGACCAGGATTATGCCTATTCTCCTTTCGAAGACTCTGATGCAGAGGAGTCTATTCCCTCGGTCTCCCCCCCTGAGGACTACTCTTTTGGGGAAACCCTGCATACATTGAGGGAACACTTTCACTGGGAAGGCCAAGATTACTCAGATTCCAAGAAAAGGCTCAGGGAATTTCTTCTGCTCCCCCAGCATAGGCCCCTGGCTATCCCTCCTGTTTTAGATATATTGGATGATGTATACACAGAAGCCAGCCTTAATCCAGATTCTTTGCCTCCAGCTCCTGTTAAACCAGACAGGTATTACCGGGTTCCTGATTCTAACCAGTTCCTATATAAAAGCCATACTGCTGACCCAGAAACTATTTCACAGGGTCCCAAGGGAATTAAGGCCTCTACTGCTAAAAACCCATTACCTTCAGAGAGAGATTCCAGAGCTTTAGAAAGGTGGGGAAAAGGTGTACACCTCGGCCACTTTAACCATGAGGGCATTAAACTGTCAGTTCCATATGTTAAAGTATCAACAGTTTTTGTTATCTCAGTTGAAAAGCAAAATGACACAACCAGAACAACCAGATTTAAAAGAGTTGCAGGATTTGTTGCATGGTGCAGAGCAAGTGGGTAAGCATACCTTGCAGTGTGGTTTTGATGCCTTAGAGGCCTCATGTAGAGCTGCTGTTACGGGGTCTGTTATACGTAGGCATGCTTGACTCAAAGAGCAAACCTTACCAGATCATGTCAAAGCTAAATTATTAGATGCACCTCTTCAAAAAGATGTATTGTTTGGTGTTAAAGCTGAGGAGTTACTAAAGAAAATGGAGGAAAAAGCGAAATCAATGCAAACAGTGAAATATTTCCTGCAGGTACAACCTCCACGTTTCAGCAGAAACTGGCCTTCAAAAAATTGGTCCTTTCCAGCCACGGACAGACCTCAAAGGGGCAGATACAGACGCCCAAGGGGTAGAGGGCAACCTCAAGGATCTTTCAGAGCCAGACAGTGGCAAGCACCACCCCCAAGAGGTGGAGAAGATAGATCACAGTCATTTAGAAAACAGACACAATGACTTCCCCCTACACCTGCCAAGCAAAGCTTTAATGGCAGCACCTTTGGGCGGAAAACTGGCATTATTCTCGAAAAATTGGCATATTGTTACAAAAGACAAATGGATTCTGGACATTATAGACAGAGGCTACAGGTTCCACTTTCACACCCTTCCAAAAATGAGAGGCATGCCGAACCTGCCACAAAATCAAAGGGCAGAGGCACAAAAACAAATTTCAGCTCTCATGAACATGAAAGCGATTCAAGAGGTACCTGCAATAGAACAAGGTCAAGGGTTTTAAACCAGACTATTCCTGGTACCAAGGAAAGACAAAGATTGGAGACCTATCTTAGACCTATCCATCCTAAACACATATCTACAGGTACCAAAATTCAAGATGCTCACATTACAGCAGCTTCTTCCCATGCTGGGCAAGGAGTCTTGGCTGGTAACATTGGACCTCAAGGAGGCATACCTGCATGTCCCTTTCAGACAAGATTGCAGAAGATACCTCCGATTTCTTGCAGGTTCAACCCATTACCAATTCTCTGCATTGCCCTTTGGCTTATCTACTGCGCCCAGAGTGTTTACGAAATGCCTGGCATCAATAATCGCCTTCTGCAGACTACAAGGAATACAAATCTACCCATATCTGGATGACTGCCTGATCCAAGCGGACAGCAAGGACATACTACTGCAGCACCTGGCGTTTGTAATAAAACTGTTGAACTTCCTGAGATACACAGTCAACAAAAAGAAATCAAAACTAATACCCTCTCAACAAATAATTTTCCTGGGTACCAGCTTGAATACAACCACCCAGATGGCCTACCTCACGCCAGACAAACAAGGGCAACTGTCTCAATACTTCAGCAAAATGGCAACTTTCACCAGGCTAACTGCAAGGAAAGTCCTGCAGACTCTGGGATTCATGGCATCTTGCATCCTACTAATCCCATGTGCAAAGCTGCATATGAGGAAACTTCAATGGTACCTAAAAAACTTATGGTCTCAACACAGCCACAGCTTGGAAACAATTATACCACTCATTCCATGCCTTCAAAAGGAATTTTTGTGGTGGGCTCAAGCTTGTCAAAGAAACACAGGTCTCCCTTTCTGTGTACCTCAAGCAACTCAAATCATCACAACAGACGCCTCAGACTACGCCTGGGGAGCACATATGACAGATCAATGCGTTCAGGGAAAATGGTCCCAAAAAGAGAAGCACCTACACATCAACCAAAAGGAAATGCTAGCCGTGCAAAATGCTATTATGACCTTCAAAGACCTACTGCATCCAGGCCAGCTATTGATAAGGACAGACAACACCACAGTGATGTGGTACATAAACAAACAGGGGGGAACTCATTCTTACCCCCTGTGCAGGCAAGCCATGACCCTATGGAACACAGCACTGGAATTGCAAATTCAACTACAGGCACAATTCCTGCCAGGGAAGGAAAACACACTGGCAGACAACCTAAGCAGAAATATGACAGATCCACACGAATGGAAGTTGCATCCTCAAGTTTTCACAAAGATAACTCAGGCATGGGGACAGCCAGACATAGATCTCTTCGCTACCCACAGAAATTACCAGTTGAAAAAATTTTGTTCAAGGACCTATCATCCACAGGCCTGGAAAGTGGATGCACTTTCTTTCAATTGGACAACATTGACAGTCTATGCCTTCCCGCCTCTTCCTCTGCTGCCCAAAGTTCTATTAAAAGCCAGAGCAGAGAGGCCAAAAATGATTCTCATTGCTCCAGACTGGCCAAGACAACACTGGTATCCGGTCCTGAAGAGCCTGACACATTCCCCACCATGGATCCTACCTCTAGTCCCTCTTCTGTTGTCCCAGCACAACTACAAAACCCTTCACAGCCAGCTCAAAACCCTAAATCTAGCTGCATGGAGAATTCCTTGATTTCCCAGCAGACTCTCCTCTCCAAGGAGGTGCAGGATGTCATCTTGGAGGCCAGAAGACCTTCTACTAGAAAAGCCTACTCCGCCAAATGGAAACGATTTTGTGCCTGGAATCAAGAAAAGGGCCAGAATCCTTGGGTAATAAATATACCTCAAATTTTACAGTACCTAGCTGAGATGTTAAACAGTGGACTTTCCTTCTCCTCCATCAAGATCCACGCTTCAGCCATTTCTGCACAATACAACACAGATCCTCCTTTATTCTCTCATCCTCTCTTAAGACAGTTCCTCAGAGGGGCAAAGAATATAAAACCCCCAAGGAAACCACCAGTTCCTGCTTGGGACCTCAACTTTATATTGGAAAAGCTGACCCTTCCTCCCTTTGAGCCAGCTTCTTCAACAGAACTACAATACTTGTCATGGAAAACAGCCTTTCTTCTGGCTATCACCTCAGCATGCAGGATTTCTGAGCTACAGGCCCTCATGGCTGTGCAACCATTCATCATTTTCCATCAGGACAGAGTTTCCTTACGAACCAACCCTACCTTTATGCCAATGGTAGCATCCAGTGTAGCTTTGAATCAGACTATCCACTTACCTACCTTTTATCCTAAGCCACAAAACAAAGGGGAAAGGCTACTACATTCCTTGGACATTCACAGACAACTTCGTTACTATTTGGACAGGACAAAGCCATTCAGGAAATCCGAGCAACTCTTTGTGTCCTATGCTACAGGTGCTCAAGGAAAGGCTATTTCCAAACAGACAATTTTAAAATGGATAGCCCACTGCATACACTTTTGTTACTCATTTCATGGAAAAACTGTGCCTGCATGCATCAGATCCCACTCCACCAGGGCCACAGCCACCTCTGCAGCCTTCCTCAGGGGGGTCCCTACCAAGGACATTTTGGAAGCAGCCACTTGGAGTTCAGTCCACACTTTCTCCAAACACTATCACCTTCCACTATACTCTAAATCTAGAGGGGATTTTGCCACAGCAGTCTTGCAGGGCATCCTCACTCCTCCTACTTCCACTTAGTGCCTACCACCCCTACTTAGCTTTGGGATTCTTCCCATCTGTAATGACTGCAGCTGTATGCACGATGAACATAGTACAGTTTTGTATCTACCATAAATGTAGATGTTCGAGTGCTCATACAGCTGCAGTCCAGGTTACCCCCCCCCCTCCGTCCCCTCTTAGGACAGGCCTTATGACATACACCTTATCATACAACCTATTTGGGGTATTCTCTTATGGTATATTTGCTTGCAACTAATGTTTTTTGATTATTCTATATTGCATGTTTGCATAAATTTATGTTTTGCCTTCCTTCTGGGGGCACCTGACATCTGGGGCAAGAAAAACTGAAGAAAATGGTGTCGGCTGCCTCTTTTATACCCCTGCCACACTGACGTCAGGGAAGAAGCGACGACAACCGACGCCGGACCTAGACTTTGGAATTCGGCCGACCGAGGACCCGCCTGACGGCAGGATAACCCATCTGTAATGACTGCAGCTGTATGAGCACTCGAACATCTACATTTATGGTAGGTACAAAACTGTACTTTTACACCCTTGATTGGTGTATTGACAGTCTGATCTGGAGAGTTTGCATATACAAAATCCAGAAATCTCTGTACCTGCATGTCATATTTTATATATATATATATATATATATATATATATATATATATATATATATATATATATATATATATAGGTCTACAGGTCTACTTCAAAACATCTAAAAACCCATAACATCTAATTTCATAACATTGAGACCAGAACATCGAATTTCATAACATCTAACTACAAATCCCAAGAAAATAACATCCCCTCCACATATAACGACACCAAACACTTTTTACTACGTTTCTGGGGGGGGGGTTCAGTCTTATGGGTTTCAGTCAAGTGACTTTTCAGTCTTTTGAAATTTCAGTCTTATGGTTTCAGTCAAATGAGGTTTCTATCATATGACAGGGATCCATATGTATGTGTGTGGTTTACTATCATAATTTCAAATAATGTTTGTTGAAAATACTCACATACTTGGAAAACATTGTTGAAATTTATGATAGCGACAAAGAAAAAGAACGAACGAAAAAATCGAAATCGAATTGTCGGTATTTTTTAAACATACCACCACATCCGGTGTCATACAGCACACATACATTTTGCAGGGGGGCAAGCCCCCTGCTACTTATATATACAGACTCCGAGATCACTGTACAGTGAGGGAAAGGGTACATTTCCCGATCCCCACTATAGTGCAATCTCTACTCAATATGCCGAATTCACAACAGCGAACGCACAATACCATTTGCTGTTGTACATTCGGCATTTTTTTTTTCGCACATACAGACCTGTGCAAACTTACTTTTGGATATCCATTGTCACACACGTCAGCTGAGACATTTTGATGTACACATATATGATTTACTATCATAATTTCGAGCATGTTTGTTGCGAGTACTCACGTACTCGAAAAACATTGTTGAAATTTATGACAGTGACCGAGAATAAGAACGAATGAAAAAAAAAAGTCGACAATTCAAAAGATATATACATTATATAGATAGATATAGTTGGGTAATTAAAATCACCCCATGAATATGGTATTGGGATGGATGGTGAGTGTTTCCAATAAGTTAAATAGATGTTGTGGATTTCCTGGGTCATTGAGGGGGACATATAGCTTGCAAGGAAGTGGTATGGGATTTTGCCTGTAGTGATTTGAACATGGAGATTCTCAAGTGTTTCATCCTGTTTGACCAGCCTTGAGGTATAGTTATTTTTGATGTAAATTGAGATACTTCCACCTTTAGTTCCTCTATGTGTAGTAGCTGGTGTAAATGTGTGGAAAGTGTTAATGCTGTATTAAGATGTCATGTTCCTAATTAGTTTTTGTAAATAACTTTATCAAGTTGTCTCATAGGATCATAGGAGGTTACTAGGCTATTGGCCCTAAGGTCTCTACAAGCCTAGCCATGTTATACCCTTGTTCCCTTATGGGCCAAGATATACACTTGTTAAGTACACATTTGATGAAATAAGAAAATAAGAAAACTTGAGTTCTGACTAAGTGAACTTAATTGAACTTTAGTATTCAAGCAAATTTGGTAGTGTATGGAAGGAGTGTGTTATGTTTTTGTACATCTTTTGTAACCTTTTTCAGAAATAAAGAAATCTTAGGATGTCTATTTTAAAATTATTTATGACTCACTTCTTAGTGTTCAGTATTTTGTGTGGTTCAAAGCTTTGCATGTGGAATCCTATAGTTGAGTTTAGTATCATAGTGGTTGCAAATGGCTCATTACAAATGTATTTATGTAGTTAGTAAAGGGACACACTAAATATCCATTTATAATATTTATTGGAAATGTTAGTATTAATTTTAAATAACCATTTTCTGATTCTTACAATTTAAGCTGAATGATTCTTATTCAAGCAGTGTAAAGCACTGTGAGATGTTCTTCCTTAATTAGTATATAAATTTGTATAAGTTAAAGAAGAATTGCAAAAAAAAACTTCCTGCATTTTTTGGGGATAGTGATGATATTAATTTTACACTGTAGATGTCATTCTGTATCACTGTTGCAGTATTCATAACATATGAGGTCTTCTGCCAAGGATAGCCCTATGTCCGGTCAGTATACCAAAGTCTTTAATTTTTATCAGCATTGTACTCCAGACATATGCTCCCTGAACCAGCGTAGGGCGTAAAGGTGACGTACTGATGCTCCAGATTCAGAACTTCTTTGCCACCAGTCCAAATATCATAGTTGTACATCGGTCTTAATGACCTTCGCTGTGCTGGTTATACCAAGCCTTTTGCAAATAAGTACCTCAATGGGGTTCCTTTCCTTTCCTTTTTCTTTTGTAGTGCATTTTGAGAGCTCATAAAATACAAGAAAGGGAAAGGTCAGTGTGGGAGGCAGATTTCCCATAAAGATTGTCATAAGTGTTTGTTTTGTCTAGGCAATTTTTGCGACCTCACTCTATTTGTCAGCCGTTTGTGTCAAAGACTCTTCACATCCTTCTGTTGTCTTTTTCCATTTTTCTTGTGGACCAACCTCTCAAGTTGTTGGTCTAGGGTACCATGGCTGAATCCACCCACTCCGAGGTACAACCCCCTCTTAAGAAAAAGGCTAAAATATCGAGGTCTGATACTGCTACTGTCCATCCCATGCCAAACATCTGTCTCAAGGTAGAGGATACCCCTGAAGACCACCTGATGCTGACACCGATTCTTGTTGCCACTGCCCTGTTGGAGGCCGTCATGGAATCAGCTTCTTGCACATTTTCCAATGCTTTGTAAACATCCGCTGTGGACATGGAAGGGGAACCATGGGTGTACATATCTGAGGGCCCTGGGGGATTCCCCAGATCTTCGCTAGAGAGGAAGTGCCTGGTAACCTGATTTAGTCAGGGCATGGTTCTGAACCACCCATGTTTGTTAAAGTCAGCGTCCCCCTTAGGAAAAGTCAGAAGACTAAGCACATTTCTCCAACTTCCAAAGACCCTCAGAAGGAGTGGTAAGATTTTACTCTGGGCTTATTTAATGCCTTGATGGCTTGGAGACCACCTCAGATGATTTTGGTTCCTGCCCCTCCTTGGTTCTGTACCTCTAAAGGATCTAGGGGAACTGATTCCTCTGCTGAGGAATCTAACTCAGATGAGGTTTCTTTGGCCTACTCTTCCCAAGTGCCATCAGTCTTGGACTATGACTCAGAGGAGGAGGAGTCCTTAAGTCGTGACTCCCCTTTGGAAGAATTATCCTTTGGAGATACAGTGGTTTGCATGGTGGAGCATTTTAAGTGGGGCTACTCTCAAGTTTCTGATATCCATAGAAAATATCAGTTGTTGCAGATGGACTCCCCTAAGCCTTTTGCTGTTCCTCTTGTTTTGGCTGCTGTTTTGGATACTTTCTCAGCTGCTGCTTTGACTCCTGTTTCCCAAACTCCTGTCCCTAAGAAGCCTGACCATTTATATAAGATGTCTGAGACTTTAAAGTTTCTTTATAAGTGTCCTCCTCCTGATCCTGCTATGATAACTGTTTCTGCTAATAAACCTTCTTTGCTTTTGCCTTCCTCTAAGCTTCTTCTCTCAGACAAGGATAGTTGAGATTTGGAGAGGCTAGGGAAGAAGTTCTACACTTCTGCCACACTGGCTTTTTGTGCCATTAGCTATCAAACTCGCATGACCAGGTATATTTTATCCCTTTTGTCTCCACTGAGAGGGGTTCTGTCTGACCTGCCTGATTCTGAGGCTAAGTCCACTGCTTTTTCTTTAGTGGGATCCTCATCTCAGGTGGCTCATCAATCCATTAAGTGCAGTTACAATACTGCTGATGCCATCTCTGTAGTTGCTGATTCAGGCTCCATCATGAGATGATATTCCTGACTTTGTCTTCATACTTTGCCTAATGATATTAAGGGTGAGGTTCTTAATGCTTTCCTGGATAATCTAAGTCTGTGTGGTACTCCAGTGGCAGATTTATTTAAGACCTTATAGGATCAAGGGAAGATTGTGAAGGACCTTAAAACTGATTATTGTATGTCTGATTTTTAAGTTTCAGAAAAATTATCCTACTAAGAACTGCCTTTGTTCGTAGACAGCCTCGTCAGGCTTCCAAAGTTAAAAACGTCCCTAGGCATATTTTTCTTCTGACAAACCTAGTCAGGCACCTAGACCTCAAAAACCTTCCTTTCAGGACAAATCTATCTCCATTGACATTCTGCCTTCCCTTCCCCTCAGTCTGGTTCCTTTGTCTGTCAGACTTTCTTTGTCACTTTCTGTTTAGCATCAGATTACTTCAGACTCTTGGGTTTTTTCAATCATCCGTCAAGGCTGCTTCATGGTCTGGAAGTCTTTTCCCTGCTTTTAGGGCATTCATCAACCCCCTTCAGATCAAATTCCCAATTTTTCACAGATGTTGCATATTTTACTAGATCAGGGCAGCACTGTTCCACCCTTCCCAGAGGCACTAAGGAGTACAAGATTTTATTCCAGGATGTTTCTGGTCCCTGGAAAGCAGGAGTCCTGGGGGCCTGTTATATACCTTTCTTTTTTGAATACCTTCCTCAGGATACTCACCGTCAGAATACTTTCCCACCGAACTCTGTTTTCACTTTTGCTTCCACAAGCCATCCTATTTTCCCAGGATGTGAAGGATGCTTACTTCCATGTTCCCATTCACCCTCTGTTCAGGAAGTGTTTACATTTCTTCCTCTCTTTTTCATTTTTCTCCTTTGCCCTTTAGTCTTTCCACGGCTCCAAGGGTATTCACAGAGTGCCTGGTTCCAGTCATAGCTTTCTGCAGGCTTTAAGTAGGGCAAAGAGTTCCTTGTCTGGAGGCTCTTTCAGGCCTCCTTTCCCTCCAGACTCCTGCAGGACCTGCAATTCACCAGGCTCCTGTTGCACAGTCTTGGTTTTACTGTCAATCTCCCGAGGTCTGTCCTGTCCCTCTCTCAGAATCACCTCTTTCTGGGTTGCAGGATGAACATTTTTCCAGTGCTGGCTTCCCTGCCTGCTCCTGAGATACTGTCTCTAACAACCTATTGCCAGTCCTTGTTTCCTCTGTCTATCATGCATGGCAGGGAATTTCTAAGGGCTGTTGAATTCATGGCCTCATCCATCCTCATGCTCCCCTTTGCCAAACTCCACATGAGGAAGTTTCAGTGGTATCTGCAGTCGGTGTGGCTTCAACATGGTCACCTGCTGGAATTTCTGGTTCCCCTCACTTCCTTGTCTAAAAGTTGAAGTTCAGTGGTTGACTCAACACATATCTCTCATTCCAGGTGTCCCTTTCCAGCCTCCTGCTCAATCTCAGGAGCTCTTTACAAATGCTTTAGATCAGGGGTGGGGTCTGTTTTGGGCAGTTTGAGTCTTCAGGGTCTCTGGCCCCCTCATCAGCAACTGGATCATGTCAACAACAAAGAGATGCAAGCCCTTATTTTCAATCTCCAAGCCTTCCACTCTTTTTGGTCCCAGGCCCTTTAAGGGTCTATTCTGACAACACGACAGTCATATGGCACATCAGCAAGCAGGGGGCATGAGGTCTTATCTTCTTTACAGACTAGTCCTTTAGGCCAGGGATCTAGCTATCCAAATGCAGGTTTCTCTGCAGGCAGTGTACATTCCTTCAGGACAAAACCTGGTGGCAAACTCTCTGAGCAGGTCAAGGGCACACCCTCATGAATGGATGCATCATAGAGAGGTGTTTCTGGACATAGTTTATCAGTGGGTTATCCATCAAGCCAATTATTTTGCCTCCTTTTTGAATAGACAGCTTTCTTGCTTCTATTCCAGAATGTTAAGTCCACTGGCTTGGAGAGTGGGCGCCATGTCTTTTCAGAGAAAAGGATGTTCCTTTATCCTCTCCCCTTCCTCTTCTCCCAGGGTCCTGCACAAAATCAAACGGGACTCTCCGAAAATCTTGTTGGTGACTCCCTTTTGGCCCAAACAGCACTGGTTCCCCCTCCTTTTTCATCTGGCCAGGGGGAATCATCACAAGTTATCTTACTGGATTGATCTTCTCACACAAGACAAGGGGTTTCCTCTTCACCCTCATCTTTCCACTCTTCAGTTGACACTTTGGGTGATAGTTTTAATCACCTTTCAACACCATTTCTGTGAGGATGTGCTTATGGTTCTGCAGGCAGACAGGAAACCCAGTACTAGGAAATAATACATATCCAAATGGAAGAGATTTTCTATTTGATATCTTCACTTTCACCAAGACCATTTTTTTTTGGGGGGGGGTCCCTTTGGTTCTCTCTTACTTGTGTGATCTGATGCATGCTGACTTAGCATATTCTTCTGTTAAATCTCACTTGTCAGCAATTTCTGCTTGTCTGCCCTTGAACCGTTTGTTGGCCTCTTGTTTTGAGGTTAAACTATTCCTGAAATGTGTCCTCCACATCAGGCTACCAAAAAAGCCTGTCCGCCCTTCTTGGGACCTTAATTTTGTCCTTGAGAAACTGACTCTGACTCACTTTGAGTCTGCTGCTGTTGCTTCACTGCAGTATTGCACCTGGGGGACTACTTTATTGGTTGCCCTCACTTCTACCAAGAGAGTTTCTGAACTCCAAGTCTTGATGGTGGTCTCCTCTTTTTTTAATTTTCATAGAGATTGGGGGTGTCTGCATACTAATCCTCCTTTTATGTTCAGCATGGTCAATGAGTTGTCCCTTAATCAGTCTATACAGCTTCCTTCCTTTCTTTTTCCTTCTCAGTCTGCTAGTGAGAAGGTACTACATACCTTGGATTTTTCATAGACAGCTCAGCTATCATTTGGACAAGACAAAGGCAATATTGAAATCTGAGCAACTATTCATTTCTTTTCATGTAGAGACATTGGGTTTTCTAAACAAACCATCTCCTCCTGAATTTTGAAAGCCATTTCTCTTTGTTATTCTTTTCATGGCAAGCAGATTTTTGCCTCAGTTTGAGCCTATTTCACCAGGGCAGTTACCTCCTAATGGGCTTTCTTCAATGGTTTGGACACTGGTTCTATCCTTGAAGTTGCCACTTGATTTTCTGTGAACACTTTCACCAAATATTACAAGTTGAGTGTCATTCCAGAACCAGGGCAGGTTTTGCCAAGGCTATTCTTCATGGGTCTGTGGAGGGTTCATCTTTGCCTTCCTTCTCCCTTTCCTTACTGTAGCTTTTGTACTCTCCCATAGCTTATAAGTACTGCAGCAGTGATATGGAAGGACATAGTACAGTTGTGTAAAACCTTACCATAACAGTAGATGTTCTGCTTTTCACTGTTGCAATATTCAGTCCCTCAGTCCTGCCCCCTTTCCCCTTTCTTTTTTCCCCTTTAGGACCATCTGCCTGTCTGAGTGGTCTTTGCCCTTTTCCTTAGATGTACATGTTCTCCATTCTTCTGGGGTAGCTGTAGATGTTCTTCATGTTTCACTGTTGCATTCATCACCTGCTGGTTATCCCTGCTGTGGTAGCCCTCGGCCGGACCAAATACCAGAGTCAATGTTTTTGTGTGCCGGCTGATGTCACCTGTAGTCTGATGTCAGGTCGTCAGTACTATAAAGCAAGGCAGCCGACGTCATTGCATGCATCTTTGCCGTGGAGCCTGTAGCAGAAGCAGTTCGCATGAGTGCCAGTCGGTCGCTACCAGAAGTTGAATTTCAGCAGAAAAAAAAGCTAAGTACCCCGTTGGGGGACTCTCTTTTTCTTGCTCTATCCGATGTCTGAAAAAGCTAACAGTTGTCTCGCCTATGGAAAGCAGATCCCACACTGAGACTTTCATTCTTACTGCTTCACTTGTTTAGGCCCAGACCACGACGTCCCTCATTGCTGTTCTGTGCCTTCTTTAATGTGAGAGCCATTCGCCGTAGAGCTCTTTTTGTAGACAATTATTTTCGGATTCTGTCGACATTCCGAAAAAACGTAAAGATAGAGACAGGCCACACAAGGCTAAGGCTTCTGACGACACTACCGCTAAGCAAGTCGTCAGTTCTCTGGAATTCAGTGAGGCACTTTTTCAGCCACTGATGCCCGACTCGCTTTCTACGCAGGCCTCTGCCAAGACCTTTTTGGAGTCTGGTATGCCACAGAAATACACTTTGTCTTCCGAGCCTTTGGCTGTCTCTGCCTCGGTTGGGGCCAGAGCCGCGACGCA
Source organism: Protopterus annectens (assembly GCF_019279795.1). NCBI lineage: Eukaryota > Metazoa > Chordata > Ceratodontiformes > Protopteridae > Protopterus > Protopterus annectens. The sequence continues at coordinate 543,864,538 of NC_056733.1, forward strand.
GGCACAAGCTTCCAAGGAGGCCGTTCGCACTACAGATTCTAGACAAAAAAAGGCGTCTTCTCTTCCGAATACCATTTCTCGGAAACAGACAGAGTCTCTCAGGCCTCGAAGCCAGGCCTCTCCTAGAAAGTCTGCTTCTAGGCACCATCTGGATACCGCTCCCCTACCCCAAGCTCAAATGCTTAAAATGATGGAGGATCTCGTCTCCCTTATCCGAGGTACTCAGGCCCCCACTCCAAAAAAGAAAAGGCTTCCTTCTCCAGAAATTGTCAGACCAAGAGTCTGAGGAATCTGATTATTCTGCCTTTGAAGAGGAACAGCAGCCTTTAACTGTTTATGAGGATTCAGATGCAGAGGAATCCATCACCTCTGCCTCCCCTCCAGAAGACCTGTCCTTTGGGGAAACCTTTTACTCCCTCAGGGAACATTTTTAATGGGAATCTCAGGACCACCCACAGTCAAAGAAACAACTTAAAAGTGTTTCTGGACCTGCCCCAGCACAGACCCCTGGCCATCCCCCCTATTCTAGAAGTGGTGGATGATGTTTTCCTTGAATCCATTTTAGCCTCTGATGCCCTGCCTCTGCTCCAGCTAAACCTGACAGGTACTACAGAGTACCGGATTCTCACAAATACCTGTACAGGAACCCTGCTGCAGACCCTGAGGTCATTACATAGGGACCTAAAAGGAGCTTAGACTAGTCCTGCCAAGAATCCTCTTCCTTCTGACAAAGACTCCAGAGCTCTGGACAGATGGGGTAAAAAAGTATACACCTCTGCAACATTAGCTGTCAGAGCACTCAATTGTCAGTTCCATATGTTAAAATATCAACACACTTTGGAACAATTAAAACAGAAGATTGCTACCACTCCTGACGGTGCCAACATAAAAGAGCTGGCAGAATTACTACACTCTGCTTGTCAAGTGCCCAAGCACTCATTACAATGTGGCTATGATGCCTTAGAAGCCTCTAGAAGGGCAGCAGTGACATTATCTGTTATTAGAAGGCATGCATGGCTGAAGGAACAACCTCTCCCTGATCATATCATGTCTAAACTTATTGATGCACACCTAGGTAAGGAATGCTTGTTTGGGGAAAAGGAAGAAGAGGTACTTAAAAAGATGCAAGACAAAGCAAAATCTATGCAAACAGTAAAAGATTTCTTTCAAGTTCAACCACCCAGATTCAGCAGAAACTTCCCCTCTAAGCACTGGGCCTTCCCTGCACCCATCAGAAAGGCCAAAAGTAAGCTCCGCAGGGACAAGACATCCAGGCCCCCTATATCAGGGCCAGCAAAGAAGCAAACAGTGGACTACTTCCACCTCTAAGGCAGGGAGTTCTAAGCCAAGCTTATATGGTAAGCACTCACAATAACTCTACCTCCCCCCCTCTGCCCTCCTTTCACTCATCTAAAACTAGGAGAAAGGCTCACCATCTTCAAGGACAATTGGGTCTCTATAACCAAAGACCAGTGGGTATTGAAAATCATTTCTCAGGGATACAGATTCTCCTTCAGCGAACTCCCTATTCCAAGAGGGGGTACCCTGACCTCCCCCAAACCAGTGGGCAGAGGCATTAAAACAGATAAAAATTCTAATATCCCAGGGAGCAGTAGAACCTGTCCCTCTGGATCAAACAGGAAAAGGTTTTTACTCCAGACTATTCCTTGTTCCCAGAAAGGAGGGCACTTGGTGCCCCATCCTGGATCTATCCAAACTAAACACCTCCTTGGTGGTCCCCAGATTCAAAATGCTAACCTTGCAGTGGCTTCTGCCTATGTTCACACAGAATGCCTGGCTGGTGCACTAGACCTAAAAGATACCTACCTCCACATCCCCATCAGGGAATCATACAGAAGATTCCTGCGCTTCAGAGCAGGCAATCAGCACTTTCAGTTCTCTGCACTGCCCTTTGGCTTATCTACTGCTCCCACAGTATTCACCAAGTGCTTGGCCCCGGCTATAGTATTCTGCAGATAGAGAAATATACAGATTTACCATTACCTGGATGACTGCCTCATTCAGGCGATCAGCAGAGAAAAGTTGCTCCAGGATTTTCTCTTTGTCAAAAAACTTCTAACTTCCCCTAGGGTTTACCATCTATGAGAAAAAAATCAAAGCAAAACCCCACCAGGAAGATTGTTTTCCTGGAAGCTGTGCTAGACAGCAACCCTAATGGCTTTCCTATCCCCAGAAAAGCAGAACTTCCTGCCTCTCTCCTTCACCCAGCTGGCTTCCAGAAGTCACCTCACTGCGAGGAAGTTCTTGCAAGCCCTGGGATACATGGCATCTTGCATCCTTCTCATCCCTCTGGCCAGTCTTCACATGAGAAAGCTTCAGTGGTACCTAAAGAGCCTTTGGTGTCAGCACTCTCAGTCCCTAGAGACCACTCTCCAACTGATCCCTTGCATAAGGGATGAATTTCTCTGGTGGGAAGAGGCCTGTGCCATGAACAGGGGTCTTCCCTTCATCCTCTGCCCTTCTGGCCAAACCATCACCACCGACACCTCAGACATTGCTTGGGGTGCTCACCTAGCAGGCAGGTGTACCCAAGGCTTTTGGAATGCCCAGCAACTTCACTTGCACATCAACCAGAAAGAAATGATGGCAGTGCAAAATGCTCTGACTTCCTTCCAACTCCATCTCAGGCCAGGGGTCCTCCTTATGAAAACACCACAGTAATGTGGTACATCAACAAGCAGGGGGGCACCCAATCTTACCCCCTGTGCAGGTTAGCTATGAGTCTCTGGCTTACAGCCACCTCCATGGGGCTACACCTAATTGCCCAATACTTACCAGGGATCAACAACACTCTGGCAGAAACTTACTGGACCCCCACGAATAGCAGCTCCACAGAGAAATCTTTTTGGAAATCACGCAGTAGTGGGGAACCCTAGAGGTGGACCTCTTTGCCTTGTACCTCAACCACCAGCTGCAGAAGTTTTGTACCAGGGAGTATCACCTCCTAGCATGGAAGGTGGATGCCTTGACCTTCCCCTGGAGCTCCCTCTTTGCGGATGCATACCCTCCTCTGCCCCTTATTCCCAAGGTTCTGATCAAAATAAGAGAGGAGACCAAAGGCCATCCTCATCACTCCAGACTGGCGCAGACAGCATTGGAACCCCTTACTACGCAGTCTGACCTTACAGCCCCTGAAGCTGCTTTCTCCTAAGGTCAGACCACTTGACCCAGGAGAGGGGGAAGGCATTGCACCCAGACCTACAGACTCTCAAGCTTTCAGCATGGCTTATACACTAAAAACTAGCAAGAAGTCACTGTTAAGCAAACAGGTCCTGGACATCATCAAAGAGGTCAGAAGGCCCAGCACAAGAATATCTTATGCAGGAAAATGGAAAAGATTCTGCTCCTGGAAACAATCAGAAGGGGCAGTACCTCCCAACCTTCCATCCTGAATTACTTAGCAGAGTTGCTCAATAGTGGCCTCTCCTTCTCCTCTATTAAAATCCATGACTCTGCCATCTCTGCCCATTATGATTCAGACCCACCCCTCTTCTCTCATCCTTTGATTAAGCAATTCCTCAGAAGGGCTTCTAATATCAGGCCTCCTAGAAGACCTCCTACTCCTCCCCAGGACCTGATTTATGTGTTAGAGAAACTAACCTTACCTCCTTTTGAACCTGCTGCTTCAACAGAATTGAAATACCCCTCCTGGAATACTGCCATCCTACTAGTTATCACCTCAGCCAGAAGGGTCTCAGAACTTCAAGCTCTCATGGCTGTCAAGCCCTTCATAATTTTCCATGCAGAGTCTCACTGAGGACTAATCCCTCCCTTCTACCCAAGGTGGTGGTATCTGAAATTACCCTTAACCAGGCCATTCACCTTCCCACCTTCTTTCCCAACCCTCAAAACAAGGGGGAAAGAGTTCTACACTCACTAGATGTGCACAGATAACTCAGATACTATCTGGACCACTCTAAGCCATTCAGAAAAACTGACTGACTAGCTTCTTGTAAGCTGTGCCCCAGGGGTAGAGGGAAGCCCATCTCCAAACAAACCATTTCCAATTGGAATTGCTACAGACTACATGGGAAACCAATCCCTAAGTTGATCCGTACCCACTCCACTGTGCAACCTCCACTTCCACTCCCTTTCTTAGAGGAGTACCTACTAGGGACATCGTGGAAGCAGACACCTGGACCTCTGTCCATACCTTTACAAAGCATTACCACCTACCTTTCTTTTCTAAGTCTAGGGCAGGGTTTGCTTCTGCAGTTCTGCAGGGCCTCTTGACCAGTACCTAGGACTCTACCTATTCTTCCACCCTTTACCTCAGCTTTGGGAATCCTCCCACAGGTGATGACTGCATCAGTGAAACCCGAAGAACATAGTACAGTTGTGTACACTTACCATAAATGTAGATGTTCAAGTGTATTCACTGTTGCAGTTTTGGTTTTCCTCCCTCCATGCCCCATTTAACATCTTCCCCTAGGGGGACACATGCTTCCCACGTTGGCTCTTAGCCACCAGGACAGCTTCTTTCTTTTCCCTTGTGCCTCTGATGGGTTAGGGCAAGACAAACTGATGTAATGACGTTGGCTGCCTTGCTCTGTAGTACTGATGACCTGACGTCAGACTACAGGCAACAGCAGCCGGTGCACAAAAACATTGACTCTGGTATTCAGGGCTGTCGAGGGCTGCCACAACAGGGATAACCCGCAGGTGTTAACTGCAACAGTGAATACACTCGGAACATCTACATTTATGGTAAGTGTACACAACTGTACTTTCTCCTGTGGCACTGCAGATGTTCTTCGTGTTTCACTGTTGCAGTCATCACATTTGTGTTATCTGCTTGCAGTAGCCCTCAGTTGGCCTGATTATCAAAGTCTTGGGTCCTGCGCCGGTTGCTGTCTCATCTTCCATGACGTCAGATCGTCAGGGGTGTAAAGCATGCAGCCAACGCCATTACATCAATCTTTCTTGCCATGTGGTCCCCGAAACAGAAGAAGTTTGCAAGTGCCAGTCGGCTGACTCCTGAAATTTTCATTTTCGAGTTTCAGAACCGAAGTCTTCAACTAAAACTAAGTACCCCATTGGGGAAACTTTTTCTTGCTCTAAACCAATGTCAGTAAAAGTCAATAATTGTATTTCTTGTGGAAAGCAAATAACCTCATAAAGATTTTCATTCGTATTGTATTCCTTGCCTAGGCCCTGACCACGACATACCTCGCTGTCGGTTTTGTGTCTTATTCGAGCAATGAACTATTCATCGTCAGTATATTTATACTTCTAAATATTTTGGTACTCAGTTCAATTATCCAGATATGTCTTTGGTTAGCCATCCGACTACTGACATTCCAAAAAAACGCAACGATAAAGACAGAGTCAGGCCGTCTAGGTCCAAAGCTGCCAACGACGCTTCTCTGAAGCCAGTCGCCAGTTCGCCAGTACTCAGTGAGGCACTTTCGCAGCCCCTGATACCTGCTACTTCAGATTCGCAGGCCTCTACTGAGACCCATTTGGAGTCCAGTATGCCGCGAGATGCTTCAACTATAGAACTTGAGGATGTCTCTACCTTGGATGGGCCAGGAGCCACTGTGCAGGCACCGGCTTCTGAGGGTGTATTCAGGCCTACTGACTTGCATATTAAACCAACGCCAGCTTCTTCTTCAAGGCCTAAATCTCGAACCATGCCTAGAAAACCGACGCCCAGACTGCATGGCCAGGCCTCTATGCCTAAAAAACAAATGATAAGAATGGCCGAAGACCTTATTACTTTAATCAGGGGAAGACAAGCTTCCCCCTCTAAGCGACCTAGGACTGAATTTGCTTATGATACTTCTGACCAGGATTCTGAAATTTCTGTTTCCTCTGATGACCAGGATTTACCCTTATCTACCTATGAGAATTCTGATGCAGAGGACTCTATTCCCTCTGCTCCCCCCAGAGGATTTCTCTTTTGGTGAAACCTTGCATACTCTTAGGGAGCATTTTCGCTGGGAAAGCCAGGATTACTCTGATTCTAAAAAGAGGCTTAGGGATTTCTTATTCCTGCCCCAGCACAGGCCTTTAGCTATCCCTCCTGTACTAGATATTGTTGATGATGCCTTTTCGGAATCTAGCTTGGCCCCTGACTCTTTACCTCCTGCTCCCAGAAAACCTAATAGATATTACAGGGTTCCTGACTCTCACAAGTTCCTTTTTAAAAATCCTACTGCGGATCAGAGACCATTTCACAGGGATCCATGGGCATTAAGGCTACTACTGCCAAAAATCCTACCCCCTCTGATAGAGACTCCAGGGCGCTGGATAGATGGGGAAAGAAGGTATATACTTCTGCAACCTTGGCCATTAGGGCCTTAAATTGCCAGTTTCATATGTTAAAGTATCAGCAGCATATTATTGGATTGTTTAAACAGAAAATGATGTTGATTCCTGACTGTGCTGAAAATAAGGATTTACAGGATTTAATGCATTCTGCTGAACACGTTGGAAAACATACTTTGCAGTGTGGTTTTGATTCACTAGAGGCATCTTGCAGGGCTGCTGTCACTGGGTCTGTACTTAGAAGGCATGCTTGACTTAAGGAGTAATCCTTGCCAGATCATGTTAAAGCTAAATTGCTGGATGCTCCCTTAAATCAGAACTGCCTTTTTGGCACCAAAGCAGAAGTTGTTCTTAAAAAGATGGAGGAAAAAGCTAAATCTATGCAAACTGTTAAAGATTTCCTACAAGTACAGCCTCCAAGATTTAGTAGGCATCGGCCCTCTAAGAATTGGTCCTTTCCTGCCTCTTTCAGGCCTTCTCAGTCCAAACCCAGAACCAGCAGAACACCCAGACTTCAGTTCCAGATTGCGCACAGGACTAAGCAGTGAGGGGCCCCTACTTCCAAATCGGGGAGTAGTAAGACTCCCCCCTATGGTAAACTGTCTCAGTGACTTAACTTTAAAGCTTCCAAGCACTTCTGAACTGACTGCTCCTTTAGGGGGAAAGATTGCTCTGCAGGCAAAAAACTGGGAACTCATTACTCAGGACAAATGGGTTTTAAATTTAGTTTCCCAAGGATACAGATTTCACTTCCACACATTACCAACCCCAAACGGTTGGCCACTTCTACCCCCAAATCAGTGGGCTGAGGCTCAAAAGCAACTACTCTCTCTCTCTTAAGCATAAAGGCTATTCAGACTGTACCAGAAGAGGAAAAGGGACAAGGTTTCTACTCAAGACTTTTCCTGGTATCCAGAAAAGATGACTTATGGCATCTTATCTTGGACCTTTCTATCTTAAACACCTTTTTGGTGATTCCAAAATTCAAGATGCTAACTCTTCACCAGTTGCTTTCTATGCTAGGCAAAGATGCCTGGTTGGCAACACTAGATATAAAGGAAGCCTTACCTGCACATCCCAGTCGGGGAATCTTGCAGAAGATACCTGCGCTTCAAAGCAGGCTACATACACTATCAGTTCTCTGCACTGCCCTTTGGCTTATCTACTGCACCTAGGGTATTCACAAAGTGCCTACCTCCAGTCATTGCATTTTGAAGGCAAATAAATATTCAAATATACCCATACCTGGATGATTGTGTAATTCAGGCAAAAAGCCAGGGCATACTTTTGAATCATCTAGCATTTGTACAAAAGGTGCTAACTTGTTTGGGGTACACCATAAACGAAAAGAAATCACATCTGGTACCCTGTCAACAAATTATATTCCTGGGAGCAAGCTTGAACACAACTTCCCAGATGACTTTCCTCACGCCAGAGAAACAAATTAATTCGACAACTTGCTTCAAACTAGTGGCCACAAAAACCCTATCATCTGCAAGGCAAATACTGCAGGCTTTGGGGTTTATGGCTTCCTGCATTCTACTAATTCCATACGCAAGACTGCATATGAGGAAACTACAATGGTATCCAAAATGCCTATGGTATCAACATTCTCAGGATCTAGAAGCAATGATTCCTATCATACCTTGCCTCCAAAACAAGGGACTACCATTCACTCTACCCCCTGCTGCCCAAACCCTAACAACAGACGCATCAGACTATGCATGGGGGGGGCTCACCTGACAGGGAAGTGCATTCAGGGCAAATGGAACCTAAGTCAAATGCACCTGCATATCAATCAAAAAGAAATGTTAGCTGTACAGAATGCTCTGACAGCCTTTAAGGGCCACATTCTTCCCGGACAATTAATGGTAAAGACGGACAACACCACTGTTATGTGGTACATAAACAAGCAGGGGGGTACCCATTCTTACACCCTCTGCAGTTTAGCCATGGCTTTGTGGAACACAGCCTTGAGCTACCAAGCGCATCTACAGGCTCACTTCCCGCCAGGAAAACTAAATACACTGGCAGACGAACTAAGCAGAAGTCTCATGGACCCACACGAGTAGAAACTGGAACTAAAGACTTTTAACATGTTGATAAATAAATGGGGGAGCCCAGATATAGACCTGTTTGCCTCCCCCCAGAACAACCAATTGGACAAATTCTGCGCAAGGACCCCCCACAAACAAACTTGGAAAGTGGATGCTCTGTCCTTCAGCTGGAAAAACCTATCCGTTTATGCCTTTCCTCCTCTGCCTCTCCTTTCCAAAGTACTACTAAAGATCAAACAGGACAAACCAAGGATGATACTGATTGCACCAGACTGGCCATGCCAACACTGGTACCCCCTCTTGCACAGTGTGTCACTGCTAGCACCATGGCACCTGCCTCAGACCCCTACCCTGCTGTCTCAACAGGAGAGACAAATTCTGCACCCCCAGCTTCAAACCCTGAACCTGGCAGCCTGGCTAATTACCTAATCTCTCCATTACCATCCCTCAGTAAACAAGTGTTGGATGTCATTTTGAAGGCAAGTAGGCCTAGTACTAGAAAATCTTATGCTGAAAAATGGAAAAGATTCTGTGCCTGGAACCAAACTCAAGGGATGGCCACAGCAGTGTCCACCCAATTTACCTCAGATTCTTCAATACTTAACTGAGATGCTTCACAAGGGCCTTTCCTTTTCCTCCATCAAAATTCACGCCTCAGCCATTTCTGCTCATTACAACACAGAACCCACCCCTCTTTTCTCATCCACTGCTCAAGCAGTTCCTCAGAGGGGCCAAAAACTTAAGACCACCCAGGAGGGCCCCAACTCCAGTCTGGGACCTTAACTTTGTATTGGAAAAACTCACTCTTCCTCCTTTTGAGCCAGCTGCAAATGCAGAGTTAAATTTCCTTTCTTGGAAAACAGCTTTCCTTTTAGCTATCACTTCAGCAAGAAGCGTATCTGAATTACAGGCCCTTATGGCAGTGGAGCCTTTCATCATCTTTCATGCGGACAGGGTGTCCCTCAGGACCAATCCCTCCTTCATGCCCAAGGTGGTATCCAGTGTGGCTCTTAATCAATCCATTCATTTGCCAACCTTCTTTTCTAATCCACAGAACAAAGGGGAACAGATACTGCACTCCTTAGATGTGCACAGACAACTTAGATTTTACTTGGACAGGACTAAACCTCAAAGGAAATCTGAACAACTGCTGGTGGCATTTGCTGCAGGGGCAGAGGGGAAGGCTATTTCAAAGCCAACCATTTCTAAGTGGATAGGCCATTGCATTAATTTCTGCTATAAGTACCATGGAAAACCTGTCCCACAGGGGATTAGACCTCATTCATCCAGGGCTGCATCTACCTCTTCAGCCTTTCTCAAAAGTGTCCTACCAGAGACATCCTAGAAGCTGCTACCTGGAGTTCTGTACATACTTTCACCAAGCATTACCATCTGCCAATTTTCTCTAAATCCAGAGCTGGCTTTGCTACTGCAGTCTTGCAGGGCCTTATAGCTGGTTCTAATGCTATCTAAATTCCTCCTCCCATCCTTAACTTTGGGAATCTACCCAAATGTGATGACTGCAACAGTGAAACTTGAAGAACATAGTACAGTTGTGTACACTTACCATAAATGTAGATGTTCGAGTGTATTCACTGTTGCAGTCCTGGTTACCCTCCCTCCAGCCCTCTGACTTCTTTTGGCTATACCTCTACTCTCCTTTACTATGCTTAAAAGCTTTTTGGTGCATTTGCTTTGTGGTTGGAGGTATAACCTTGTGTGTGTGTGTGTGTGTAGATATATATATATATATATATAGATATATAGATATAGATATATATAATTGCTTCCCATTAAGGGGGCACTTGACATCTGGGGCAAGAAAAACTGATGTAGTGGCATCGGGTTGCATGCTTTATACCCCTGACTACCGGATGTCACGGAAGATGAGACAGCAACCAAAGCAGGACCCAAGACTTTGATAATCAGGCCGACTGAGGGCTATTGCAAGCAGATAACCCAAATGTGATGACTGCAACAGTGAATACACTCGAACATCTACATTTATGGTAAGTGTACACAACTGTACTTTCTGCATTTGGTGCATCCGTACGTTACTTTTATGTCTTATGCTGACGAGGGGAGCATATGTCTGATGTATGACACTGATAAGAATTAGACATTTGTATACTGACCAGATGTAGAGCTGTCCTTGGTAGGAGATCTCATAGGTTATGAATACTGCAGTTATGAAGGGAAATATATCTACTGTTATGGTAAGATTTTGCACAACTGTACTTTCTGTTCATTGTTGTTTCTTTGTTTTTTTTTTGTTTTTGTTTTGTTTTTTTTGAGATTTTATAAGACTGTTACAGTAGATGTAGCTGGTTCAGCTTATGCCTTGAGGAATTAGGAAATGATTATGTATTTTGTGTCTTCTGTATCACTGTTGCAGTATTCTTTACTAAAGGGATATCCTACTGAGGATAGCTGTGCATCTAGTCAGCTACCAAACCCTTAGGCCCTTCCGTGCACCGTACATCAGATATATATCATACATCCAGGACATAAGGTATGTAAATGACGTACAGATGCCTAATCCTCAGAACTTCTTTGCTGCCTTTTTGAATCCTACTTTTTGAATTCAGTCTGTCAAGTCATTCATTGCTTTGTTCCAGCTATCGAGCCTCCAGTAGATAAGCATCTTGAAGGGGAATTGAGTGTGGGAAGCAGATTCCCCAAAAAGACAGACATCGTAAATGCCTTTTCTGCCTAGGTGCAGAACACTATCATACCCAGTATTTTTGTACCAAATATCTTTCATAGCTGTTTGTTTTCCCTTGCTAAGGGAACCATGGCTTCTGAATCCGCTCGCCCAGATGTTCAGCTGTCTCTTAAGAAGAAAGTCAATAATTATCCATTTAGAGACTTCTGCTGTTCTCCTGTGCTAGCATACGTCTTCTACAGATGAGAAAGGGGAGCAGTGGCCAATTATTTCGGAAGGGCTTGGGGATTCCCCAGATACTTGTTAGGGAAGAGGTTCCTGGTACCTTCATTGCAGTCAAGCAGGCCACTAAACCATCTAAGCATGATCCCTTCCCAATTCCACAAAGCATAAACTGTACCCACTCTCTCTGATAACAGTCTTATAAAATCTCAAAAAGAAATTCAAACAAGAAATTAATAGAACTGTAGTGAAGAAAAAGCAGAAGTCCAAGCATATAGCTCCTGTGGCCAAGGATCCCCATAAAGTGTGGCAGGATTTCACTTAGGGTCTTTTTAAGGCTGTTATGACCTTGAAGCCTCCTCAAGGGTAATCTGTGCCTTCTACTATTCCCTTTTCTTTTAGTACTTCTAAAAGGTTTAGGGAGTCTGACTCTTCTGATGAAGATATATATGTGGATTCTAGAGAAGAGTCCCTAACATATTCTTCTCAGATTCATTCCCCTCATGCTCTAGGGTCAGGGGATGAGGATACTGTTTCTCCAGATTACCCTACTGAGGAGCTTTCTTTTGGTGACACCATTGTAAGATGATGGAGCACTTTCAGTGGGAGAGCTCCCAAATTTCTGAGGTCCAAAAAAAGGTATTATGCCCTTTTACAAATTGATTCTCCCAGACCTTCTGCAGTTCCTGCTGTTAGAAGCTCTCCCAGGTACATTTATTGCAGCTTCCCAGGCTGATGAATCTCAGCATGCTGCACCTAAGAAACCTGATAGGCTTTATAAGGTGCCTGAAGCTCAACACCTTTCTTATAAGAATTCCTCCTCTGACTCTGAAGTCATTTCTGTTTCTGTTGATAAACCTTTCAAATTGCTGTCTTCTCCCAAACTTCTCCCTTCGTGCCATCGGCTACTGATAGTTGTGAAGAAAAAACTTTATACCTCAGCTACCAGACCCATATGAGCAGGTATATGCTGGCTGTTCTGCCTAAACTTGATGGTGTTTTGACTGACATTTCTGATTCTGAAGCCTAGACTTCTGCTGTTTTTTTTATTGAGTTCTGCTTCCCATATGGCTTGCTATTCTGTCAAATGCAGTTATGATGCTACTGATGCATCACGTTCTGTTTTCTGCAGTTACTCCTGGTTTAGATTTTAATCTCTTCCTAATGATATAAAAGCCAAGGTGTTGAATTCTTCCTTGGATTCCCAAAATCTGTTTGGTTTTGCAGCTGCAGAGCTTTTAAAGATAAAGGGAAGGTTGTACAGGACCTCAGATTTTTCTTTCCCCATTCCTAAGTTTTAAAATAATTATCCTTCTAACTCTTCCTTAGTGCATAGACAACAGAAGCCTCCCTTTAGGGGTAAGAAATCTTCCAAAATGATGTTTTTTGACAAACCCACTCAGGATTCCAGGAGTCAAAAGCCTTTTTTTCTTGACAATTCTGCTTCTGTTTGACATGTATCCTTCCCTGCCCCTCGGCCTCTTTTCCATGGTTTAGCTCTGTCCTACCCCATCTGAGAGCAGATAAGCACAGATTCCTGGGTTCTTTCCATAATACAAAAAGTTTACTTCATGGTTTGGAAACCCTTCTATGCTTTTCAGAGCTCTCTCAACCTCCAGTTTGCCAACTTCTTCATTTTCCTCCATGTCTTCAGGACCGTTTGGCTCACGGAACTATTCTATTATTCCTTCTTCCCAGAGAGCACAGGATTTTATTCCAGTATCTTTCTCGTTCTAAAGAAGGAAGGCTCTTGGAGGACCATTTCTCAACACTTTGTGTCTCCCCTCTTTCAAAATGTTCTCTGCAGTCCCTGTTTTCCTTGCTTCTTCCTCAGGCCTGTCTAGTCTCACTGCTCCTGAACGATGTTTATCTTCAAATTCTATTCACCCTGTCTTCAGGAAATGTTTGTTTCTCTGTTTCCTCCTCACATTATTGGTTCTCTGCTTTGCTTTTTTGGTCTTTCAACAGCTTCAAAAGACTTTAACAAATGTCTGACTCTGGTCATAGCTTACTGCAGACTTAATGGTATCCAGATTTTTCCATATCTGGACAACCTTCTCATTTAAGCTCCTTCTCAACATCATCTTCTTCAGAGTATTGATTTTACCATGCTTCTGCTGCAAAGTGTGGGATTCACCCTCAGTCTCAAAAATTCTTTTCTGACAACTTCACAGGATCAAGTCTTCTTGGGATGCTGGATTTGAACCTTGTCTATGATGGCTTTTCTTCTTCCTCCCAAGGTCACTTTCTTAACAACTTACTTCCAGTCTCTTCTTCCTCTATTAGTGGTGACTGCAAGACCGTTTCTGCGTGCAATGGGGTACATGGATTCCACCATTCCCATGGTTCCATTTGCAAGACTCCACATGAGGAAACTTCAGTGATATCTAAATACTATCAGGCGCCAACATTGCCACCCTCTAATATTTTCCATTCCTCTTTTGCCTTGTCTCAAACAGAAATTCCTGTGATAGATCCAGGCCTACTTTTTCATACTCTTTCCCCCACTCAGGAGCTGTGTACAGATGCTTCAGATGTGGGATGTGAGGCTTATTCCAATAATATCAAGGTCCTGATAGTATAACCTCCCCATCAACTGGAGGACCACATTAACATCAAAGAAATAAGGGCTCTGCTTTGACTCTTTAAGCCTTTCATTCCCTATAGGCTGTGGGTCCTCTCTGGGTTTACACAGACACCACTGTCATGTGGTACATAAACAAGGGGGCACAAAGTAATACTACCTTTGCAGAAAAGCTGTTCTTGTTTGGTAATTTGCTATCCACCATCATTTGAGCCTTCAGGCAGTTTGCATTCCCTCATAGTGCAATCTTGTGCCAGACAACCTGAGCAGATCCAGGACAGATCCTTACTAATGGATCACAGAGACGTTTTTCTGGACATTATCAATCAGTGGGGTACTCCTCGAGCAGATCTGTTTTCTTCCTCTAAACAGGAAACTTTACAGGTTTTGTTCCAAGGTGCAGAGTCTTCTGGCTTGGAAAGTGGACACCATGTCTTTTTCTTGGAAAAGGATGTTTCTGTATGCTTTTCCACTATTTCTCTGCTGCCCAAGGTCTTACACTAGATCATGTAGGACAGATCCAGCATCTTATTGATGATGACTCCTTGCCCCAGGAGGCATTAGTTCCCCCTTCTGTTTCAATGGTCAGGGGAAGTCATCATAAGCTACCTCACAGGATGGATCTCCTCACACAAGACAAGGGTTCTCTCATTCACCTTCATCTCCTCACCCTACATTTGACTCTTTTGGTGATAGAGTTTTGATCCCTTTTTGACACCAATTTTCTGAGGATGTGCTTCAGGCTTTGCAGTAGTCCAGAACAAAATGCTGCTAAAAAATCCTATGCTGCTAAATGGAAAATATCTTCTCATTGGTGTTACAGGCATGAACAGGACCCTCTTTTAGTAGGTATGCCTACTGTTCTTTCTTATCTGTATGGTCTGGAATATCCATCTGCTAAAGATAATTTGTCATTTTTTTCTGCTTGCCTGACCTTAGATCCATCTCTTTCCTCTAAGCTTGAAGTAAACAATTTCTAAAAGATGTCTTTCACATTAGGTCCCTGCAAAAATCCATTCCACCTTTTTGCGGCCTTACTTTTGTTTTGGAAATTTGACTCTGCCTTCTTTTGAACCTGAAGTTTTCTCTACTTTGCAGTTCTCTACTTGGAAGTCTGTTTTTTGGTGGCTCTTGCTTCTGCCAAGAGGACCTCTGAACTCCAGGCTGTTACTGAAGCTTTTTTGACTTTTCACAGGGATAGAGTTTGTATTCACACCAATCCTTTCTTTTATGACCCAAGGTGGTCAATGACTTGCCCTTAAATCAGTCCATTCACCTGTATTCTTTGTTCCCCTCCCCTCAGATTTCTTGTGAGAGGATTATTCATACTTTTAGATTTATATAGACAGCTCAGATATTGTCTGGATAAAACAGTGGATGTAAGAAGTCTGAGAAGCTGTTTGTTTCTTTTCATGCCAAGAAATTGGGGGTGCCTGATTGTAAAGAAGCCATCTCCTTTTAGATTTCTAAGGCCATTTTTTGTTATTGTTTTCTTGGTAAATACCTTTCTTCTTGTGTTCATGCACATTCAGAGTGATAGCCTCTTCTGGTGCTTTTTTCAAGGGCCTGGATGCTAGATCAATTTTGGAAGCTGCTTGGTCTTCTCTGCATACTTTTACTAAATGCTACAAGTTGGATGAAGTGTATAGGGCCATGGCTGGTTTTGCCAGGGCCATCCTTCATGTGTTTTTGGCAGGTTCTTCAGTTGCTTCATCCTCCCATCCTTTACATTAGCTTTTGTACTCTTACTTTATTAAAGAATACTGCAACAGTGATCAGGAAGGACATAGTGCAATTTTGCAAGAACTTACATTAACAGTAGATGTCCAACTTTTCGCTATTGCAGTATTCTGTCCCTCCCTCTTTCTCCTTCTTTGTCTCTGTTTTCTTACTCTGGTTAATGGGGCCTTCTTTTTCTCTTTTCTGAATACACATGCTCTTTGTTTTGCTCTTCTTGGGTTGCTGTGGTTCTCCTGGGCCAATTCACTTCTGAAGGTTATGTACTTCTGTCTTGGACATGGGACATACATCTGATGTATGACACCTAGAAGGTTTTGGTATGCTGGCTTGGCTGGAAGTATGGATATCCCTTTAGTAAGGAATACTGCAATGGTGAAAAAGTAGGATAGCTACTGTTACGGTAAGTTCTTATACAGCTGTACTTTCTTAGTTCATTTAAAGAAACAAAAGAAAATGGTAACTGAAAAGAGTTTTGATATATATATATTTCAGTTTTAATAAACAAGTCACTATGTAGTACTGGAATGATGGTACATCTGGTCAGTGGGAGGTAGTCCACCTCTATATTTGCAGCATATATATTTATTTTTGAAGAATGATTACATTATTAGCATATACATGTTCATACATAGGTTGCACTTACTTTTGAGAAGTGTAGTGAGATGCATATTTTTATGATAAGCTTTTAAAAGGTATTCAGATGTGGAAGAAGAGGAAATTTAGCTTTCATGTTTTATAATCTTTTTTGTAATGATTGTTTACAAGACTTTTGCATGTCTTGAGAACAGTGATCAGATTTTAGGAAGAGCTGACTAAAAGTAATTGTGGCTGCAGGTAAATGCAGAAATAGTGCAGATGCTGCTGTTTTAAGGATAATTTCCGTTTGAAGTCAGGCAGTGGTTAAGATCTTGAGAGCAAAAGACCTAAGTCATAAGTAATCCAGTATTTGTGTTAAACATACATGTTTCATGTACTGGGCAAGCTGTTTTTTTTCATTAGATTGATTTTTTTTTAAGATATTAAAATGTTTGCATACTTAATTAGCGCTGGTTATTGCAGTGCCATACTAGACACTTTATTTGCTAATAAATGCAAGCACTCAGCCTCACTTATTGAGGGAAGTGGGTGCATTATTAGACTTTATGGTGATGTATTAGATACATTTAGATGCTTACATCCTAGTAAAAAGGGTGTTACTTTCTGTTTAAAAGATCATAGGTTGTGGTCATATCATTTGTACTTATTTTTTTTTCCAGTTAAAGATGATACTTTTGAACCTGGGCGATTTTTTTCAGATAATTTGTTTATACATTTTCATATCGAAATAAAGCCACTAAGACATGTACTTGCAGACTAAGTCCTACAGTGTTGCATTTTTTATAATATAAAGTCATATACTGAGGAACACTTACAGTGCTGCTCGACCTTGATGACCCATTTAAATCTGATATAAGATTAATTTATTGTGAAGCTAGAGGTTTTTTTTTTTTTGTTATTATGAATAAAAACAGAACAGGGGGAGATGGGGAATATATACAAATGCAGTACAAAGAAAATATATAGTGGTTAGAGTTGTTACCACACGGATTTAGAGCTTGACTGCTATCCACATCTTCTGGGGTTTAACCGGGTACTGCATTTTCTTGTCACCTGTTAAAAACATGCTGGTTGTCTGACTGTTATGCATCTCTTCATGCAATTATGTATGTGGCTCCTGAAATAGTAGTGTTAATTTTCATTGCCAAAAAGACCATATTAATGTCTTCACCTGTTTGTGAGCCTTCTCCTTTGCAAAAAAAAAAAAATGTGAATTAATTTCTTTGTGAATTGGCCTGCCCCAAATTCGATTGTTGTTTGCTTTATATTAGTATTGCTGTAATTATGTTCTAGCTATTTGTTTTTCTTTCTTTTTTGGGGTGGGGGGGTATAAAGTATGCATATGGTTGGTGCCAGAGTTGATATTTTTGTTATGCCCAGTTTTCATATCCCAAGTTGTAGTACAACAGCAGGTGATGTCGATGAATTTCTTTTTTATAATGTATCTTGCTGGTTATGGTGGGGAGGGGGGGTTGAATTTGGAATCATTGATTGCCTTGTCATAAGTATCATATGTCATGTGATATGTTGTCATCGTATGCAGTTTATTAACCCCCTCAAAGCTCTCAGTGTCTTACAAGTGTAGGCATCTTTTTTCTATACTCAGTCTGAAAGCATTGCCTACCGCTGACTTGGGTTTCAAGGCAGCATGTTGATGGTGATAATTAGTTTGTTAGCATTCATCAGCAGTAGCATAGCTCTTATGCACATTCCACAGCCAATGACCCAGTCTTATTATCTTATGTTTCTCATATTTTGTGTTACTTATTTTTAAAGCCAAATTTGGTACATTTTCTGAATAAAACAGTACTGTATTATCATCATCATATGCTTACAGGGTTGCTGGTCCTTCTTTTTTGGAATGCCAGTGTTTGTAATGCAGCTTTTTTGCACCGTCTTTGCTCAGATGGTATTACTTTAGTCCTTGTGTACCATAGGTTTGTTACTTTAATCTGCATTTCTTTATCTAAAAATGTATACTTTTCCATGTTTTCTTTGTGTACCTGTAAAATTTCCTCTGCCTTAGTGAGCGTTCATTTAAACATAACTAATATGAGATTCAGGGTGATGGTGAAAGGTTGTACCGTCAATTGAAGTGGCTCTTTTGCCCACTGAATGTCATTTTTCAGTTATCCATGACAACTGGTAAGTGAATCAATCCCTGAACTACAGGTCTTAAATATTTGTATCCTTCTTCTTGGTCTTTTGGCTTTTCCTGGTTAGGGGTCGCCACAGTGGAACCCTGGTCTGCTAATGATTGGCAGTGGATTTTTATGGTACCGAGTTGCTAGCCCGACACCCAACCTAAGCCACAACTGTATTAATCTCTACAATTTAGTCCTTTTTACTTTGTGTTAGTTTTCAAAAGCATGCAGTGTATCCTGCTTTGTAGTATCATTTACCAAATTCTCATGGTGCAGTGACCACAGTAGTTATTTCCATGCTCCTGGCCCCCTCTCATCTGGCATCAAGAAAAGAACCTTTATAGCTTGCTATAAAAGGTTTTACAGATAAAGTTTATAGGTGGAACTGCACATTTAAAAGCAGGTAGCCATTTAGCATGCCTTAGAAGGAGGACGAAAGGGCAAATCCTGTTAGAGATGGTTGAAAAGCCTCTTTATTTGAAGTGTAAGCAAGGAGGATTCCATGTTTGAGTTGAGGCTGTAGCATGTTTTCACCGTTTGCAGCTTTGTCCTCAAGAGTTAATAGGAGACATGAAATCTGATGGCATCTGTGTAGAACTGAGTTTATTTTTACTTCAAAATTATGCTAGCAGAGGCTTGCAGGTGAGTCAGCCATAACCAGAGTGGGCTTGGCCCACCAGACCTGTGAAATTGGCTCTCATTAGTTTGTCAGTGGGAGCAATCACAGGCAGAGAGACTTCATAATAGGACATTGTGATGATGATGTAGGTGTTTATATCAGCCACTAAGGGGGTGGGTTACCCTGATGGCTGCCTCAGTGACAGTAATCAACTGCTGCATTAAGGGGAATGAGTGCATCAGTTAATCATGGAGGTGTGATGTTTGGCAGGTAATGGGAGGATGAACTGGATTTTAGAAAAAGATCATCATACTTGAGTGATATTACTGGGGTATATTTTTTGTTGTTGAGTAGTTTGTCTACTCAATGTTTGGATAGTTAAAATCCGAAAGATTGTATTTTCATTGCTGTGAGGCTTGCACACACTTTGGCATGAACAAGGCAGTAGTTACTTTAAGAGGAATATGTTTGCAGCTCTGGAAAAGCTGGCCAATGGGTGACTAGTGTTAGTGAGTAGAAACCTGTTTTCCTTAATGTTGCAACAGTTATTCCCTTGAAGATAGTTTTACATTGAGTGTCCCTCAGAACTTTCTTTTTATTTCTTTCTTGGAGACCTTGTAATGTTTCGATCAACATTTTTTGTATTACTGTGGGAACTGTGTAATGAACAGGAAATGAATGCAGAGGTCTTAGTTACACATTTTGACTTTATTTTCCAATAGATTTATTTTTTGTGGACTAATCATTTTTATAATTTGATTTGTAATTGTTATGTTTTGCCTTATTAGTGATTCAGTCATAGAAAAAGGTTTGTATTACTGCAACTTTACAAACATTCTGTTCAATGTCATCATTTTATTTTTGTGTATTTAGAGTGCATCTGAAGGTGAAGATGAGACTCCTGATCAAGGTAAGCCAATCACTTTAAATTTCTATTATCATTTTAAGATTACCAAGGTGTATTCACAGTTTAAACATATATGATTCTTAAGATGTCGTTGTTCAGTCATCCCACTCAGGGAGTGTTTTTGAAGTTCAGTTGTGCAAAACCTGACTTTGTGAGCAGAAGTGTGTTATGGTCATAGAATAAAGCTGTTTATATCCACAATATAGCTTATCCAGCAGCACAGCAAGTCGTCAACCAGTCATTCAGGTGAAAGGCAACCAGTAAAATTGGAAAGCATTATGATTAGTACATACATGCATTTTGTATGGACTTAAATGCATTTGGCACAGTACAGAATAAAACCTCTAATTTTATCTTTTTCTCGGACATGTTTTATATAAATGTAACAGTGTTTCATTTAGTAGAAAGACATGTTGAGACTGTAATGCCAGACAGCTAAAGTCTAGTGATTAAAATAATGCATGTTGTGTGTTTTGCTGATTTTCTTATGGATGTATGTGTAACCAGAGCTATGATGTGCGTGTGCCAGGACAAAAACTTAGTGGCATTAATAGCAAAGGCAACAGAGGTGGTGCAGGGCGTGAGTCATATGTCACTAGAAAAGAGTGATGAAAGGGAGTAGCACTGCATGACTGCAGTGTGTTTTGTTTTATTTATTTGTTTTTTAGTTATTATTATTATTTTTATCTTTTGCTATGGTTGTTCTGATCTTTTGTAGTTCGGGAGTGAAATGCCAGTTTGCAATGCTGGGCATTTTCCAAGTGCCTCTTCCCCATAGGATGTTTCTCCCTCAGTGGTTTGATGTAGCAAACTTCACGTCCTGTTATAAAAAGAGGAGGCTTGTGAGTGGTGACTCAGTGTAAAGGGTGCTCCACTGTGTAACTGTCAGCAATAGGTTTTGACTGGTTTTGTTTTCTTTTTTTGTTTTGGTCCCCTCACATCACCAGTCTGACCTCCCCAATGCCTTACATCCACTCTGAGTCTACAAGCTTGTCTGTTACCTACTGGGACCTTTGACACAGTAGGGCATTATGCATTCAGTGATTTGCTGTAACCAACCCTACATCCTGTTAAAGGATAAGGTTTGCAAGAGGCAGCTCACAGGAGGCTTCAAGGTGTGAGTATTTGTACTTGTTCCTGTGTACAATAAGAGAAGCTGATAAGCTACTACCATTCTTTCTGTACTGCTTGGTTAAGTGGGCAGTCACATTTAGAATATTACCTCTGAGATCAGGTTACCATTCTCAAAAAATATTTGTGGTGGTGGTCTTGAATTTAAAATGTTCTGATTATACATTCAGATCACTGTGGGCTGAAGGTGATTTTTTTGTATTAAGTACTGCATCTGCTGCATAATTGTTTGATAACTGTGTGACATGTTTATATCTTGTCAGCTCTTACATAGCAGCAGTTTGTACTTTAGAAGTTTAGCATGTAGCAGGCTGCCTATACCTAGATAGTGATGTTGCTCAAGTTTGGTTGCAACTAAGATATAATCATCTCAGTCACCAACATTCTTCCATTTGCTTCCTTAACATTCTACTGAATACCTCAGGTAGCTGGTTCTTTAATTTTATCCCGCTAGGAGATATTGCTCCTTGTTGGAGTGTTCCCCTTTGTAATAAATTTACTTCTATATTTTCAAAATCCTGCACACCTCACGCACAGTATCCAGGGCAGGTCACTCCAAAATATAATTCTTGTAAACATTCCTAAGATGTAAACCCTTGATGGTATTACCAAGCAGTGTTAGTGACCATTGCCCAGTCTGTTCACTCTGATCTTTTAAAACTCATCAACTCCCTAGCAGTGCTAGTCAAAGGATATTACCTCCCTCCAGTGAAGACATTTTTCTGTCTTACTTCCTTGCGTGCATTGATTTGATCACCCTGTGCAATATAAATGACCTGGACTTTGTGATGTGTTCTTTTACAACTATGGTTCTACCCATTCAAAACTTAGTCAGCCCTATAAAAACAGTGAAAACTCTGATGCAACACTTGTCCCCGGTTAACTAAGGAACTCAAAAAGCAATTTTGCACAAGAGGTGATGCTTGGAAATGACAGAAAATAATTTTTTATCTAGTAAACTACAAGAAACATTCAGCAAAAATATCCACCAAGGAGCCCAAATTAGCGTATCCTAAAAATAAAAATTGCTCTTTGGCAATCCAAAAGACAGTCACCCAGTATGTCTTTGAGAGGTGAGAAGAAGCAAAGGTACCTGTAGAAATCCTGTGGAGTTGCAGGAAAAACATGCAAAATCCACACAGTGAATGACCATAGGGTAGAATTGAACTCTGGAGTTATGAGGCAGAGGGCATAAAGCCACTGTACTTCTAAATCAAACCAGTTTGTTTATCCCTTTGTAAGTTACCATTACCTGTGCTCAGTCTTTAGACACTTAACAATGGGTTTAGTGATCAGAACCTAATAATGATCACTTGGCAGCCACGAACCAAAATAAACTCTCATAATTGTGTTACCATTCTCTATATCCCAGAAAACTTGGAAGATTCATTGCTAATTGAATTGAGGCAGATTGACTGGTCACCCCTTTGTTCATCGAACTGCCCTTAAACTGCATTTATTAGATTCTTGAATTACCATAGTAATATTCAAAACAAACTCTATCCCTTGCTGTCAGAAGTCTCATATCTAGCAGAGTCCCCTGATTAACACATTGTGGCTCACAACTTATGAAACAAAGAGACAAAGACTGGCAAAATTAGAAAAATGGGCCTTTAAATCCCAATAAACACTCCATTTAAAGGAGTTGTGTATAAAAGCTAGAATTAGCATCAACAAAGTGAAATCAGAATGTTGGAGTTCACAGCAAATTTCATTATTTGGTAACCCCAAGTTGTTGTGGACATACATTAAAAAGTAATTGCTACCCAGAAGATGTCCAATAGAAATGGAGGCTCAGATATACAGGAAACCAAAACACTTGAGGGCAGTAAATTTAACCTGTTCTTCGAAACATCAGTATAAGTAGCTCAACAATGTCTCCATTAAATGTATCCATAATTCTATTTCAGGACCATAACAAAAAAACAAGTTAAGGAACATTTTGCTAAAAATACCACTACACTGCAGTATTAGCTTCTAGTCCATTCATCCACACGTTTTGCGCTTAGGTAAAGACAAAATAGCCAGATATATTATACACACATTCAGTTTGCCTTTTGCCACCAGATCTATACCTCATGTAATAAAACTTGCTTCTATCACCCCTCTCCCCAAATAACCAAACCCTAAAAAAAAAAAAAAAAAAAAAAAAAAAAATACTTTAGGCCTGTTACTAACTTGGACCGGAGATGGAAGATTTGCTAACACTTAATATCATGCCGCTATTAAGTTCAGTACCCAGACTGTCAAAGATTCTGGATGCAAACATATTTTTTATTAGAATAGTATCATGGTACAGAATATCTCAATATAGAGAGAGATTCAGCTATATGTTCAGATACAAGCCTTTTTATATTTTCTAAGATAGAAAAAACTTACAAGGTTCAATGCTTTCATAATATAAACGCGATATACACATTTTCAAGGTCTTCTTTGTATGAGAAAGGAATACGTGAAAACACTGCAGCAGTTTTAAGCTAGAAGTTCTATAAAACAGGCATTAAAGAAATATATATCCATTATAGACCCAAAAATAAGATTGTCTTGTTCATAGGTACTAGGCTAGTTACCCTTGCAGGCCATTTTAAGCCTAGTCATTTTCCATTTTTGTGCTTGAATTAACCTGTCTTATTGGGTTATAGATTAGCCTTACCCATCCCATGGTCTGTAATTATAAATCACCCCTAATTAGATTAACTGTTATTATATGATAGGTAACTTGAGGGGACACATGTATGGGATAAAGCATTTAGGAGCTGCCTCTATCCATTAGCTATACAGGAGGCAGTCCTGGGGTAACTTTTCTGTTTCCCATCCGTAGATCCAAGTTGCACTTGAATTTGGACAGGGATGAACTTTGTTTTATGTGGATGGTAGGGTCTATATTAGAACACCAAAGTTTTAAAACGTCAAATGTTCTAATATCGACCCCTATTCAGCGAACGCTTAAAATATCGAACATGCAGAACAGCGAATTTTTTTTCCAGGGAAAAAATTTGCTGTTCCGAAACACATACACACAACACAAGCACACCAAAAAAACAGCAATCCACACACATACACTTAAAATCCTACATCTCACCCTACACTAAACTGTACATACACTCTATCCACTTACCTTAACCCAAACCCTAATCCTAAGGTCCATCACTATCACACACTCACCTCACCCGCGCCCTAACCCTAAAGTCTGTCACTGTTGCACACTCACCTGACCCGCACCCTAACCCTCACGTCTGCACAATCACACACTTACCTGAACCCGACCCGTAACTTTCCACCACAGTGGTTAAAATAGCGAAGCCACAGAAACGGCCAACCAAATTCTTTCCCTAGCAAAAAATCCGGTGTTCTGTACCTTCACTATTTTCAGCATTCGCTGAATAGGGGTCGATATTAGAACATTCGAAGTTTCAAAACTTTGATGTTCTAATATAGACCCGGGTGGTAAGTCTGTTCTAGAGCAGCATTATCCTCTAGGAACTATACCTGTCCCTCCAAAGCATTTTGTTGATGTTGCAGAAGAGGTTTAGATCCCTAGACCAAGTATTTCTGATGCCATTTGACTTGCTGATCTGCAGTAAATCTGTCAGTACTGGATAAGAGTATGCTTTATATGCCAGACACAGGTCACCTCTTAGCAGTCTGTAGGGCAGTGAGTATAATGAAAGAGCTTTGAGTCGGTCCATGTAGGACATGTTGTTTAGGCCGTGTATCTTTTTAGTAAGGTATTTCCATGAGCACTCAAGTTTTGCATTGTGTCTGGACAGATACATGCCAAAGGGGACATTATATTCAATGATTGGCCTAATGAGGGGTGAGTAAAGGGGTACAGTGACATCCCTAGATATAAACACAAATCATTATGTTTATTAGCTCTGTAATATAGAAAGACTTTTGGTCAAAAGTTAAGTCACAAGTTAGGTCACTGTTCACACAGGTTCCCAAATCCTTGACAACTGGAGTCAACTCTTAGGGTTGCGATATCAGTATGGTATTTCCCTGGGGTAGATGACTTCACAAATGATGCAATAATGCATTTTTTGGCATTTAGTTTCATCCGATAATTTTGGCACCAGTTATTTTTTGGGTACCAACCTTCCTGCAGGATGGCCAAGTCATTTGGGGATACAGTGCCTGCTCCTAGCTTGCAGTTATTTGCAAACCTAGTCATCCAGAGCCCTTTAGTATTAACTTTTACATCAGAAAAGTAGATGCCAAACAGGAGAGATCCCAGCACAGAACCCTGGGGACTCCACTGGTGACTGGTCTGGAGGTAACGTCCCCTGTTTTGATTATCTGCTTCTTATCTGAGAGTCAGTTGATAATCCAGAAGGTGACATAGAGGTTTATTATCAATTTATTTAGCCTTTCTACTATGCCTGAGTGGGGAATTATGTCAAAAGCTTTGGCCAGGTTGAGATATGCAGTGGTGTTAAGTTGTTCCATTTCTCCTTCATTCTTGCTGTTTGGGGTTCGGAGCCGATCCTCGGCTCCGACTCGGCCTTCTTCTATAGCTCGAGAGCAGTTTACTGCCTCGAGGCTAACCCTTATCTCAGAATAGCCAGTGTCAGCTACCCAGATCTCGTTTGCCGCTTCAGCTGCGAGGCTGCTTCGTTACTGGCTCAGGCTTAGTATATTTTTTTTCTATTATTATTATTGTTGTTTATTCTTCAGAATTTAATAAGTTTTTGTCTATATAGTACTTTGTATCCCCTTATCACTTTTTCTTGTGTGTTGTGCTGTGTTGGCTGTCACTCCATACTCGCAGGCCTTTCTGCTTCCCCTGAACTCATTTAAATTAGAGGGCCCCCCCCCCCCCTTAGGGCAGCCATTTAAGGTAGAGGCTCTCCTTTTTCTTTATTTGTACAAAAAAAAAAAAAAAAAAAAAAAAAAAACTGTTTACTTCTTTAGTTTAGTTGTAAAAGATGTCTAAAGACCAAGGTCTCCAGCTTTAAAAAGTGTGACTCATGCTGTCAGAAAATGTCTCTGACAGATGGGCACACTAGCTGCGTTTATTGTTTAAGGGCTGTGCACCTGCAGGACCCCTGCTCTATCTGTCATGCATTTAGTGCAAGGGTCCTGTAGGAGTGCAAAAACAAATTAATCCTTCGAGGATTATTGAAACCACAGGATTCTCCGGCTAAAGGTTCTCAGCCAGTGAAATCCTCTAAGTCTGTCAAGCTGTCGCTCCATCTTCGGAACTGACTCTTGTGCTTGAACAACCAAGTTTGTCGGTGCCGACTAGCATCGACAAGACAACTCCTCCCTCGGAGCCACAAGCGAGCAAGGTCTCCTTCATTGGAGCCGAACCGTTCGGTGCCAGATTCACCCTTACTAGGAAGCGAACGCAGTCATCGCTCTTCATCCAACTCCTCTCGATCCTCTAGATTATCAGATCAGGACGTGGAGAGAGTAGTCAGCAGGTTGCTTAAGTCACAGGCCCTTGCAAACTTATTTTCCAGCCCGCCTCAACAGGTTGCAGCTCCATCCACCTCTGTCTCCATTCCTCCTCCGACTACACGTAGTTCGGAGCCGGAGACCTTGGACGCGCTGATAGTAGAGCCAACCGTGCCAATCACCTCCTCTTCAGTTCCGATGTCGGCTCCGATCACTTCGATTGTTCCGTCCATCGAGGGATCTGGGCACCGAAGCTCTCTCGTCAGCTTCGAGGGGGGGAAGTAGCATCGGACCCTTGTCTGACCCCACTCTCCCTCTCGGAGCTTCGGCGCAAGTGAGCTCTGCTCCCACATCGGCCTCAGAGCCGTCACCCTCGACATGGAGAAGGACTCCCTACTCTTCAGAGCCGGAGCTTTCTTTGCCTCAGGGTTGGGACGCCTTTGAGGTCATGCGGAGTGTGCTGTCCCCTGAAACAGCCCTACTGTCAGCCTCATCAGCTCCATCCCTTGTGGTGCCTGTGCCAACCTCTGCTCCTCCTCTGGCCCAGAAGCGTAGGGAGCCTCTGCCCCAGGACACCCCCATTGGGTGATCCCTCTTCTTCCGAGGCCTCCCCTGATCACTCAGAGGAGCCTGCCCGGAAGCAGAAGTGCAAGAGGAAGCACCTAGACTCCCCTGAGTCTGTCACCTCAGATACAGACCTGGATGAATCGGAAGGGTCCCGAGGTCCCACTCAGAAGATGTTTCCTTTTCAGACATCCTTGAAATACTTAGGCAGAGGGATGGCTGGACTTTCCTAGCCCCTACCGAGGATGAGTCTGTATACCTGGAGGCATTCGGTTCCCAAGCCTCCACCTCCTGAGTGTCTCCACCTTTTGATCCACTCATGTCTGTAGTGGCTCAAAAGGCTTGGTCTACTCCGGATTCTGTGGAACCTACTCCAAGGAGGCCAAATAAATTCATAACAGCTCCCCAGGACAAACAATTTCTCACTAAAAGTGTGCCAGTTGATGCCATGGTGGTAGCAGCAACCACCAAGAAAGAGTTAGCAGAAACTTCTTCATCTGTCCATCCACCAAACAGAGTCTAGGACAATGGACAGATATGGGAAGCAAATGTTTTCCTCAGCGACCTTCTCCATGAGGTCCCTGAATTATCTCTCTCATTTTACATGACTTCAAAGGGATCTCCTAAAAGAGCTTGGAGAGATACCATACAAGATCCTACAGCTGATGGAGCATCAGCCAAAATAGCTTTCCAGCTTGCGACTCTTAATTCAATAGTCAACTCCTCCATGAGGCTTATTTCCTATGCAGCCGATGGAGCGAGCAGAGCCGCAGGTACAGGAGTGGCTCTCAGGAGACGTGCTTGGCTGCGGCTGTGTCAATTTAAGGAATCCTTTAGAGCATCCTTCACAAATACTCCCTTTGATGGCTCCTTGCTATTTGGGCCTCAGGTGAAAGACACGCTTACCAGGTGTGAGCAGGAAGGCAAGATTCTCTCTGCCGTGGGAGTCTGTTTTTCCACTCCTAACAGACCTTATCCCAAGGGTCAGAAGGGTGGAAAGATGTGGTTTCGAAAATCTCAGGGACCCTCGCCTGACACGTGGTGATTTTATTCCCCTGAGGCAGAGGGGAAAACAACAATAATGGCAGACACCACCCTTCTGGCACAGAGGGACCGCAAAATCAGGTTGACAGAGAAACTTTCTCTGCCAAACCCTTCCAGCATCCCTGACTGGTTGCCCGACTGCTCACCTCTGGAGGCAATCGAGAGAAGACTTTCGCTGTACCCAGAAGCCTGGCAAAATATAACAAGAGACAGATGGGTACTATCTATTATATCCGAAGGTTACAAAATTCCCTTCCATCAACCCCCTCTAGAGTCAAAAAAGTCCATCTCAGATGTCCCACCCAATCTAAGGGATCAAGCAGTCGTACAAGTCTCAAAACTGCTAGAAAAAAGAGCCATTCAGGAAGTCCCTGCAGACCAACTAGGATCCGGAACTTACTCAAGATTATTTTTAGTACCAAAAAGGACAGAGGACTGGAGACCAATACTGAATCTCAGCAGATTGAAAAAATCTGTGCAAAAAGAAAAGTTCCGGATGGTAACACTGCAGTCCATTCTCCCTTTTCTGGGTCAGGACAATTGGATGTGCTCCATAGATCTTCAGGATGCGTACTACCATATCAAAATGGACAGACGCTCCAGGAGATTTCTTCGCTTCAGGGTAGGGGCCAGTCATTACCATTTCAGAGCTCTGCCCTTTGGTCTCACCACAGCCCCCAGGGTGTTCACCAAATGTATGGCAGTAGTCACGTGTCACCTGAGACATCAAGGATTCCAGGTGTTTCCCTATCTAGACGACTGGCTCCTGACTGCTGCCACCAGCTATCAACTCTTAGAGGTATGGGATTATACAATCTCAACCTGCACCCAACTAGGCATCACAGTAAATTTCGAAAAATCTGCCTTGTTGCTCTGTCAATCTGTTACGTATATAGGAGCAGAATTAAACACAAAACAGATGTCTGTAAGGTTACCTCAGGAAAGAGTTTTCACTATTCGCCAACAAGTGTCACTTCTAATGCAGAGCAGAAAGATTCAAGTCAGATATGTCCTGCAAGCTCTAGGCTCCATGGCAGCTGCCATTCTTCTTGTTCCATTAGCGCATTACCACATGAGAATCCTTCAGTGGCTTCTTTTCACTCAGTGGTCTTTCCAGGAATTACCAATGTCTCACATGATCCTGATTACAGAAACATGCAAAAGACACCTCTCTTGGTGGATGGTCTCCCCACTGGTGACTCAGGGCAGACCTTTCATACAACCCCCTCCGGTAGCCACAGTGACCACTGATGCCTTCCTGATAGGGTGGGGGGTCATTATCTAGGCAGGACAGTCCAAGGCATGTTCATAGGTTCATAGGTTGGTACTAGGCTATCAGCCCTAGGGCCTATACAAGCCTAGCCATAACAATTCCCTGGCTATTTCTTCCCACATTATTTACTTTCCTGGACCCCTGTCTAGCAGGGCAACTGACGTGATCCCTGGGGTGAATTTCCTTTCTCCCATCCAATCGTCAAGGTTCCTCTTGAAAAGGTCCAAAGAGGCACTCTGCTTGACATGTATGGGCAATCTATTCCAGAGACTGGGGAGTCTCTGGGTCAGGAGCCTATCCCTCCAGCATGTTTTGTTTATTGTGATGACAAGGTTTAGATCCCTGGAGCGTGTAGCTCTGAGGGATTGGGATTTCTTTAAGTGTAGCATGTCCAACAGCTCTGGGTTTGACATGGCCTTGTATGTTAAGCAGAGATCGCCTCTGAGTAGACGATATGTGACAGAGTATAGCTGGAGTTTTTTAAGGCGGTCAGCGTAGGGCATCTGCTTTAGGCCTGTGATTCTTTTAGTGAGGTATTTCTGAGGCCTTTCCAGTTGTTGTAGATGTCTTGAGAGGTACATACCAAATGGGGCGTTGTATTCTATAATGGGTCTAATGAGGGATGGGTACAGTGGGACAATGACCTCCTTTTTCTGGATGAAAAGCCCTTCGTGATGAGGTGTGCCACATAGAAGGATTTCCTGACTGTTGTGGCGATGTGGTTATCGAAGGTGAGACCACTGTCCACCTGTGTCCCTAAGTCTCTTATCACACTTTCTGTGTTTAGTGTGCTGCCACCTATATGGTAATTCATGGATACATGTTTTTTCCCAAAGGGGATAACAATACATTTCTTGGCATTGAGCTTGAGCCCATGGCTCTGGCACCAAGCATCTGCTTCTGTAAGGCCCTTTTGTAGAGTATCCACATCATTTGGGGATTCAATAATGGCTCCCAGTTTGCAGTCATCTGCAAACTTTGTTAGCCAGAGTCCCTTAGTGTTGACCTGTACTTCAGAGTAGTAGATGCCAAACAAGAGCGCCCCAGGACTGAACCCTGAGGTACTCCACTTGTCACTTGTCTGGAGCTGGATTTGGAGTCGGCTACTTTTACAGTGTGGGTTCTATCAGTAAGCCATTTAGCAACCCATTGGGTGACATAGGGATTAATGCCCAACTTAGTAAGTTTATCTATGATTCCAGAGTGGGGGATGGTGTCAAAGGCCTTGGCAAGGTCTAGATAGGCTGTGTGGACCACCTTACCCTTGTCCATGGCTCTGGAGACTGATTCAAAGAAGTCAATCAGGTTCAGGAGACAAGATCGGCCCTTCACAAACCCAAACTGGGTGGGGTCCAGTGTTTGAAGGTTGCCAATGTCTTTGTTTATAAGTTCCATGATAATACGCTCCATGGCCTTGCAGATAAGGCTTGTCAGACTGATGGGACGGTAGTTTCTGGGATCCAAGGTGGATCCCCCCTTGTGGATTGGGATAACTGTAGCTCTGCGCCACTCAGTGGGCACGAAACCTGAGGTGAGGCTATGATTAAACATGACACTTAGGTGAGGTGCCAGTTCATATTGTAGTTCATGTAGTACACAGCCCGGGATGTCATCTGGTCCCATGGATGCTGTATTCTTGGCTTTACAGAGTGCGTTTTGTACCTGTGTGGCCGTTATTACTGGAATTTGGCAATCTTCCGGTATTGAGATGTGGCAACCTCACATGCACCATCTGCATATCAGTGTCCTAGAGATGAGAGCGGTGCTCTTAGCGTTACAAGCTCTTCAAGACTCTCTTCCTTCCGGGACTATTACAATCTAAACAGACAACATGTTAGTTGTGTGGTACATCAACAAGCAGGACGGGACCAGGTCCTACCTCTTGTGTCGAGAAGCCCTCAGACTATGGCAATGGGCGATTTC
The DNA here is from genome assembly GCF_019279795.1 of Protopterus annectens. Taxonomy (NCBI): domain Eukaryota; kingdom Metazoa; phylum Chordata; order Ceratodontiformes; family Protopteridae; genus Protopterus; species Protopterus annectens. The sequence goes on from NC_056733.1 coordinate 543,895,699, forward strand.
CTCCCAACGTTTTCTGACAGCAACGCATATCCCTGGGAAATTCAGTGTAATAGCGGACAGGCTCAGCAGGGCTATCCTCATGCCTCATGAATGGTCTCTGAATCAGGAAGTTGCAGATCTTATCTTCTGCAAATGGAGCAACCCTCGCTGCGGTCTATTTGCCACTCCCCTCAACAACAAATGCAGCAGCTACTTCTCCCTGCTTCCTCCTCCAGGTCAAACACCCAGAGACGCTGTAGTCCACGATTGGCCTCAGGGACTCCTTTATGCATTTCCCCCATTTCCCCTAATTCCAAGACTCATACAGAAAGCAAAATCGTTGGGTTGCAAAATGATCCTCATTGCCCCCTATTGGCCTCAACAGATATGGTTTCCGTTCCTGCACCTCCACCTTCTAGACCAGCCTTGGATTCTGGACCCGGTGACCGATCTTTTGATTCATCAATCAGGCGGGTTACACCAATCCTTTCAGACTCTCAAGCTCACAGCTTGGTTACTCCACTTCCTACCTTAGCCAGGCTCCCCATATCTCCCCAGCAGTCTGTGATATTATTGTAGCCTCCCATAAGTCAACTACGAGAAAGACTCATGCTAGCAAATGGAAAAGATTTTCTTACTGGGCAGAATCTAGAAACTTAGACCCCTTTTCAGCCCCAGTCCATGAAATTCTAAAATTTCTAGCAGAACTTTTTCAGTCGGGTGCGGCTGCTGCTACCATCAGGGTACAACTGGCTGCCATATCTAATTTTCATATTGGAATTCTTAATTCTAGCATAATGTCTCATAAGCTGTGCAAGGTCTTCATGAGAGGAACATCTCTTAGACCCCCAGTGAGGGATCCACCTCCTCCTTGGCATCTCAGTTTAGTTTTGACTTCTTTAATTCTGCCTCCCTTTGAACCAGCAGCATCATGTCCCTTAAAATTTCTTTCTTGGAAAACACTTTTTCTGGTTGCTATTACCTCAGCTAGATGTGTTTCAGAACTCCAAGCACTCTGTGTTCATCCTCCATATATGGTGTTTCACAAAGATAGAGTTTCTCTGAGAACCAATCCATCCTTTATACCAAATGTCTGTTCAGAAAACAATTTAAATCAATCCATTGATCTCCCCGTCTTCTTTCCCAGTCATAGCAACAAGGCAGAATACAGTCTTCACCAACTGGATGTGCACAGACAATTACGTTTTTATCTCCATAGGACTAAAGAGCTAAGAAAGTCAGACCAGTTATTTCTCTCCTATGCTCACAATAAACAAGGCCTTCCAATTTCTAAGGTGAACTTATCCAAATGGTTATCTGACACCATTGCCTTTATTTATTATTTAAGAAATAAAGATCTACCAGCAAAACCAAAAGGTCATTCTACTAGAGCATTAGCCACTTCTGTAGCTTTTCAGTCTAAATTACCCATAGACTCAATTTGTGCAGCTGCCACTTGGGCAAACAGTCATGCCTTTATCTCTCATTACAAAGTGGATGTGGTCTCCCGGAGCAGGGCTTCCTTTGGTTCCACTATTCTGAAGAGTCTGTTCCAATGAGCCACCCAGGATTTTTAGGTGCTAGGGACGCTGTCCCAAACAGCAAGAATGAAGGCGAGATGGGACAACTTAACATAAAGAAGTTATGTACCTACCATAACGTTCCATGTTAATTGTCTTTCATCTCGCCTTCCTTCTTGCGTCCCCCCGCCCTTCCCCCTTCCTGGAGGATTGAGAGGAGTTCACTATGGTTTCATTGGCTGATTGCTTTTTTCTTGGTTCATGTCAGGTAATTTTCTGACAGTTTACTCTGATTTTATATTTTGGTAAATTAGTTTTTAGGTTACTGGTTACTATATATGTCTAGTGTGCGCTATCACAAACGAGATTTGGGTAGCTGACGCTGGGCATTCTGGGATAAGGGTTAGCCTCGAGCCAGTAAACTGCTCTCGAGCTATAGAAGAAAGCCAAGTTGGAGCCGAGGATCGGCTCCGAACCCAAACAGCATGAAGGAAGGTGAGATGGAGGACAACTAACATGGAATGTTATGGTAGGTACATAACTTTTTTTTTACCATTTTGCCTTCATCCATTACTTTGGTGACCTTTTCAAAAAAATTCACCAGGTTAACTAAGCGTGACCTGCCTTTGATGAATCCAGACTGAGCTTGTGTCCAGTGTTTGGAGGTTCCCTGTGTCCTGATTGATTAGTACCATGATAAGTATTTTGTTTTGCCTAAAATACTGGAAAAAATACACTAACAGTTACTGCAGTCCCTTGTATAGTGCTACATACTTTCTGATTGACAGCATGGATTTAGGCCCAAATTTAAAACCACGACTGTCATCTTTTCACTTACCAGTGAAATTCTAATGAATGCAGAACATGGCAAACTAATGGTGGCATTATTGATTGAATTTTTTTTTTTTTTAAGGGGATGAGTAGATCGCAGACCGCTGTAAGCGAAACTACAAAGCTGTCAACTATCAAATGAGATGTGTGCATGGTTTGCAAATTGTCATAATAGTAGGGCTTTCAAAGTTACTGGGAGATGGGTACCACCCTTACCTGTACATCAGAGAACAGGAGTGCCCCAAAGTTCCATGCTAGATCCGCTGCTTCTTTTATTGCAGATAACAGTTCTTCCTTGGAACATTCCACTCTTAAACTAAAATGTATGCAGATAATGGAGTAATCACAGGATCTGGTAAATATTTAACAGAGATTACTATGATCATTAAGGAGAACTTCAAATTACTATGAATTTGACTGATAGATTATTAATTCTCATTATACATAAAAAACAGTAATGCTGCTTGGGATGCTTAGATATACTCCTTTAGCTGTAGTTGACACAGAAGGCAATTCACTTCCTGTATATTTACAACAAAATGCCTTTGTGTTCTTCTGGTTCACATGTTGACATATAGAGGCAAAAGGTTCTAGCACAATTCATGCTCACTATGGACACAGAACAGGCAGTTGCCAAAGGAGTTTTATTACCTAGACTAGAATACTCCCTTCCCATAATTTCCTAAATTCTGAGCAAAACTTAAATATACTCCTAAAAACAGAGAACAAAATTCTTTATCTTTTTTTGGTCCCTCTTGGCACATCATTTTACCAGCCTGTACCCCAGTGACCCATGCTCATGTTGGGTCTACCAGTTTGTCGTCTACCCCCCAGACATGTTCCAGTATTGGTAGAGTTAGTTGTGGATCCTAAGGGTTTTCTGGGCGCTTGTCCATCTCTGCTTCTATCCTGGGAAGAGGTCTTTATATGCCATACCCACTTCCCTGCCCCACCTCACACCTTTGTCTGTTATGTTCGAGGGCAACTCACCTCTTTGAACCATGTCTTCCCTAAGAGAGCACCAGTGATGAATGCCCTCCCATCCACGGCAAGCACACCTATTTCACCCTACTGCTTTATCACTTGCCTGAGCCACAAATACATGTCAGCTGGGCTGTAGTTAGGGCTTTACCCCTCTATGCCACTGGAGTGGTTCTAGAAAATTCTTTGTTTTATACTTCTCAACCCACTGTGTGTGCATCATGGTCTCCTAGTCAAAAAGGCATATTGGCTACCTCCTAAGTACTATTGCCTTCTCCATCTTAAACACTCTCAAATTTAAAATACTAAATGATAAACTCTGCTGTCTCTTGGTGATTTTAACTATTCCCTGAGAAATGGAGATAATTGTTTAAATTTCCCACCAGTGTATACTAACATCTGCAGAAAAGCATTCTCAGAACTTTCTTTTGCATAGTGGAATAACATTCCTTCAAGAAATTAAAAGCATTTTATCATTTGCGAATTCTGGAAAGCCCTGACAAGCATCAGAAAACACTGATTTGACAATAATGAGTAATACCCTATATTACCACTCTAAATGATTCATACTTGATAAACATCTAATCTAAGTGACTCAAACTATATTTCCAATAATATTTCCCAAGATTATTTTCCTTTTTTGAGGCTTGGTTAATTGTAGAAAGTGTCTGTGTATGTGTGTGATCTTAGTGATACATAAATTAGTGTTAAAATGGTATGATCAGAACAATACCAAGTAGAATACATTGTATTGACAGGTGATTTAAAAAAGCGTTACACTGTGTATGCGATTATTCCTCACATACAATGATTATATTGTGCACTAGATGACTGTAGATTGTATTAACGCTGTACAGAACTATTAGCTCATTGCCTAAATGACTTGGTCATGCCTTAAATGGGTCCTTGGACCCATGTATACATCCATCTAACAGATGTTAAATAAATAAAGGTAGTGCCACTTCCAGAAGTCATTCTGAATAGTTCAGGATTTTCTAACTGTATGAATCATTTTAACTTTTCGAGTTCTTTCAGGTGGCTTCTTCAAAGGCCACAGAATGCAAGATTGTATTCAGTAGTGGTTCTGTTCTTGGGTCTGCTCTTAGTATAAAGGATTAAAGCCCTGACTATGCCCAGGTTTGACTACCAGTCCGGATGCTGTAGGGAGCTGGGGAGGGAGAGGAGTGATGAGGCAATACCTGATTGCTGATCTCTGGGGGAAGGGGAAGTCTGAGGTGTACACATTCAGGATATTCTTCTTGTGTTACAGTATCCAGTTCAGACCCGAGACCACACGAGCACTTGATGTATGGAGGGGAAGGACCTTCGTTTGCGTTATGTCACTTGTGTAAATGGGCAACATTTCTTCTGTAAGGCTCTTTGCATGCCAGACTGTGAACATGCTACTTGGCATTTGCATTGGGGATGGTTAAGGCTAAAGAACAAAATTCCAGAATCCCTGAAGTCAGGATGATGGTACCAGCTATGCTACATGACCCACACTCATTAAAATCAAAATGGGTTATATAGCTGAGACTTTTAAGGTGGGCTGCACATTGAATAGCAGCTTGTTGCTAGCTCTCCCAGTGTGAAAACAGAAACTTAGCAGAGCAGAGAAGGCCAGCAGAATTGTGTTTATGGGTAAATTTCAGTAACTGGCTAGTAAGGAAGGAGCCTGGTTGGAGAGGCTTGACAGGGTTGGAATTGGTGACCTTTTTCTCATTCTTGCATGAGGAGATGGCTGGATTGAGGACCTTGGATTGATTGGTTTTGGGAGAGAGTTAGTGGATGAGAAAGAATATTGAATATTATGAGGATTTTTTTCTAGCAAATGCATGCATACTTAGTGGCAATTCTGCAGCTGGTCTTCATGTTTCTATGGAAACAATCTGATAAAGAAAAACTGCCTGTCTGGTTATCGTGTCTGCATGGAGATAATCTGATCAAGAGAAACTGGAGACAGTCTGGTGGAAGGGGATTGGCTGAGGGAAAGAAAAAAAAAGAGTAAATGGCTAAGACATAATGTTCTGTGAAAGCAGTCTGGGTTTTTCCGAGCTGGGAGAGCTTTACAGATGAGACAAAACCAATTAGACTTGAAGTAAAATTCTCTCTCTCTTTTTTAATGCAGTGTGGATATTAATATAAACAGGTGCTTTTGTTGTTTCTTTTCTCCCTTCTCTCTTTTTCTTTGTTCAGTTTTAAGAACTGTAGGCACTACAATGTAGAAAAAAGAAAGGAAGAAGGAGGGAGAGAGGAAAGGTCTGGTTAAGAGAGTGTGACAAATGAAAAGTCGGTGGGCTTTTTCCCTTGCTTGCAGAGGGAATTAACTGGGTTAAGACCCTAGGCATTATCCAGTAACAAGTTTACTACAAAACATGTAAACGAAAAAGAATATTGAATATTATAAAGCTTTTTTGTGGTAAACAAGGTATCCTTATCAGTTTTGTGTCTGATTTGAATGTCACTAGAAGACAGTTTGATAAAGAGAAATGGTTTGGAGAAAGTATTTACTGAAAGAATTCAAGTGTTTTCTCAGCTGAGAGACCTGTAAAGATAGACAAAAGTCAATAGCAATTGCTAATAGCACAGGCTGTACCATGTATCTTAGCATGACTAACTTGTATTTTTGGTTAACTCTAGCCTGTGTGGCTGTCAACTTAGAACACTTGTTCTTATTAGGAAGCAATAACTTCAATATTTGAAGGTGTACATAGTTGGGTGTGTTAATATTAAGTTACTAGGTTTGAGGGGGTTGGGGAGTTTGTTTTGTTTGAGGGCTTTCAAAAAACAAAAAAGTTGTGTAAGTTGTGGCATAGGCTCAAATGGATATGACAAGAAACAACTGTATAAAAGACCAACCTGCCAAATAGTATATGTATATAACATAAAAGTTGGAACTAGACATTTAACAAAAAGCAGTTATACATAAAAGGTGGCTGTAATAACTGTGTAAGAAAATTATGCTTTCTGTAATGTCTTTCAGTCTGAATGGTCTTACAGATAAATATAAAAATGAGAGAGTAGTGAACTATGTTAAAAATGTAGAGTGCAAATAGCTATGCTACAAGAGACATACCTGGAAAGAACTGAACATGTAAATTTGATAAAGAAAGGTTTTCAGGATGGTTATTCAGCAGAATATCTGGGGTAAAGGAAAAGAGGAGTACTTATATTAATTGCAAGAGGAACTCTTAATAGTGATAGAAGAGGAAAAAAATAATAATGGAAGATAAGGGAGGAGGATTACACTGGCATGCACCTAAAACTGCTATAATGGAGCTTAAGAAATTTCTGGGAGGAATAATCAGCTTTCAGCAAGGAATATGACTTTTAGGTGGAGACTGAATTTGGTTTGCAACAGTGAAGATGTGTCTGGGGTGGCCAAGATGGGAAAATATAACAAAGGAGGGTAGATTTTTGAAGAAATTTATGAAAATGTCATGGAAAATGTGAATTCAGTGTTAGGAGTTTGGAGTTGTTGTGTCTTTCTGCTTTTCCCGGTTAGGGGTCGCCACAGCGGAACTCCAGTCCGCTAATGATTGGCAGTTGATTTTTACGTGCTGAGTTGCCATCCCTAACACACAACCTTCAACGAAGGTACACCCATTCACGCATGTCTCCACGCAGAAGACGCTCTAGCTGAGAGTCGAACCGGTCAGCGTCTTACTGTGAGGCAACAATGCTACCACAGCACCACCACCGTGGAAAATTTACATATTATTCTCCAAGATACAAAAACTGGGCCTGGCTAGATAGAATTTCTATCTTACAGGAACATGTGCATTTAATTGAAGGTCTTGAAACACACCCAATAACTATTTCAGATCATGCGCCAATAATTAAGATAAAAACGCAAGGTAATGAAATAAAAATGAGGCACTGGTGCTTTCCCACTTATTGGTTGAAAAGAGAGGAATTTAAGGAATGGGTTTTGGAATTAATTCAGGAGATACTAGAAAAGATAGAAATTTCTTCTGAAAATATAGCCAGGGAGTGAGATAAAATTAAAGTGGAGTTTAAAACTAGGGTGGAAATAAAGGAAAGCGAGATATGGTTAAGAAGTAACAAGAATTATTTAGACGGACTGACATTTTAAAATATTGCAAAATAGGGGGAACCTCTCAGAACAAGAAAAGGAGCAACTGCAGAATGCTAAACAGAAAATAAGGGATTACCTCGATAATTTGCACGGGTTTAGAAAGATTGCTGTTAAGCAACTGTTTTTTGATAATTCTAGAGCACAAAAACATTTAGCACAACGACTCAGGCAATGGAAAGTGGAAAGGGCGGTCACCAAGCTTAGGGAGCCAAAAACAGGGAAGATAACAGATCCTGTAGAAGTATTTGAAATATTTCGGAAATTTTATGAAAGTTTGTATAAAGCAGAGACATATGGAAATCAAGAAAAGGTACAAAATGGAAATGTTTATAGTGGAATGAAATATGCCAAGGTTAGAGGTAGATGAGGCTCGGTTACTAACATTTAGGATAGGAAGAGTCCAGAGATTAGATAAAAATGGCTATGTATAACCAAGCTACAGGTAATTCCCCAGGAATAGATGGTATTCCTGTGGACGTTTGGAAGCTAGGAGGGAAAAACTGATAAAGATCTGGAAGGTTTTGTTTAACAGTATTTTAAGAGGAGAAGTACCAGCATCCTGGAAGAAAGTGGTGGTAACGGTAATACCTAAAGGAGGGTAAAGATCCAATAGCTCCAGCTTCATATAGGGCATTTCAATATTAAACCATGATTATAAAGCGTCTATAATGGCTAAAAGAATGGCAAATGAGAGACCAAAATGGATAGATATGGATCAGTGTGTTTTTGTGGAAGGGAGGCAAACATTTGACGACAATAACAGAACACTGATGATCCAGGGGGAAGCAAAATGTAAGAAAATACCACTGTTGTTGGTGTGTCTTGATGCAGGGAAAGCATTTGACAGAGTAGACAAGGACTTCATGAGCAGGACAATGGAAGCATTTGCTTTCCCTGATACAATGATAAGGTTGATTAGGAGTATATATGAGCAACCGGAGGTGAAAGTTAAAGTGGGTGGGGTCCTCTCTGATAACTTCTGTTTGAGTAGAGGAACCAGGTAGGGTTGTTTGCTTTCCCCTTTGTTGTTTGCATTATACTTAGAAACATTGGTAAAGAAAATAAGAGACTTAGAAATTTAAGGGTATAATTGGTATGGTAGTCAGGAAAAGCTGGCTCTATTTGCAGATTATATTATTTTATGTATGACAAAACCAGAAAAGGATATTACAGTCTTGTGAAACATTTTAGGACAGTTTCAAATCTTCTTGGGATACAAAATTAATGAAGCTAAAACAAAGGCAGTAGCAGTAAATTATGTGTCTACACATGAATTGGTCTAACAATATCCATATTTATAGAGACATGATAAAATTAAGTATTTAGGAGTATGTTTTAGAAATGACTTTATTTTGGCAGCTAAGGATATATGTGGGAAGAGACCAAAGAGAATATAATACAAAAATTGAGAAACTGTAAGCTTTGTTGTATGGGTATGGATACTAAGATACAAGCAATTGAAATGTTTTTAATTCATTTAGTCTTATACACAGGTCAGGCATATTTTTATCAACCACAGGAGAAGCTGTAGATAGCAAGTAAAAAAGAGTTGAAAGATTTTATCTGGGAAGGAGAAGACAGCAAGGGTAAAGTGGGATAAGCTGATTCTCCAGTAGAACAAGGAGGATTAGGATTACCCGGTTTGAGGGGGTATTTTAGAGCAATACAGTTAAGACTTATACACAGCACAAGCAGAAAACTATAATTCAAAGTGGAAATGAATGATGATGATACAGGGGGAAAGCTCAAGAAATAACGAGAGATTGGGATTTTGGATGCAAACTGTTAAGGAGAACAACAAAAATCATACAGAGTATTATAATCATAAAATAACAGGGAGTATTCTAAGAACTAAACCAGCATGAGAATGGAGAAAAGAGATTCTGCTGATAGGGATGACTGTGGTTAGGGAAACAGATAATAGGCAAAAGGAGACTGGAATTTATTTGAGAAAACTGGCAAGGGAACCAAGGTATTGGGAGCAAATAACTAGAAAGAGAAAGGTAGTAGAATGGGAAGAGGCCAATACTTTATTTGGACTGCAGGTTAGAGATTGATTTCCCTAGCAAGGATTGATATCAGAGTATAGGCAAAGAGAAAGAAATAGGGGGGTCCTAAATGAAACACCAGCACTAGAAGAGTTTTTAATAGAAACTAGAACAGAGTCTGATGCTAAAAAAAGGAATAATCAGTAGAACATATATAATATTGCATGATAATTATAATATCATAGGAGGTTGCTAGGCTAATGGCCCTGGGGGCCCTTACAAACCTAGTCAAGAGTTTATCCCCAAAACGAGGCCTAAGTCAGCACATGTCATCCTGTCAATGAGGGGCACAGATGGAACCCCTGGGACAAATTTGTGGTTTCCCATCCACTCATCAAGGTTGCACTTGGAGGGTCAGCGAGGTACTGTGTTTGACATGTATGGGAAGTCTATTCCAGAGACAGGACAGCCTTTGGGAGACAAACTTGTCCCTCCAGCAGGTTTTGTTGATGTTGCATGTTAGATTCATGCCTTTTGAGTGGGTAATGTGCAAGAAGTTAGACTTAAGGATGTGGAGCATCTGTAGTAGGGCAGAGTCCGAGATTGCCTTGTAGGTGAGACACCTTTATCAATCAGAAAGAGAATCCGTCAGAGGAGCTTAGAAAGGATTGAGAAGAGAGATTGGATAAGCAATTCACAAAGAGACAATGAAGGATATGTGTATATATATATATATATATATATATATATATATATATATATGGTTCTACCTCACATAAACAAAACACCAAAACACCAACAACGCAATCACCGAAACCACATAACCGACAGTACAAAAACACGAAATCCCACATGCCCGACAACGAAATAACCGACGGTACACAAACACGAAACCTCATACACTTCACACACCACAATCAACAAACAAAACACATTCCCCGTCCAAAAACCACATACACAACACAAGCACACCAAAATCCCTACAAACCCACACTAAACCTCACGTACACAACTACCTACAACCCTAACCCAAACCCTAACCCTAAGGTCCGTCACTACTGCACACTTACCTGGCCTGCTCCCTAACCCTAACTCACTTATCCCGCCCCTAACCCAAACACAATCACTACCGCACACTTACCTGACCCGCTTCCTAACCCTAACTCGCTTATCCCGCCCCTAACCCAAACACAATCACTACCGCACACTTACCTGACCCGCTCCCTAACCCTAACTCACTTAACCCACCCCTATCCCCACAGACCGTCAATATCCACACTTACCTTACTCGCACCCTAACGTCCGTCACTACCGCATACTTACACAGCCTTTTCCCATGTCGGCATCCTCGGCGTCGGTCCTTTCATCCGTCGGGTCGGTCTTCTGCACTGTCGATCTTCTGGGTCCCGTTGCGTCGGTCTTCTCAGCTGTCGATCTTCTGGGGCTCGCGATTTCCGTGTCGATGTTCCGGCGTGTCGTTTAAGTGAGGTAGAACCATATATATATATATCTCCCAAATATGCAACAAAGTCTAGAAGATTTACGATATTTGCCTGGAAGTGTTTTCATAGGTATTTTTATAGCCCAAGTAGACTCCAAAGAATTTTTCCTCAGGTGGATAGCAAATGTTGGAGGTATGATAGGTAAGAAAGAGGTGACTGGGAACATATTTTTTGGGAGTGTAATGAGCTGGCAGACTTTATGGATTCTCTGCAGACTGCTCTGTCAGAGATGTTGGGTGAGCAGATTGATTGACTGGGGAGATGATTTTCTTTGAGCTATGATACAGAATTGGAATTGCCTAGATATAGTAAAGCTTTGCTGCATCTAATTATGGTGGCTGCCAAAAAAGCAGTTACTAAAAAATGGAAATCAAAGCCTAGACCAACTTTACTAGTAGTGGATATAGTAACAAATGTAAAACAACTGGAATTGGGATCTTTAGAAAAGAGAAGGAGCAGACTACATAGAAAAAAAATAGAATTGTGGGAACAATATATGCAGAGAAGGGACAAGGTTTAAGAGGCAGGATTTGAATGAGACATATAATGCTTAATTGACAATGACTGGATAGATTTATAAGTGATGTATAATGTCTGTAACTACTTGTTTCAGTGGTGACTGTGATGTATAATGTTTGCATCTAAAGTAGTGCCAATGTCTGCTTTTCATTTATATAAATGTAAGACTGCCTATGCCATATGTGATAATTTAGTAAAGATGTTTATTAGGAAAAAATGGGTTATATATCGGGGGGGATGATGTTCACTGGAGAATCAGAATCAAGAGTCAAAGCAAGAAAGAAAAAAATGTTGCATCAGTGAGATATGAATCTCCTTGGGTCTGTATTATGAAAGCAAAAAGACGTTTACACGAATACGTAAACATCGAACCATATAGCGTGAAGTGGACTTAGAGTGAAAGTCGAAAACCACAAAAATGGAAATATCAAATTTCCATGGTTGGCCCGTCTGTGGATTAGCTGCATAAGGTAAGTGTTGGATAGTTGTGGAGTTTAGGATAGGGTGTGGGTTAAGGTAAGTGCTTAGATAAGTAATGTATGTTACATTTAGTGTAGGGTTAGAGGTAGGTTTTGTTAAATGGATGCATGTAGGTTATTTATTTTGTTTGTGTATATTTTCGTAGGGGAACTGTGCAGTAGTTACGGACCTTAGTATTAGGGAGGGGTTAAGGATAGTGCATAGATAGATGTTCTTCGTCTTCCATTGCTGCAGTCCTGACTATTGGGTATAGTCCGCGTCCCAGTCGGCCCGAATACCAGAGTATAAGGCTGACGTCGGTCATGGCGCCTTAGACTGACGTCAGTACGTCAGGGTACTAATGCGCATGACCGACGTCATTTCCTCAGTCTTTTTTGCCGCATGGTCCGATGCAGAAGCAATTTTGCGAGTGCAGGTTGGCGTTCTGAGATTTTCCGAATCCGGAGTTTCAGACCGAAACAGAGTTGGCTAAGTAACCCGTTGAACATTTTGTTTTTTCTTGCCTCAGTATTTAACCGGATGTCAGAAAAAGTGAATAACTGTATTTCTTGTGGGAAGCAGATACCGCATAGGGATTATCATACATTGTGTATACCTTGTTTAGGGCCTGAGCACGACGTTGTTGGTTGCCGCTCTTGTGCTAGATTTAACAAGCGCACTATTAAGAGGAGGCTAGATTGTGCTAGGTTAGTGTTTGGAAGCGTTGCAATTATAATATGCCGCCGGATGCTCCGGCCGCTTCATCCAAGAAGCGCAAGGACAAAACAGTGAAGCCTAGGGGTGAGGAACCGCAGTCCCGGACGTCGGTTCTTTAGTAGGCTCAGTGGAGCCAGAGGTTTTGCCAGGAGTCTCCATGGAGTCTCAGGCAGATACTTTATTGTTACAGGATGTGCCCTCTCAGGAGGTAGGCCAGGCTGAGGGGGCTTCTGAGGTGACTGTTCTTCCCTCTCTTCCCAAGGTAGTTAGGGCCTCTCCTTCTGTTGCCAAAGCTTCTTTTAGAGGTAGGCCAAGTTCAGCTTCTGTGGGGCTTCTCCTAGCATTTCGGCTCTGTGCCTAAGAAACATATGCTTAAAATGGCAGAAGATTTGATTACTCTAATTAGAGGTTCTATGCCCCGCCTGATAAGAGGCCTAGGGTGGAACAGGAGTTTGATAGTTTTGAACAGTGTTCACAGGCTTCAGAGTCTTCTGTGGAAGACTTACAAGAGTTTCCTACTTATTCTGATTCTGATGTGGATGATTCCACTCCTACAGCTTCTCCTCCTGAGGATTTTTCATTTTCAGAGACTCTTCACTCCATGAGGGAGCACTTTAAATGGGAAGGCCAGGATTACTCTGATTCCAGGAAAAGGCTTAGGGAATTCTTGTTTTACCCCAGCATAGGCCCTTAGCTATTCCTCCTGTGTTGAATGTGGTGGAGGATGTTTTGCAGAGGCTTCCCTGAACCCTGACTCCTTGCCTCCTGCTCCTGTTAAGCCTGATAGGTATTATAGGGTGCCCGAAGCTCATAAGTATTTGTTTAAGAGTCCTAGGGCGGACCCAGAAACTGTTTCTCAGGGGCCTAAAGGTGTTAAAGCTTCTGTGGTTAAAAATCCTGTACCCTCTGATAAAGAGGCAAGGGCTTTGGATAGGTGGGGTAAGAAAGTGTATACTTCTTCCACTCTAGCCATGAGGGCGTTGAATTGTCAGTTTCACATGCTAAAATATCAGAATTATCTCCTTTCACAATTGAAATCTAAGGTGGATGCTTTGGCGGAAGGTATTGAGTGTAAAGAATTGCTGGATTTGGTTCATGTGTCTGAACAAGTGGGTAAGCATTCTTTGCAGTGTGGTTTTGATGCTGTTCAGGCCTCCTCGAGGGTGGCTGCTACTAGTTCTGTTCTTCGCAGACATGCCTGGTTGAAGGATCAGAATTTAGCTGAGCATGTTAAGACCAGGATTTTGGATGCTCCTTTACAGTCTGATGTGTTGTTTGGACCGCCTGTGGAAGCAGTTTTAAAGAAAATGGAGGACAAAGCTAAGTCTATGCAGACTGTTAAAGATTTTTGCAGGTGCAGCCTCCAAGTTTAGTAGAAATTGGCCTGCTAAGGGGTGGACATATCCTGCTTATGGTTCCCAGTCTAGGGGTAGGTCTAGACGTGGTAGGGGCAGGGCTCAAAGTTCATTTAGGCCTAGATCAGAGAGTTCACCTGCTCAGACTTCTGGTGAGGGCAGGGGTCAGTCCTTTCGTAAGCAGACCCAATGACCTGCCTTTTCAGCTGCCAGTGGATTCTCGTCTGGCAGCTCCTTTGGGAGGAAGACTGTCTCTTTTCAAAGAAAATTGGGATTTAATCACTCAAGACAGATGGGTGCTGGATATCATTCATCACGGTTACAGATTTTATTTCCACACAATGCCCCCTTTCAAAGGCATGCCAGATGTTCCTCCTCCACAAAGAAAAGAGGCTCACAAGCAAGTTTCTCAGTTACTCCAGATAGGGGCCATTCAGCCAGTCCCTGTGTCAGAAAGGGCTTGGATTTTATTCTCGCCTGTTCCTAGTACCAAAGAAGGGGAACACGTGGAGACCAATTTTGGATTTATCTATCCTCAACACTTATCTGGACATTCCCAAGTTCAAGATGTTGACGTTACAACAACTGTTACCTCTGCTGGGCAAGGATCACTGGATGGTAACTTTGGATCTCAAGGAAGCTTACCTTCATGTGCCTATAAGGCTAACTTGCAGAAAGTATCTGCGGTTTCCAACTGGAGATTTTCATTATCAGTCCTCTGCATTGCCCTTTGGCTTATCTACTGCCCAGAGTATTCACAAAGGTTCTGGCTCCAGTGATAGCTTACTTCAGGCTTCAAGGCATTCAAATCTATCCTTACTTGGACGACTGCCTGATTCTGGCTCAAGAAAAGGAAGACCTTCTACAGCATCTGGAATATGTCATAGCAGTGCTAAGATGCCTAGGGTATTCTGTGAACGAAATAAAGTCCAGTCTAGTACCCTCTCAAGACATGTGCTTTCTGGGTGTGAGCTTGAATACAGCAGCCCAGATGGCCTTTTAACCCCGGACAAACAAAAGAGTCTGTCACTTTACTTCCATCAACTATCTCATCAGTCCGTGCTGACTGCAAGGACAGTCCTTCAAGCATTAGGGTTCATGGCATCTTGTATTCTGGTGCTTCCCAATGCCAAACTGCATATGAGGAAGCTGCAATGGTATCTCAAAAATGTATGGACACAGCACTGCCAGGATTTGGACACTGTCATTCAAATAATACCTTGCCTTCAAAAGGAATTCTTGTGGTGGGCTCAGGAATGTCACCTAAACAAGGGACTCTCTGTGACCCGGCCAGAGGCGAGTCAGATTTTAACGACAGATGCCTCGGACACTGCTTGGGGAGCTCATCTAAATGGAAAGTGGATACAAGACAAGTGGCCTGCCAGACTACAGCAACTACATATCAACATGAAGGAGATGTTAGCAGTCCAGTTTGCATTGATGGCTTTCAAGGAGTTACTTCTTCCAGGGCAGGTGTTGATTCTAACAGACAACACAACTGTCATGTGGTACATCAACAAGCAAGGGGAACACATTCTTATCCTCTATGCAGGCAAGCAATGATTTTATGGGAGACTGCGTTAAGCCTGCAACTAACTCTTCAGGCAAGGTTTCTGCCAGGAGCACAGAACTCCCTAGCAGATGTGTTAAGCAGACAAATCATGGATCCCCACGAGTGGAAACTGGATCTTCATGTATTTCAGAAATTGACAGTGTCATGGGGAACTCCAGACATAGATCTGTTCGCTTCTCCACTAAACCACCAGCTGCCAAAGTATTGCACAAAGGGGTTTCATCACACAGCTTGGAAAGTGGATGCTCTGTCTTTCAGTTGGAAAAACCTTCATGTCTATGCCTTTCCACCTCTGCCTCTTCTTCCAAAGGTATTATTAAAGGTCAGACAAGACAGGCCAAGGATGATTTTGATAGCTCCAGATTGGCCTCGCAACACTGGTATCCACTACTACGGAGTCTGGTAAGGAAGCCTCCATGGCCTTTACCTCTGATTCCTCATTTGTTATCTCAGAAGGATGGTCATCTGCTCAATGTCAAGCTTCACTCTCTTCATCTAACAGCCTGGCATATTCTCTCTTGAAGCACAGCAGGTCTCAACTTCCTCAACAAGTTTTAAATGTGATTATGGAAGCTAGAAGACCTAGTACAAGGAAGGTGTACGCAGACAAATGGAAGAGATTTTTATTTTGGAGTACAGCAAAGAATTTGGAGATTTCTGAGCCTAATTTGAGTGTGGCTCTTCAATATCTTACTGAGTTATTGGACAAAGGTTTGTCCTTCTCTTCCATTAAGATTCATGCTGCAGCAATTTCAGCTCATTATGATTGTGACCCACCTTTGTTTTCGCATCCTTTGTTCAAGCAGTTTCTTAGAGGGGCAAAGAATATAAGACCCCCACGTAGAGCTCCTACTCCTGCTTGGGATCTCAATTTTGTGTTGGAAAAACTTACTCTACAACCTTTTGAGCCTGCGGCTACTGCTGAGTTGAAATACTTGTCATGGAAGACTGCTTTTCTGTTGGCCATTACTTCTGCAAGAAGGGTGTCTGAGTTGCAGGCCCTTATGGCAGTAGAGCCCTTTTGATTTTCCATAAGGATAGGGTATCATTACGTACTAATCCTTCCTTTATGCCTAAGGTGGTTTCTAGTGTGGCTTTAAACCAAACTATTCATTTGCCTACTTTTTATGCAGATCCCCAAAATAAAGGGGAAAAGATTTTGCACACTTTAGATGTACACAGGCAATTGAGATATTATTTAAGCAGGACTAAGGATTTTAGGCAGTCTCAGCAGTTGTTTGTTTCTTTTGCCTTGAGTTCACAGGGCAAGTCTGTGTCAAAACAAACTATCTCCCGGTGGATTGGCTTTTGCATTGCATTTTGTTATTCCCATCATGGCAAGGAGATTCCAGCTGGGATTAGGCCTCATTCCACTAGGGCTACTGCCACTTCAACAGCATTTCTAAGGGGGGTGGCAACTAAGGATATTTTGGAAGCAGCTACTTGGAGTTCAGTGCATACTTTCTCTAAGCATTATCATCTTCCTATCTACTCTAAGTCTAGGGCTGGCTTTGCCACTGCTGTTTTGCAAGGCATGTTATCAGCTCCTACTTCCTTATAATTTGCCAGCCTCCCTTTCCTCTGCTTTGGGATTCTACCCAATAGTCAGGACTGCAGCAATGGAAGACGAAGAACATAGTACAGTTTTGTACCTACCATAAATGTAGATGTTCGAGGATTCCATTGCTGCAGTCCAATTTACCCTCCCTCCTTCCCTTCTATGTTTAGGGGTGGTTGTGTAGGTGAGTTTACATGCTTATATTTTTGTATATATTGTTGTATATATTGTACATGTTTTTTGGTGCAGGTTTTTTGGGACTTGTCTTTTTGGGTCTTCTGACATCTGGGGCAAGAAAAGACTGAGGAAATGACGTCGGTCATGCGCATTAGTACCCTGACGTACTGACGTCAGTCTAAGGCGCCATGACCGACGTCAGCCTTATACTCTGGTATTCGGGCCGACTGGGACGCGGACTATACCCAATAGTCAGGACTGCAGCAATGGAATCCTCGAACATCTACATTTATGGTAGGTACAAAACTGTACTTTTTGTATGTGGGGTTTAGTAGTGTTGGAGGTAGGATTTTGTTAAATGTATGTATGTGGATTATTTGTTTTGTTTGGGTGTATGTCTGTAGGGGACGTGTGCGGTAGTTATGGACCTTAGGGTTAGGGAAGGGTTAAGGAAAGTGCATAGTTAGTTGTGTATGTGGGGTTTAGTGTCAGGTTAGAAGTAGGGTTTTGTGCTTTACTTTAGGTTAGAAGTAGGGTTTGGTTAGTGTATGTATGTGGTTTATTTTATTTGGGTAGGTAGTATATAGGTAGTGGTGGGGTTGGCCGACTATGACAGTTCGATTTATTTATTTTTTTCGCTGTTTTGTGCGTTAGGGATTTTCACGGTTCGCGGTATAGGGGTCGATGTTTTGGTATTCGCGGCATAGGGTTTTTCGGTTTCATAATATAGACCCAATCTCCTTTGAGGGATCAGACATGATCTTTAGAATAAGATGAGCTACAGAATATTGTTGTTCTGACTTTGATCGATATACATTGGTCAGAGTTTGAGTACTTGTCTACCTTTACTGCTAGATCTTTAATAAATGATTCATTCATTTTTATGATTTGATGGTTTTGTAGTCATAACTTGCATCCTCTTTGCAAGTCAAAGGTGAAGCCAGTACTTCACAGGGTTTGTATTGTTTGTAGGCCACCTTAGATATATCTTTTATTGAAATAAGTACATTTTTGTAGATGTTATATTACTTGGTTGTCCATAGCCAATTTTTCACCTTTTATTTCTGAAAAGAATAATCCAGAAATAGTAGTCTCAGTATAAAGTGTACCACTGATGACTTCCACTGGGAGAGGCTGGTAACTCCCCCCACTTTGCCTCGTGTCTTATTGCTAACCATGGTTTCATCCATTACTGTAAATTGGTGACTCACTTCTCATTTTTCTTTGCAACATGCAGCACACTGGGCCACGGCAGGGCTAGCCACCTGGCAGTGTAAACCTTGGCTCGAGATGATTGTTGCTGTTGAAGTGACACCCCGAACCCATGTGTAAAAATGGGATAAAGGGGTAGAGGATGGATGGGTGCAGCACACTGGGATTCACCATATATTGCATGTACGTACTTTCTTCTGCCTTGTCTGCTTATCCCTTAACATTAAAAAGGACTAGTGCTAGTTCTGAACTATCCCACTCAATTTTCTTTTGAGTGGATTGTTTACCTTCACATAAATAACCAACCCTTAGTGCTTCATTCAGACTTCATGCAGTTGCTGAACTGAGGATATATCATTTCATGTCTTTTTTCGCTGTCTAGTCAAGTAACTTTTGTACAGTTTATTGTGAGCTTCCAGTTATGATTCTTTGTAGTTATAGGTTTTATGGTTTGTCATCACTAACCATTAGGGCATACAGCTAGAGATTCTTGCTTTCCACTCCTCCCTCTTTTCATCTTTTTGTAGGATAGCATAATGTGAGAAAAGCACAAATAATTGTTCACTGTAACCATAAATTGAGTGCATATCAAACCATGGTCATGTTTCTGGGCATTTGCATTCCACAGATTTCCACTTCTGGAGTCTGTGTAATGTATTTATCTCCCCTCATGCAAGACTTGACATTGTAGGTTGAGCCAAGGAATATGCCAGGGAGATGCTTTGCTGAAGGAAGTTGTAGCTTGACTTTGGAGAAATTAAGGTCACTGAGTTGCAGCTATATGTTGAAATTCTGAGGATCACATACATGTGATCCCTGGAAAAAGTGAAACTGAAAGTGTGGAATATATACTTATAAGTCTGAGGTTATGGTACCTTGTTCTACATCCTCTACTTTGAGGTACAGTGATCACAGATTTGGTTGCATAGAAGTCTCTGGGGGTGTGGCAGGTGTTATGCTGTTAAAAAAAACAGTTTTAAAGATGCAACAAGTTTCATATATAATGCTTAAGCAGCTGTATTACTCACATCTGATGTCTGTGTAGTGTGTCTCTAAGCTTGCTTCCTACCTTTTACTTTTGACATGATGGAGTTCACTAGTGACATGGCTTGTATTCTAAATGTATAACCAAGGCATTCTATATCATATGCTACTACCTGAAAGCCATTTTCACATTTGGGCTAGATAAATATGTGGTGCAGTAGACTGTTCTTGATGTTTTGCATTCTTAATATGATAGCATATTTCATCGGTTTATGGATTACTACCCAACTGTGCAGCCAAATTACACATTTGCACTGCTTGGCAGACTTTATTGTCATTAAGTAACAACTTGTTTTCATGTTTTGTTTAAACTCCTGATTTACTGCAGCAGATCCTAGTAACCTGCCCCAGAATGTCAGTATTATCTCTGTTTTCCTCACTGAAGAGGAAGCTACACTGCTTCGTTGCTATCCAGTTGAGTGGATGAGCGGGTAAGACATGTTGTTTGCACATTTCTGTAACTGTGTTATAACTATACTGACCAGCCTCATTGTAAAATTTTCTTTTCAGATACAGTATGTTACTTAGTGTAAATCTGTGCCTTTGATGTTATGTAAATCTTGTAGTAACGGAAAACTTAAAAAAAAAAAAAAAAAGAATTTCATAAGGACAATTAATTGTGTATTTAGAGAAAACGGTTCATTTTTTGTGGTATATATCTACACAGTGTGCCTCCTGATTGTAAAACATTTGAACAGTTTATACTCAGGACGGTAGGCTCAACTTGGTCACAGCAGTTCATCAAATGCTTGCAAACTTTGTGCATCATCTTGCCCCAAGCCTGACTCATTGTGGAATCTAGGGAAGGGATTGTTTTTGAGGTTGAGCAGGAAACTGTAGACAAAGATCCATAATTGTAGTTCCTTTAATGGGCTTTATGAATGTATAGGCTTTGCAGACAGCATTCTCTTTCTGGATGTGATCCTCTGTATTGATTAACTCTGTGTTTGCAGCCAGCCTTGCCTGTTTTGATAATAAATAGGCAGTTACTGTGCATATTGTGTTTATATTCACTCATGCACATGTTTAGATGTGCATGCCCCAGGAGCAGGTTGGTGCAAATCCCATTTTGTCCTGTTCATTACAAGGGGATAATTTGGAAGCCCAAAGAAGAACATATGTATTATTTTATTTTATTTCACTGTATGTTGATTTTTACACCCTTGCAAAAGATTGCATATGGGCTGTTTATTTATATATTGAACAGAATTGCACCTTGATATCTACAAGCCACTCCTCAAAGAGAAGACTTAGTATCATGGATGGAACCTAAGAGTTAGAAATGTTCTTTCATTCATTCATTCATTCATTCATTCATTCATTCATTCATTCATTCTCCATTTGCCAACTTAATGCAGCTCAGGGAAGCCAGAGCCTGTCTTGGTGCTCCCTGGGGGTATAAGGCAGAGAAACCTATCCAGGGAAAAATGTCAGTCCATTGCAGGATGGACACATGAATTTGCTGCCACACAGTACACACACCTGTGGTCAGTTTTGTGGGAATGCCATTTCAGCTGTGGCATAACTTTGGAATGTGGGATGAAGACTAGAATACCTGGTACAGTCTCGCATAGACAGAGGGGGAATATCTGCGGATTCCATTCATGTATTACACCTTCTGAAAACAACTGGAAAACAAAGCACTGTGAGGCAGTACTGTTAACTGCTGCACCATTGAGCAAACTTTAACATTTGTAGACATGTCTACACATTGTGTTTTTGTTATAATTTGTGTAACAGCAAGTCATTCATTAGAGAAATTTCATCTGCTTTAAAAAACTGTTTAATTAGCACAGTAAGAATGGAATTCTAGGCACCCAGTGTTCAAGTATCAATTAAACTCCTCACTTTGCCTTTTGAATATCTTTTAGTTTGTAATTGCACTTAAGTACATTGTTTATATTGTGATTTTGAATGTGTTTTACCAGGTCATGCACTAGCAGAGGAGTAATATTCTTTAGAGACGGTTCATATTTCTTAGGCTTTGATAGTGCATAGTTGATTAACAGAATTTGTGGAATTATTAACTGACTAGTCATTTTTCAAGCTTCTGTCAATGCATTTTGCATCTAAAAACATTAAAAAAAACAGTTTGTAAAGAGCAGCTGATGCAACTTCAAATTAGACGTGAATTTCCTTTCATGGAAAAAAAATATGTGAGTAGACATCCATATATGCTTTACATATATATTTACAGTTACTGTCACTTCTGCTTGGAAGTGTCAAAGAACATTTAACACTGTGTTGATTCTTTTCCTGATTCCCCTCATCACATATTGCCAGGTTTGCTTAAATCCTGGCTCTTATTTTTTATCCATGGAAGTACTGTGCACTGATTAATTTACATCAAAATTCCAAGAGCATCTTATTTAGGGGGAAACTTGCTGATTCTTTTCCTAGACATATAAAATGTTTAATTACTGACTGAAATATTCCTATAGGGAGGCTACATCATGAGGCTAGGTAGAAAAAGTTACAGTGCCATGATATTGATGGGTTTAGAGGCCACCTATATTTCTTACTCCCCTCTTTGATACTCACATGAAGATGTCTTTGCTGACAAACCTCTTTGCTGCCTTATTACTAAATCATCTTTATCTTTCAGTTCAATGGTGATCCTTTTCCATTTTTATACCATAATTTCAGTACAGTCAGGTACTCTGGGAATTAATTTGCATCAGCTTTCAGAAGACAAGTCTTTACAGTTAGATGACTGATTTGAGGGGAATAACTGTCTATTTCAGAAAATGACCCCTCTGGACAGTGTAGTAATTATGTACATAAGACAGCAACTCATATTTTTTTGTTGTTTTCTGATTTGCATTAACAGTCCAACTTTTCCACTATCTGCCAG
Source organism: Protopterus annectens (assembly GCF_019279795.1). Classification (NCBI taxonomy): domain Eukaryota; kingdom Metazoa; phylum Chordata; order Ceratodontiformes; family Protopteridae; genus Protopterus; species Protopterus annectens. The sequence goes on from NC_056733.1 coordinate 543,918,067, forward strand.
TGAAAAACATGGGTTGGTTGTACTGCTTCATCCAGATCTGAACTGCTCATCTGTCAGTCACTCTCTCCAGAACTTTCATGCAGTATGACAGGAATTATCATTACCTCTGTACTGTCCATAGCTGTGAATGTCCCCTTTGTTCTGATGCACTGGCACTAGAATCCTTCTTTTCCAGTCATCTGAGATGCACCTTTCTTTCCCTACCTTGATAAGTAGAGTCAAGAGCCATTTTGTCCCTAACTTGCATAACATCTTGATTAGGGTCTATATCACATTGTCGTACTCTTAAAAAGTTTGAACGTCATATGGTCGACACTATATGATCGAACTTCAAAAGTTTGAACGTTTCTACGGAGATCTCCGTACAGTGTGGAATGGAAAGATTTCCCTTTTCTGCACTGTAGTGCGATCTCAGAGTTCGGTGTATTTAAAGAGTGGGGGGTGGTGGGGGGTGCAGAGGGGCTTTTTCTTTGGTTTATTTTCTTTTTATTACATTTTCAAACTTTTAAATGTTCGATCATATGGTGTTGACCATATGACGTTCGAACTTTTAAAAGTTCGTTTATGTAATATAGAGACTCTTGATTATATCTGCTGAGGGTTCATCTGAACCTGCTTCTTTCCCTGATTTCATTCTCCATGGGCTGTTTATTCTAAGCTGTGCATGTGGTAGTACTGCGTGTGTGTGTGTGTGTGTGTGTGTGTGTGTGTGTGTGTGTGTGTGTGTGTGTGTGTGTGTGTGTGTATGTGTGTGTATATACATATATATATATATATATATCTATATATCTATATGTATGTTCATAGGTAGGTACTAGGCTATCGGCCCAAGGGCCTACGTAAGCCTAGCCAGCAAGGTTCCATAGCTTACGCCACCCAAGAAAGTTATTTTCCTGTGCCACTGTCCAGCAGAGACACAGAAGTGATCCCCGGGATGTATTTCCTATTTCCCATCCACTCATCAAGATTTTTCTTGAAGAGTGCTAATGAAGAACTTTGCATGACATAGATGGGTAGCTTGTTCCAGAGTATAGGAAGTCTCTGGGACAGGAATCAATCCCTCTCGCGTGTCCTGTTTATTGTGGTGACAAGGTTTAGGTCCGTAGAGCGTGTAGCTCAGAGGGATTGGGATTTCTTTGGGTGTAGCATGTCCAACAGCTCTGGGTTTGACATAGCTTTATATGTTAGGCAGAGATCACCTTGGAATAGGCGATATGCTACGGAGTAAAGCTGGAGTTTTTTGAGGTGGTCAGTGTAGGGCATTTGCTTGAGGCCAGTAATCCTCTTTGTGAGGTACTTCTGTGGCCTTTCCAGCTGCTGCAGATGTCTTGTGAGGTACATTCCAAAAGGGGCGTTGTACTCTATAATGGGTCTAATGAGTGACGAGTAGAGGGGAACAATGACCTCTTTTTTCCTGGATGAGAACCCTTTTATGATGAGGTATGCCACATAGAAGGACTCCCTGACTACTGTGGCGATGTGACTATCAAAGGAGAGACTACTGTCCACCTGGGTCCCAAGGTCTCTTACCACGCATTCGGTGTTAAGTAGATTGCTGTCTATGTGGTAGTTCATGGGTACACAGTTTTTACCAAAGGGATGACACTGCACTTTTTGGCATTGAGCTTGAGGCCATGGTTCTGACACCAGGCATCTGTCTCATTGAGGCCCTTCTGTAGGATGTTCACATCATTTAGGGACTTGACTATGGCTCCTAGTTTGCAGTCATCTGCAAACTTCGTTAGCCAAAGACCTTTTGTGGTAGCCTGTACTTCAGAGAAGTAGATACCAAACAGGAGAGGTCCCAGGACGGAACCCTGTGGTACTCCACTTGTCACTGCTTTGAGGTCAGATTTGGAGTCTGTAACTTAACTTTTACAGTGTGGGTTATTTCAGTGAGCCAGTTGGCAACCCATCTTGTGACGTAGGGATTTATACCGAGTTCAGTGAGTTTAGCTATAATTCCAGAATGGGGGATGGTGTCGAAAGCCGTGGCGAGGTCAAGATAGGCTGTGTGAACCACCTTACCCTCATCCATGGCTTTGATGATGAGGCAATCAGGTTCAGGAGGCATGATCTGCCTTTCACAAACCCGAACTGGGTGGGATCCAGAGTTTGGAGGTTACCAGTGTCTTTGTTTATGAGTTCCATGATGATACGTTCCATGGCCTTGCAGACCAGGTTCGTCAGGCTAATAGGTCGATAGTTCCTGGGATCAGATATATATATATATATATATATATATATATATATATATATATATATATATATATATATATATATATATATATTTTTTTTTTTTTTTTTCCAAGCAAAACCACAGCTGATAACCTGCAGAAAGACAAGGCTCAACAGTTGTAAAATCCACAAGTTTTATTAAAAGTTAGTGCTTTCGCAGTGTTCACCACCGCTTCATCAGGCTTCTAGATCGCTCTATTATAGAAGCCCTTGTCCCAGACGTTTGGAAAGTCTTCTTCACAGTCCCTCTCCACAAAGGTGGTAACTCCACCGACCCATCCAACTACCATCCCATTGCAATACTCTCCCCAGTATCCAAAATTCTTGAAAAATGTGTCCACACCCAACTACTTAAACACTTGCTGGACAGCAATCTTCTTACTCCCACCCATCATGGATTTACACCCCACTACAGCACATCTACCACACTACTCTCATTCACCCAAACTGTTGCAGAAGCCAGTGATAACAACCACCTAGTTTCCTGCCCATTCCTTGATCTCTTCAAAGCCTTCAGTACAGTCTCTCACACCAAAATGATATCTAAACTTTCTAATCTCCATCTCTCTACCACCACTATAAATTGGTTCTCTAGTTACTTATCTAACAGACAACAATCTATACGCTGGCAATCCATCACCTCCCCATTTCTACTTGTCAACACAGGCGTTCCTCAAGGCTCTATCTTGAGTCTACTCTTGTTCAATATCTTTATTAACAGACTGCACTCCGCTACTAAACACTCTACTCTCCTACAGTACGCCGATGATTCAACCCTTATCACCACCACCCACAACTCCTCGCCCATACCCAAAACTCCTTCACCTCTGTCGAAACCTGGCTCACCAAAAAACAACTAATATTAAATACAAAAAACTAAGCTTTTACTTTTCCTGCCTAAAACAGTGGTACACCCTAAACCCTCCTCAATACCATCTCAACAAGACTATCATCACATCTGAATCCTTTACTAAATTACTTGGTGTAACTGTTGATGGCAAACTAAAATTTAACATTCACATCAACCAGTGTATTAAAAAAACTATCTCCCTCCATTAAACCCTCTCTTGCTACGTTACTTCTTTTACCCTGCCCCCTGTCTTCTTTATGCAGCCCCAGACCTTACAAACTTTCAGTCCTCTCTCCTCTCTAAATTAGAACAAACCTATTACAAAATAGCTAGATTTGCCTCCAATTTACCATATAAATCCCACCACAGTCTCGCTCTTGAATCTTTATTATGGCCTGAATTTCAAAAACAACAACTTCTTTCACAACTGTACATTACACACACTATACTCTATAACCCCACTTCCTGTCCCTCCATCTCTAACATCGTATCACCCTATAACCCCACATGTCAGCTTTGACACATCTGACAGACATCTCCTAGACATCTACAAACCTGCTAAAAATATAGGCAAGTCCTTCTACAAATTCTCTGCTGCCCATTTCTGGAATACCCTACCCCTTAATATAAGAATTATCCCTCATAAAGCTCAATCTAAACATGAGCTTAAACACTACCTACTAAACACCTGGTTCTGTCCATGTCAAATCCTACTTGATATTATGTTGGTCTCTTCCTACTTTCTTCTTCCTTACTTTAAGCATATGTCTTATTCTTTTCTACTTGTCACTAATACTTCCTTTACTTTCTTTACTCTACTCCCTGCCTCCATGCTTCTTGTAAATACTTCTAAACATGGAGTTTCCCGCTGTTGCCTGTATATATTTTGGCATATTGAACTTATCTGAGGTTATGTACCTGATTTTTTTTTCTGCATCTTGAACACAATTGTGTAAAAATGTGTTTCCAACTCAGTTTATAACTACCTGAAACTATGTCATTGTAAACATAGCTATTTTTTATGATACTTCTGTGATATTGTTACTTGTATCTGGAGCTTTTCTCCTCAGGTCTCCACTGAAAATGGCCCCCTGGCTCAGTTGGACTAACCCGGTTAACAAATGACAGTCAATAAATAAATAAATACTAGGGAGCCAGTTGATTCACTGGAAATAACTTTGCAACTTTTAATTGTACCCGAGTGCCTTTTTGTCACTAGGAGGAAGTCTACTTGAGTTGAATGCTGACTGTTCTGTTGTATATGGTCTTATGACTCTCTGCCACAGCAAACTATCTGTTGGCCACCGTTAAGCCATTTGACAGACAGAAGTCCAGAATGACATCTCCTTTGTTCCTCTTGCATTACCCACTTGGACCCAGGTAGTCCTTGTATCCTGTTTTGTCTGCCCCAATATGAGCATTCAGGTCCCACATTATAAATACCAACTCACTTTGTCCCACTTTATCTAGAAAGTCTTATAACTGCTGCCTGACTACTCTCTTTTCCACACTATCATGGCCCTGGTGTGGGGCACGATCCAGAATTATGATGACTGCCCTGCCTTTACACTGGAGTCGGAATGCCATTAGTCATGTCACCAGTTCTGATGACGTCCTTCACTGTCTTCAGAAGACTCCCTCACCACAATTCCCACACCATTTCTAGTCTGTCCTCCCCTGAGTAGTTGACTCTGGATCCCAAGCCAAATGTCTTCATTACATTTCCTTTCAATCTCGTCTCCTGGATACATAGGCTATCTGGTATCTTCCCTACCATAATGTCACCCACTTCTAAACTACATCCTGTCACTGAAACTATAGTCGGTGTTGTATCCCTAGTTCAATTTGAGCACATCCATTGGTTTTACATCCAGCTTTTGCTCAGCAAAACTTTCCCCAGCTAACACAGGCTGGGCAGCTGGACACTGGCCAGCGAGTAGCTTATTGACCCAAAAAGAAATTTCAGCCACTTTTACAGTATTTGTGTTTACACCTCCTACTCTTTTACTTCATCTTGCTCTTTCAGCTACTTATTCTCTAAAGTGTTCAATTGAATCTTTTCTGCTGCATTTATTACTGCTTGTTTTTAGCCTATTTAAATTGAAAGTGTTATTCTAAGCCTCTTAGTTTTGGTCTAAGCACTTGGGCTTTAGGCCTTAGGCCTTCCCCTTAGTTTTCCCTGACACCTCTCGCTCAGATTCTGACATATATGGATGGACAATTTCCTATGGTTTCTCCTGCCAGCCTGGTTGATATGGGCATCCTGAGAAAGTGTAGCAACTGTCTCGTGTACATGGACAACCATCTGCTATTTCCACCTAGGAACACAATTTGTGAGCAATGCAATTACATTAAGAACCTAGAGCCTGTGCTCTCTCCCTCACAAGCCAGTATATCTGACACTGAAAAGGTTATCAACACAATCACTACACCTCAAACACCACCCTCAACTACACAACTCATACACACACACACACACACACACACACACACACACACACACACACACACACACACACACACGGAGGTTTTCAACTAAAAACATACCCAAACAAAGGAGACCTCAGAGGCAAAAACATACGCAAACTCCACACCATATACCACGCATAGTCCACACACCTGTGTCTCACAATCATAAAGGCCTAACCGTAAACCCAATATATTAGTCATAGGAGACTCCATTGTGAGACGCACAGATGTGCCTGTCACCAGGCTGGATAAAGAACAACAGGTACTGTTATGACTCTGTCATAGTCCATGTTGGGGTGAACGACTTGAGATGTACCTCCCTGGACTATATGAAGAGAGACATGATTGAGCTCGCTGAATGTGTCCTAGGCAGGTATGGCCCTAGCCTTGAGCAGCATTCTACCGTAACCCAGAATGATGCCTCAATACAAACAGAAAATGATTGACTTTAACAATTGGCTTAGTTTCTGGTGTCATTCCAGGGGATCCAGTACCTGACAGCCTTGAAAGATGTGATCGATAGACCACGATGCTTTGCTAGAGACGGGTCTGCATCTGTCTCACTTGGGCTTCAGGCTTCTGGCAAAGACCCTTGACTACCCCATAGTGCCTTTTTTAGGAAAAGTCCTGAGGTCAATAAAACCAACATAAAAATTTCAATAAAACCCAAATTAAAGGTCATGCTGCTAAACGCTAGGAGTATAAACATAAAACTGCACTCATTGCAAGCATTCTTAACCCTGGAAGATGCTGACATTTGTGCAGTCACAGAAACCTGGTTCAAAGCTGTGGAGAGCACCCCAGCCTTACCTGGTTACTCATCCTGTTATACATTCAGACCCCAAACTGTGGGCAGCAAAGTCAAAGGAGGTGGAGTTTCAATGTGTGTTAAAGACACACACACCTCCAGGCTTGTCAAACAGTATGATGCACAGGAGTTACTCCAGGTGCAGTTAACCATTGACATGACCCCTATTCAAATCATAGCTAGCTACATGCCCCCAAATTTGACTCAGGATGCCCACTCCACCTATCTGCACCTCTTTGAATCTATCAAAATTCAACCCCTTACCCTGATCCTGGGTGACTTTAGCTATCCAAACAAAGAATGGAAAAACTACTCATGCCAGAACACAAATGCCCAGAGATTCCTTGATTTTTATCAATGCAAATGCCTTGCAGCAGCTAGTCAGTACCCCCACAAGAGGTGATAGTGTCTTGGACTTGGTATTAACCAACATGAGTAACCACTGCAGCACCCTTACAATATCATCCTCCCTGGTAAGATCCGACCATAAAGCAGTCACTTTCGAAGTCGGCATCTCTGCCAACCCCCCCTCTAGCTAGAGTCAAACAAAAACTTCTCCAAAGCTGATTACAACCTCCTGAGGGATGGTATAAACAGCTTCACATCCCCCTCCCCCTCTGTTGGAACTGGCACCAGTGTCCAAATATACACCAAAGTACTATACAAGCACTTATATAGATGCATGGACTCAGGAATACCTGACAGGACAAAATCATCCTCCGCAAGGAAGAGTAAAACTGTCTGGTGGACATCTGCAATAAATAAACTATATAACAAAAGGAAAAAATTGCTGCCCAGGACCAAGAAGGAGCAGGTGCCCAATTGGAAGCAATCTCTCCTTAGCCTGAACAAGCAAATAAGAGCATTAGTGAAATCCTCTAAAGCCAACTTCAAGTCCAAATTGGCCACATCTACTAGAGACAATCATAAGGCCGCCTTCACATATGTCCACAATCTCAAAGGAAGCACTCAGATCATACATAAATGCTGTAGATATAGATACATACATAAATGCTGTAGATATAGCCAACCTACTGGCTGACAGATTCAGTGAAAACTTCACACCTCTGCCCCCCCCCCCCATCAGTAAATTAGGACATCCTCTTATCTCTAGGGTACAGGTCATCACTGCCCTCTCAAAGGCACAAAATACAGCCTCCGTGGAACCCAATAAAATCCCAGGCTGCATCCTACATGAACTCAGGCATGAACTTGCAGCACCATTAGTTATCCTATTCAACCAAAGCCTGAGTACCGGCTTTGTCCCAGCTGAGTGGAGGGCAGCCACTGTCATCCCTTTGAACAAAGGTGGAGTGTCCACCGATCCAGGAAATTATAGACCCATCAGCCTAACTAGCCTGATCTGCAAGGCCATGGAATTTATTATCATGGACCTCATTAACAGGGACATTGTCAACCTCCCAACACTTGACCCCACACAGTTTGGCTTTGTCAAGGGGAGGTCATGTCTGTTAAATCTGGTCAACTTCTTTGAGACAGTCACCAGAGCCATGGAGAAGAGGAAGATGGCACACACCACCTACCTTGACCTGGCCAAAGGCTTTCGACACTATTCCCCACTCAGGCATAGTAGGCAAACTCTCTCAACTAGGTGTCAATCCATATGTTATTAGATGGGTAGCAAACTGGCTCACTGATAGAACCCACCTAATCAAAATAAGGGAAGCCACCTCAAGCAATACACCCATAATGAGCGGCGTACCCCAGGGATCGCTCTTGAGGCCTGTGTTATTCTGGATATACTTTTCTGAGGTGCAGGCCAAAACTAGTGGCATATGGCTGACCAAGTTTGCTGATCACTGCAAGCTGGGCATGGTCATCAATTCCCCAAGTGATGTGGACGTCCTCCAAGAGGGTCTCACCAAAACAAATGACTGGCCTCAAGATGAATGCCAAAAAATGCATCATCTTCCCCTTTGAGGAGTGTATGTCCCCATATATTTATCACATTAATAACAATGTCCTAAGCACGCAATCAGTGGTGAGAGATTTGGGCACCCAGGTTGATAGCAACCTGACATTTGACCACCGTGTTGCTTCCGTTGTACGGAAGGCTTTCTAAATGGTGCACCTCATAAGTAAGGGTATCTCATCCAGGGACAAGGAGGTCATAACATCCCTGTATTCTTCCCCTTATAAGGCCATTTATTGAGTACAATGCCCCCTTCGGCATGTACTTCACAGTACACATGCAGCAGCTGGATAGACCACAGAGGTTCCTCACAGAAGAATCCAGGGCCTCAAACATCTACCCTACACAGATAGGCTAAAAGCCCTGTCCCTCTACTCAGTTTCATACAGACACCTCTAAGGTGTCTGTATGAAACTGAGTAGAGGGACAGGACTTTTAGCCTCTGTCTGGCATGCATAGCAATCTCAGACAACGCCTTGATGGCACTGCTGCATATCCACAAGTCAAGCTCCATTTTAGTAACCCGCACTCATGACCTCAACTTGGTCTGTGACATCAATAGGACCTGTTGGCAGAATTTTATCCCAGAGACTCCCCCATCTGTGGAATAGACTCCCTCTCCATGTCAAACAGAGTACCTCATTATCCCTTTTCAAGCGCAACCTGGATAACTGGATGGGAAACAGAAAATACACCCCTGGGATTCCATCTGTGTCCCTGTTGGACAGGGGCTTTGGGTGCTGACTTTTCTAAACATGGGCTAAACTTTTGGCCAGGCTTATAAAGGCCTCAGGGCCAATAGCCTAGTAACTTCCTATGATATGCCCAAGGGCTGCTGGGCTATATGTGGCCACACATTGGCCAATAGGGGGAGCATAGACCCCTCTCACTTTTGTATTAGCATGACTCCCTGGTACAGTTTGGATAGGCTGGGTCCTCAACTCACTTAGCACCATCAAATTTCCAAGCCTACTTTTGGCGACATAAGTCAATGTGACAAATCGCCTAGATAGTGAAGAAAAGTTTGGAGATTAGGAGAGTCCAAGTGGGCATTCCTAGACTTGAAATAAATCATATGACAAGGTGTGAAGAAAGCTGATTTGGGCAGTCCTGTGATGGGACAGAATTAGAGGAGACTACCAACAAAAGCCCAGTGACACAAGTACAAACGGTGCTTGGACTCACAAAGAAGTGGGAGTGTGTATGCATCAGGGTTCAGCTCTGAACCCACTCCAGTTCATACTGGTGATAGACTATGTTAACAAATGGGTCTGAGAGGATATCTTGCCAGAGGTGCAATATGCAGATGATGTGGTACTAAAAGCAACTCTGAGCATGAACTTCAGCAAATGGTAGGGGAATGTCAAGCAAATCTGAAGGCACACAATATGAAAGTGACTACTGACAAGGCAGTGATTCTGGAAACAAATGGGAGGAATCTGAAAAAGGTGAGCATTGAGATGGAAGGGGAAAATAGTGGAACAAGTTAACAGCTTCAGTTGTAGTTGCTCCGAATCAAAAGAGGTGGTGACATTTAAGAATCCTCAATCCCATGTAGAAAATGTGGAGAAACGCTGGTTGTTGGTGATTGTGGTGGTGGTTGCTTGCATTAACATTTACAGCACACTGTATATTGCTGGCACAAAAAAGCATGTCCTCTAATTGTGTTATTTCATATGAGAACTCTAATTGTGATAATTTTATATGAGAGTTCAACACATAAATATTTATAAAGGAATTAGCAAAAAGAGACTGGAGCAGTCTGTGCTCATTTGTTAACCTTGGTTGACCATTTGCCTCACCTTGATTTAAGTCATTGTTGACACCCTTCTGTGTATCACTGTTGCAATATTCTTCACAGTAGGGATCTCCTGCCAAAGATAGCCTAATGTCTGGCCATTATGCCAAAGCCTTTAGATCTTGTATGCGCCGTACGTCACATGTATGCTCCCCCTTACAGGGCAGGTAGGGCATAAAGGTGATGTACGGACACAGTGGACCAGGGAACTATTCAACCCATCCATCCTTCACAAGTAAGAAAGGGATGTTACTCCTGGATGCTCTTGTCACCTTGAAAGGAGGGCACTTGGAGACCAATTCTGGATCTGCTTTTTCTCAACATCTTTCTCAAGGTTCCTTCTTTTCAGATGCTTACTCTTCAAACCCTGTTGGATCTGCTTTTTCTCAACATCTTTCTCAAGGTTCCTTCTTTAAAGGTGCTTACTCTTCAAACCCTGTTTCCTCTTGTATTACCTTCATGTTCCTATTCACTCTCTTTTCAGGACATTTTTACATTTCTCTGTTTCTTCCTGGCATTTTTCAGTTCTCTGCTTTGCCCATTGGCCTCTCTACTGCCCAAAGGGTATTCACAAAATGCCTAGCTCCTGTGACTTCCTTTTACAGGCTCCAAGGTATTCAGATGTTTCCTTATTTAGACAAACTGTTGGTTCAAGTACCTTTTCCATTTGCCTATTACAGGATCTGTATTTCATCATCTCTTTCCTCCAAAGAATGGGGCTCACTGTCAAGTTTCAAAAGACTGTTATGACTCCCTCTCAGGATCCTGTGCATCTGGGTTGCAGGATTCATACAGTGCCAGTGTTGGCACCTCTTCCGCGTCTAAAAGTTCTGTTCTTGAAAGCTTTTTTTTTTATTCTCTTCTTCCTCTGCTTGCTGTTCCAACTGGAGAGTTTCTTCGAGCCCTGGGATTCATGGCCTCTTCCATTCCAATGCTTCCTCTTTCAAGACTGCACATGCAGAAGCTTCAGTGGTACCTCAACTCGGTTTGGCTTCATCTTTGCAACACTCTGGATTTCAGAGTACTTTTCCTTCCCTGTCTAAAGTGGGAATTTGAGTGGTAGATTCAGCAACTTTTCCTCAACCCAGGCCTGCCCTTTCAGCCTCTGGTTCCTTCTCAAGAACTGTTCACGAACACTTCAGACATGGGGTGGGGGGCTTCCTGTGGTCATCTGAAAGTTCAGTGTCTTTGCCACCCCCCCATCAAAAGTCAGACCATATAAACGTCAAAGAAATGAGAGCTCTGATTCTTGCCATTCAGGTTTTTCAACATATTCTCTCTGTCCAAGACCTCTAAAGGTTTGCATGGACAACACCACAGTGATGTGGTACGTCACTAAGCAGGGGGGCACAAAGTCTTATCTTCTGTGCAAATTGGCTCTTCAGGCCTGGGCTCTAGCTTTCAGTTATCTGTTAATTCTTCAGGCAGTGTATATTTCTTTGGAGCACAGTCTAATGACAGATGCATTGAGTAGGTCCAGAACACGGGTTCATGATTGAATGCTTCACAGAGACATGTTTCTGGATATGGTCCATTGGTGGAGTATTCCCCTGGCAGACCGTTTTGCCTCCCCTCTGAAGATGCTCCCTCTTTTCTGTTCCAGAGTGCCATGCCATCTGGCATGGAAGACAGACACCCTTTCTTTTCCTAGGAAAGGGATGTTTCTCTTTGCGTTCCCTCTCCTTCCCCCACTTCCAAGGTTCCTGCAGAAGATTCAGTTGGACTCCCCAGAAATCTTGTTAGCGACTCCCTTTTGGCCAAGACAGCACTAGTTCCCCTCTTAATTCATCTGGCCAGGGGCAATCATAACAAGTTACCTTAGTGGTTGGACCTCCTCACACACAACAAGGGTTCACTCATCCATCCTGACTTTTCCACTCCTCAGTGGAAACTGTGGGTGATAGGGTTTTGATCTCTTTTAGGCAACTCTTTTCTGGGAAAGAAGTGCTCAGGGTTTTACAGGAAGCAAGAAAACCTGAAACCAGAAACTCTTACATATCCACATGGAAGAGATTTTCTGCCTGGTGTCATGCTCATAACCAGGATCCTTTTTCATTGGGATTCCCTCTTGTTCTCCCCTATTTGTATGAGTTGCTCTAATCTGGCTTGGCCTATTCTTCTGTAAAGGCCCATTTGTCAGCTATTTGTGCCTGTCTGGCTTTGAATCCTCCTTTGGCTTCTCGCTTTGAGGTCAAGCAGTTTTGTAAAGGCATCCTGCATCCTAGGTCCCCAGGGAAGCCTGTTCCTCCTCCTTGGGACCGTAATTTTGTTTTAGAAAAGTTGCCCCAGGCTCCTTTTGAGCTTGCAGTTTTAGCTTCTCTGCAACATTGTACCTGAAAGACTGTCTTGTTACTTGCTCTTACTTCTGCCTGAAAGGTTTCTGAACTTCAGGCCCTTATGGCCATTCCTCCTTTTTTGATTTAACACAGGGACAGGGTGTCCCTTCGTACTAATCTCTCTTTTATGACCAAGGTGGTCAGTGAGTTGACTTTAAATCAGGCAGTTCAGCTCCCTTCCTTTTTTTCCTTGTCCTGAGTCTGCTAGGAAGAGTTTTCTACATACTTTGGATCTGCACAGACAGCTCAGGTTTTTTTTGGCTAGAACTAAAGCCATTCTTAAATCTGACAAGCTTTTTGTTTCATTTCATCCCAGGAAGTTATATTTGGCTGTTTCTAAGCAAACCATCTCCTCCTGGATATCTAAGACCATTTCTTTTTGTTATTCTTTTCATGCCAAATATCTGTCGACTTCCATTAGAGCTCACTCCACTGGGGTTGTTGCCTCTTCTGGTGCTTTCTTCAAGGGGCTGGACACCAGTTCCATCCTTGAAACTGCTACTTGGTCTTCAGTGCATACCTTTATTAAACATTATAAATTCTATGTGGTTTCTAGGGCCAGAGCAGGTTTTGCTCGTGATATTCTTCATGTTTTTTTTGAGGCCTCTTCCCAGCCTTCCACCTCCCATTCCTTTTAGCTTTTGTACTCTCCGTACTGTGAAGAATACTGCAACAGTGATATACAAAGACATAGTCCAGTTGTATAAAATCTTACCATAACAGTAGATGTCTTTCTGTTCACTGTTTCAGTATTCGCTCCCTCCCTCCAATCCCCTTTTTTCTTTTGGGTTTTGTTTCAGTTCCCTTCCTGGCCAAGGGCCTTCCTTTTCTATCTGCATTTTCTCCTCCTTCATGTGCATAGACTCTTTTGTCCTATGGAGACTAGTCTGTTCTTGGACAATTTATTTCTGGGTAACTGCGCCCGCAAGTCACCTTTATGCCCTACATCCTGTACAGGGAGAAGTATGTGTGATGTATGGCACGTACAAGATCTGAAGGCTTTGGTATAATGGTCAGATGTTGAGCTGTCCTTGGTAGGAGATTCATATTGTGAAGAATACTGCAACAGTGAATTGGAGGACATCTACTGTTATGGTGAGATTTTACACAACTGTACTTTCTTGACATATTAGCCAGAGGGATGTAGAGTTTTTTTAAGCAGAAACAAAAACACCAGATTTATGTTTTATAATACAGCTAATGTGAATTCTCACAGAGTGCAGATCAGCCTTTTATTTATAAGAGAAAATACTAGACTTTGTAGCACTGCTATAACAGTTCAGGTTTTCCCTTGAAGAGAAAGTGTCTCACTCATTTTAAAGACTCTGGCATAGCAGATACAGCATAATGATCCAGGTAGTGTTTCCTGTTTTATTTTAAACAGATCTTTTTCACCATCAGCCAAGCATTTAACCCTAATATCAAGGGCTGTTCGATGGATGCATGACTGAGAGTGGCATCTAATTGTTCCTGGACTGGGAAGCGACACATGCCAGCACTGACTGTAGCAGAATCCTCACTGAGTCTGGGTATTAACTTACATTTACCTTTCTTTGCCCCGGGATAGCATGAACAACTGGAAATCCCACAGTACCAGCAACTGGCATATATATATATACTTCCATTGGTCCCATTTACATCATACAGTACTCTGCTTGGTAGGTGCTTGTTGTTAGACTTGCTAATGCCATTAGGGAGCTTGGTCTGAAGGCTGTGACATTTCCGGTGCAGGCATCTTTCCACATAGCAGTATCTGCCTTTCCCTAGCTGAGATCTGGCAGCAGTTCCCAGTTTCACAGTGCTTGGCACCTGTCTGCCATAAATTAACCGTTGTGTCAGCTGATGCCCATGAGCAGTACATGTCATGATTCTCCCTGTCCTCCAGAGTTCTTTGAGGAGTTAATGGGCCTGAGAACCATAATGCCTTGGTCTCTGAAAGGTGTAGTGATAATGAGGTGATTCCCCTCTTAATCTACATCCAGATGATCCCATCTTCGGAGATGTCATCGTGCTGACCTGACTGGCCATTTGCATTCACCCCCCCCCCACCTGTGCCTAGAGAGACTTCTGTGGGGAAGAAGTCAGAAGAGCCCAGAATTATATCTCCAGTGGAGCCTGTAAGTAGGGATGTCATTCTACCATTGTGTTGTTGTTGTGTCTTTCGGCTTTTCCCGGTTAGGGATCGCCATAGCGGAACTCCGGTCCGCTAATGATTGGCAGTAGATTTTTACGTGCCGAGTTGCCAGCCCTGATGCACAACCTTTAATGAAGGTACGCCCATTCACGCATGTCTCCACACAGAAGACGATCTAGCTGAGAATCGAACAGGACAACGTCTTACTGTGAGGCGACAACGCTACCTCAGCACCACCACCGCAGTGTCATTCTACCATCGTGTAAGTTCACTTATTCTGCCTCTTTGGCCCTGTAGGTGCTAGGTACTCTTTATAGACCACAGCCAAAGTGGGAAGATCATCACCCAAAGCATCCTTTTATGATTTCCTTGTGATTTTTCTGGTCAGGCATAGGTCCCATAGAGATCTCATCATTTCACAACTTTGCCACCAAGCAGTGAATCCCAGAGCTTTGGACATGGGTAGTGAGTGGCTGTGTTCCTTTGCCATTCTGAGGATTAAGAGCATTTAGCTATTCAGATCACCCATCCCATTTCCAAACACACATTGTGCAGAAAGCACATCATAAGTTAGAGGACCATGCAGAGTCTGGTCTCTTAAGATGATTTTGAAACCCTGTCCACAGCCTTTGTGGCGGGATACAATGCATCCTGGTGTAGCTTTGATGATGGTAATTGTTTGGTGGTTTATGCCTTGTGAGATGGCACTGCTGTGACCCTTCCTAAAGACGATCTAAGAGGATTTTGAATGCCTATTTTGCAGGAGGCATGCTGTTTAAGCAGCCTGTCCACAACTTGGTCAAAGATTTTCTGAACAGGAAGCAGGTTTTCATTTCTGTTGGGGCCTGTGATCCCCCCCCCCCCAAAAAAAAAATATCTTTAGTAACATTTGGAATATTATGGTGTTTGAATGAAAATAAGGTTATCAGTTACATGTGAACATTTTCTCTATAACATTAATTTTGAAGCACGATCTTCTGTTTAAAGACTTGTAATAACACAGTTCTGTTTGTTTTGTACCGAGTAGAAACCCAGTCCTGCTGTGTACTTAATTCACAAAATCCAAGGGTATTTCAGTATTTTTCTGGTTTTCTGTAGAAAAACAAAGCATTAGTAGTATAGTAACACATTTATCAAAATGTAGTTCAGTAAACATTTTCTAGCATTGTTACTCCCTTTGTATGTTGTTGGGTTTCTTAACATTTTTCCACACTTGGAGTATTTGAGTGTTGATTGCATTTTTAATGCTGAAGAATTTCGGATGATGTTTAGCCTAAACATCTGATTTTTGATGTACTAGGAAGCACTGCAGCTTAGTCTCACCTTATCAGACAGTTTAACATGTTCTAGACTCAGATGAATCTTCTGTTGCTCTCCACTGGTGTTGCTGAAAATATCTGTTATGATACCATCTGTGATATCTCTCTCTGGGCACTTCACTGTCTCTTGGCTGCAGATGCCACAGCAGTCTTTGTATTCAACACCATCATTCTGAAGGATACTTGTTTTGAACAGAAGTCTTTGATTTTTTTCCCCAACAACTTTCTTTTTCCTATGAACAACAGAAGATCTAGATTTCTTAGATTTTACCTTTTGTAAAATCTTACTGCACTGTTTAACTCGGTCCTTTCCATCATTCACTGTTTTACTCCATACTTTTAATTTTCTCCAGTAAGAGAACCTTGTATAGACAGCTTTTCTTTCAATCCGTCTAGCTAAATAAGTTTTTCAGTTTGACATAATGAAGCAGAGGTGGATATTATACTAATCTGTAATCCATTATTGGTTGAGCAGGAAGTAGACTTGCCAGTTATAAGCAAGTATTTCTGTATTTTAGCAACGCTAGCTGTAAATTCTCATAACCGATACTATTAAGGTATGAGCTTTCTTCACTAGTTTTTTTTTCCCACAGTTTGAACTGACATCTTTAATTGGCAATTGGTCTTTCGGTAGTGTAGGCTAAAAGTCGCATGTTGAACCCAGTTTCTGTGAAAATGTCAAAGGTCATACTTCCACACTGTGGACCATTAGCTGATATTTCCACACAAGGTATTCACAGTCTTAAAAACGAAGCTTAAAATTAATTAATCTCACATCATTACATCGTAGCCTTTATTAATTACACAGTCCCAAGAAATTTTGTGTAATTCAGTGCAAAATTCAAGCGAGTCACATCTGCCTCAGCTGATGAAAAACTTCTTTATTTGCAGCTAACCAGATTACAGCAGCATGTTGGCCAAGATGATCTCAATCTGATCAGCTTGTTTACTGACATCAACTTTTATACTTTCCTGTTACCAGCCAAAATAGCTTTTGTTACATTTCTAACAGTTGACAGTTGGCTATGAAAAACATCTAGGATCACAAATTACCTCAGAAAACAATGTTTTACCTCAAAACCACAGCTAGTGTAGAATGTTTACCTCAAAACCACAGTTAGTACAGAATGTTCAAAAAGGTACAGAGTTAAACAGTGGTAGCTGGAATTTTCCACAGCCTGCCTCAGTAAATTAACTCTTATTCAGAAGTATAGAAAAAAGGTGTTATTCAAGTTCATAAGCAAACTACATCTATCATAGATAAAGCCCATCTTTAATAAACATGGTTCAATGTCCTTTTCTTACCAACACTTCAGCAAATAGCATATTCATTTTGCTAGATGGGAGAAAGAGACAAATAATAGTATGTTTTAAAACTTTTTCTCTTAACAATCCCACATGGTCATTTATTGGGGGATGCAGGTTGTGCACTGGAACCGTGGCTGATGACACCCATCAGAAATGCACACACACCTGCTGAAAAATGCCATAATGAGGAACACGCTCAAACCAAAAATATCATTGAGCGTGTGTTTGGGATGCTGAAGTCACGGTTCCCATGCCTAGATACATCTGGGGGAGCCCTGTAGTACACCCCACAGACGTATACTGAAATATTCACAGCATGTGCCATGCTACACAAAATCATCCTGAGAAACCAGCTTCAGCAGGATCAACAAGGGGAAGGAGCACACATCCCACCACCAATGGCAAGGTCACCACAGCCACATGCAGGAGAGGAGTCAGGGGGAAACAGCAGCTGCTGTGGGTGTAGGCAGACGTGGGCATGCTCAATATGCCCTCGCATAGGCTACGAGACCATGCATAGCACACTCACTCCCCACCTAAGGGCCTAAAACCTTCCTCCTATGCACATACATATAGTAACATTGATGCCAGGGAACTGTCACAACCTTTACCTCCCCATGTATTGGCCGTATACTTCTTGCATCAGACAGAGTTAGCCTTGAACTAAAACTATTGCAACTGCTGGATTTACAAGGTAAGTGTTAACTGGAGTGTATTGTATAGTAATATGAATGACAAAATGACTGTTCCCAGATAAAACCAGAAAGGAAACATTTCAGTATTACCCACTGGAGAAATATAAAACAGTCTAGAAATTTGAAATATGAATAACAGGCTGGTTGCAAACAAAAGAGAGTAACAATCGCAACATATCCTTGTCTGTGCTATAATAGAAATGCAGGTTTGCTCCCCTACCCTTAAAAGAACAGGCAAATGACAGATTTTGCTAACAAACCATCTTTGAAATGCTAAAAGTGCTGTCAGATGAACTGTTCCTGAAAGGTCTATATTATATCATCGAATGCTTAAAAAAGGGAGCAATGAATAATTGACTCCATGTAAGCAAAAGCTTACAATCTCGAAAGCTCAAAACAGCGATTTTTTTCCAAGTGCCCCCCCCCCACACCCTAATTAAATATACCAACTCCAAAATCACACTACAGTGCCGAAAACGGCAAAGTAACGGAAGCAGCCAAGCGATTTCTTTTCCTGGGAAAGAATTTGCTTAAAAGCCACTTTGCTATTTTGCCTTTTCTTTGTTTTAAGTTCAACCAAGACGCATTCAATAGAATGCATCTTCGGTCATCTAATAGGAACCCATCCCTGAAATGTGTTTACAGATTTAACACAGAACATTCCATGTTAAGGTATTGCCAATAATGTGTACCTATGACAGACATGCCTGTGCCATCAGTGCACTTCTAACTAATACGTACAGATAAAAGTGTAAAAGCCTTTGCTAGTCAGGATATATATATATATATATATATATATATATATGTATATATATATATGTATATATATATCTATATATATATGTATATATATATCTATATATATATATATACATATATATATATATATATATATGTATGTATATGCAAGCATACCTTCTCAAGTTTATTAAACCTGTGGTGCAGATATATCCCATTGTAATAGCCTCTTTTCTGTGTTCTCCACATAAACAAGTCTCCTCACCTTCAGTTTCCGTAGCTAAACGGTTGCCTTTTTTGGTATGAATTCAGGGCTCTCAGCACAATGAAGATGCAAATGAGGTGTGAACTCATTAGAATTGTTGAATCCCAAATACTTGGCTTCATTTAGCAGATGTAAACATAGTACAGGCACTCCCTCATTGTTTGTTTTTAATGGACTGCAACTGTGAATGATTATTGGTAGGGAAAAAGAAAACACAACAGCGATGCAGACTGCCCTACATCCATTTAGGTATGTCAGGTTAGACTTGCATAGTGTTTGATGTAATTTTGTCAAGGTTGGAAATGTAAGTAAGCAGCACACAATTCACAGGTTCTGTTCATTAACATCCAGATTCTCCTTCATTTGTTGGCAGTGCATATTATATTATTGCCACTTAATATCCTCACACGTTTTAAGGACAATGATATAGAATGGCTTACAGACTGCATGTTTCACATAATTGGTCAGATAAGAGAAGAATGAGCAACAATCACAGAGAGGTAAGACAGAGCTGCATATTTGCAAGAAATTCTCATAACTGGTTATGTGACCACTAAGTGCTCTACATCCAAAAATAATAAACGTACAAATAATACTTGTATGGTTTCATATTACTGTAAATGATGATGCAGTTGGTTCTATGCAGAATGATTTAATTGTCTTGCTGCAAAGGTGTTTGTGTGGCAAAGGTGTAAGACACCCTTGCTGTGTTCTAAAGGTTCTTTGGTGTGAGAGTTCAAATCCAGACCTATGTAAAAATATTTCGTGTACTAACATTTTGTAGTGTGGATGTCATAGATTGCTTGTCATCATTTCAACTGCTTTTCCCTTTTTTCTTTTTCTTTTTTTCTTTATTTATTTTTTATGGGACCAGTGTTTGCGCAATGCGCCACTTGGCTCAAACATGGGTAATGGAGAGAATAAATGTCAGGTTTGGCTGTGCTCATCTCTTGTGTGTGAAGCATGACAGTGCACAAACTGGACTATGGCTCACCCAGGAAGCAGACAGAACACCTACAGACAGAGAGTCTGTACAAGGCAAAGGTCAAAAACAGTACAGTGTGAAAATGTCTGTGTTCCATTACGAAATTGCACTTAGCGGTGTTGCGTGGCGGTCAGCAAGGTTTCCTAGCAGCTGCAGCCATTGAACACCTGCAGATAGGACTCAACAGTCAGTAACTAAAACTGGATACATTCAGTTAATTCTGTTGGGCATCTCTGTGTTTGCATGGAGATGTTCTTCATTCCACATTGCTGCAGTCCTAACTATTGGGTAGTCCGCTGTCCAGTCGGCCCGAATACCAAAGTATATGGCTGACGTCGGTCAGGGCGCATTAGACTGACGTCAGTACGTCAGGGTACTAATGCGCATGACCGACGTCATATCCTCAGTCTTTTTTGCCGCATGGTCCGATGCAGAAGCAATTTTGCGAGTGCAGGTTGGCGTTCTGAAAGTTTCTGAAGTCAGAGTTTCAGACCGAATCAAAGTTGGCTAAGTACCCGTTGGGGATTATTTTGTTTTTTCTTGCCTCAGTATTTAACCGGATGTCAGAAAAAGTGAATAACTGTATTTCTTGTGGGAAACAGATACCTCATAGGGATTATCATACTTTGTGTATACCTTGTTTAGGGCCTGAGCACGGCGTTGTTGGATGCCGCTCTTGTGCTAGATTTAACAAACGCACTATTAAGAGAAGGTTAGACTGTGCCAGGTTAGTGTTTGGGAAGCGTTGTAATTATAAAATGCCGTCGGATGCTCCGGCCGCTTCGCCAAAAAGCGCAAGGACAAAGCAGCAAAGCCTAGAGGGGAAGAACCGACAGTCCCAGACGGCGGTTCTTTGGAAACTCAGTGGAGCCGGAGGTTCTGCCAGGTGTTTCTTTGGAGTCTCAGGGAGAGACTTTACTGTTACAGGATGTATCCTCTCAGGAAGTAGGCCAGGCTGAGGGGGCTTCTCAGGTGGCTGTTCTTCCCTCTCTTCCTAAGGTGGTTAGAGCCTCCCCTTCTGTTTCCAAGACTTCTTTGAGAGGCAGGCCAAGTGTAGCTTCAGTGGGGGTTTCTCCTAGTGCTTCAGGGTCTTTGCCTAAGAAACATATGCTTAAAATGGCAGAGGATTTGATTACTATGATACGAGGTTCTATGCCCCCTCCTGATAAGAGGCCTAGGGTGGAACCTGAGTTTGAGAGTTTTGAGCAATGTTCGGAGGCTTCTGAGTCTTCGGCTGAAGACTTGCAGGAATATCCTCCTTATTCTGATTCTGATGTGGATGATTCTACTCCTTCGGCTTCCCCTCCTGAGGATTTTTCATTTTCAGAGACTCTGCATTCCATGAGGGAGCATTTTAAATGGGAAGGTCAAGATTTCTCTGATTCCAGGAAAAGGCTTAGGGAATTCTTGTTTTTACCCCAGCATAGGCCTTTAGCTATACCTCCTGTTCTGAATGTGGTGGAAGATGTTTTTGCAGAGGCTTCCCTGAATCCTGATTCTTTGCCTCCTGTCCCAGTTAAACCGGATAGGTATTATAGGGTGCCTGAAGCTCATAAGTATCTTTTTAAGAGTCCTAGGGCAGACCCGAAACTGTCTCTCAGGGGCCTAAAGGTGTGAAGGCCTCAGTTGTTAAAAATCCTGTCCCTCCTGATAAAGAGGCAAGGGCTTTGGATAGATGGGGAAAGAAAGTGTATACTTCTTCCACTTTAGCCATGAGGGCGTTGAATTGTCAGTTTCACATGTTAAAATATCAGAATTATCTCCTTTCACAACTGAAATCTAAGGTAGATGCTCTGGCGGAAGGTATTGAGTGTAAAGAGTTGCAGGATTTAGTTCATGTGTCTGAACAGGTGGGTAAACATTCCTTGCAGTGTGGTTTTGATGCTGTGCAGGCCTCCTCGAGGGTGGCTGCCACTGGTTCTGTTCTTCGTAGGCACGCCTGGTTGAGAGATCAGAATTTAGCTGAGCATGTTAAACGAGGATTTTGGATGCTCCTTTACAGTCTGATGTGTTGTTTGGTTCACCTGTGGAAGCAGTCTTAAAGAAAATGGAGGACAAGGCTAAGTCTATGCAAACTGTTAAGGATTTTTTGCAGGTGCAGCCTCCAGTTTAGTAGAAATTGGCCTTCTAAGGGATGGACTTATCCTGCTTATGATTCCCAGTCTAGGGGTAGGTCTAGACGTGGTAGGGGCAGAGCTCAGGGTTCCTTTAGGCCTAGGACAGGGAGTTCCCCTGCTCAGACTTCTAGTGAGGGCAGGGGTCAGTCCTTTCGTAAGCAGACCCAATGACCTGCCTTTCCAGCTGCCAGTTCATTCTCGCCTGGCAGCACCTTTGGGAGGAAGGCTGTCTCTTTTCAAAGAAAATTGGGATTTAATTACCCAAGACAGATGGGTTCTGGATATCATTCACCACGGTTACAGGTTTTATTTCCATACCTTGCCTCCTTTCAAAGGCATGCCAGACATTCCTCCTCTACAAAGAACAGAGGCTCACAAGCAGATTTCTCTGTTGCTCCAAATAGGGGCCATTCAGCCAGTTCCTGTACCAGAAAGAGGCCTAGGATTTTATTCTCGCCTGTTCCTAGTACCGAAGAAGGGGAACACGTGGAGACCAATTTTGGATTTATCTATCCTCAACACTTATCTGGACATTCCCAAGTTCAAAATGTTGACGTTACAACAGCTTTTACCTCTGCTGGGCAAAGATCACTGGATGGTAACTTTAGATCTCAAGGAAGCTTACCTTCATGTGCCTATAAGACTAACTTGCAGGAAGTATCTGCGTTTTCGAGCTGGAAATTCTCATTATCAGTTCTCTGCATTGCCCTTTGGCTTATCTACTGCGCCCAGAGTATTCACAAAGGTTCTGGCTCCAGTGATAGCTTACTTCAGGCTAAAAGGAATTCAAATCTATCCTTACTTGGACGATTGCCTGATTCTGGCTCAAGAAAAGGAAGATATTCTACAGCATTTGGAATATGTCATAGCAGTGCTAAGATGCCTAGGGTATTCTGTGAACGAAATAAAGTCCAGTCTAGTACCCTCTCAAGACATGTGCTTTCTGGGTGTGAGACTGAATACAGCAGCCCAGATGGCCTTTTAACCCCGGACAAACAAAAGAATCTTTCCAATTACTTCCATCACCTATCTCTTCAGTCCGGGCTGACTGCAAGGACAGTCCTTCAAGCCTTAGGGTTCATGGCATCTTGTATTCTGGTGCTTCCCAATGCCAAACTGCATATGAGGAAGCTGCAATGGTATCTCAAAAATGTATGGACACAGCACTGCCAGGATTTGGACACTGTCATTCAAATAATACCTTGCATTCAAAAGGAATTTTGTGGTGGGCTCAGGAATGTCACCTAAACAAGGGACTCTCTGTGACCCGGCCAGAGGCGAGTCAGATTCTAACGACAGATGCCTCAGACATTGCTTGGGGAGCTCATCTAAATGGAAAGTGGATACAAGACAAGTGGCCTGCCAGACTACAACATCTACATATCAACATGAAAGAGATGTTAGCAGTCCAGTTTGCATTAATGGCTTTCAAGGAATTACTTCTTCCAGGGCAGGTGTTGATTCTAACAGACAACACAACTGTCATGTGGTACATCAACAAACAAGGGGAACACATTCTTACCCATTGTGCAGGCAAGCAATGATTTTATGGGAGACTGCGCTCAGCTTGCAACTAACTCTTCAGGCAAGGTTTCTGCCTGGAGCACAGAACTCCTTAGCAGATGTGTTAAGCAGACAAATCATGGATCCCCACGAGTGGAAACTGGATCTTCATGTATTTCAAAATTGACAGTGTCATGGGGAACTCCAGACATAGATCTGTTCGCTTCTCCACTAAACCACCAGCTGCCAAAGTTTTGCACAAAGAGGTTTCATCACACAGCTTGGAAAGTGGATGCTCTTTCTTTCAGTTGGAAAAATCTTCATGTGTATGCATTTCCACCTCTGCCTCTTCTTCCAAAGGTGCTTCTAAAGGTCAGACAAGACAAGCCAAGGATGATTTTAATAGCTCCAGATTGGCCTCGGCAGCACTGGTACCCATTACTGAGGAGTCTGGTAAGGAAGCCTCCATGGCCTTTACCTTTGATTCCACACCTGTTGTCTCAGAGGGACGGTCATCTGCTCAATGTCAAGCTTCACTCTCTTCATCTAACAGCCTGGCATATTCTGTTTTGAAAGACAGCAGGTCTCAACTTCCTCAACAAGTTTTAAATGTGATTATGGAAGCCAGAAGACCTAGTACAAGGAAAGTGTACAGAAAAATGGAAGAGATTTTTATTTTGGAGTGCAGCAAACAATTTGGAGATTTCTGAGCCTAATTTGAGTGTGGCTCTTCAATATCTTACTGAGTTATTGGACAAAGGTTTGTCTTTCTCTTCCATTAAGATTCATGCTGCAGCAATTTCAGCTCACTATGATTGTGACCCACCATTGTTTTCGCATCCTTTGTTCAAGCAATTTCCTAGAGGGCAAAGAATATAAGACCCCACGTAGAGCTCCTACTCCTGCTTGGGATCTCAATTTTGTGTTGGAGAAACTTACTCTACAACCTTTTGAGCCTGCGGCTACTGCTGAATTGAAATACTTGTCATGGAAGACTGCTTTTTTGTTGGCCATTACTTCTGCAAGAAGGGTTTCTGAGTTGCAGGCCCTTATGGCAGTGGAGCCTTTTTTGATTTTTCATAGGGATAGGGTATCTTTACGTACTAATCCTTTCTTTATGCCTAAGGTGGTTTCTAGTGTGGCTTTAAACCAAACTATTCATTTGCCTACTTTTTATGCAGAACCCCAAAATAAAGGGGAAAAGATTTTGCACACTTTAGATGTACACAGGCAATTGCGTTATTATTTGAGCAGGACTAAGGATTTTAGGCAGTCTCAGCAGTTGTTTGTTTCTTTTGCTTTGAGTTCACAGGGCAAGCCTGTGTCAAAACAAACTATTTCTAGGTGGATTGGGTGTTGCATTGCATTTTGTTATTCCCATCATGGCAAGGAGATTCCAGCTGGGATTAGGCCTCATTCCACTAGGGCTACTGCCACTTCAACAGCATTTCTAAGGGGTGGCAACTAAGGATATTTTGGAGGCAGCTACTTGGAGTTCAGTGCATACTTTCTCTAAGCATTATCACCTTCCTCTCTACTCTAAGTCTAGGGCTGGTTTTGCCACAGCTATTTTGCAAGGCATGTTGTCAGTTCCTGCTTCCTTATGATTTGCCAGCCTCCCTTACCTCTGCTTTGGGATTCTACCCAATAGTTAGGACTGCAGCAATGTGGAATGAAGAACATAGTACAGTTTTGTACCTACCATAAATGTAGATGTTCGAGGATCCACATTGCTGCAGTCCAATTTACCCTCCCTCCTTCCCCTCTGTGTTTAGGGGTGGTTGTGTAGGTGAGGTTGTCTTTTGCTAATTTGGTATATATTGTACATATTTTTGGTGCAGGTATGTTTGGAGTTTTTGGGTTTTGGCCTTATCTTTTCAGGGTCTTCTGACATCTGGGGCAAGAAAAGACTGAGGATATGACGTCGGTCATGCGCATTAGTACCCTGACGTACTGACGTCAGTCTAATGCGCCCTGACCGACGTCAGCCATATACTTTGGTATTCGGGCCGACTGGACAGCGGACTACCCAATAGTTAGGACTGCAGCAATGTGGATCCTCGAACATCTACATTTATGGTAGGTACAAAACTGTACTTTTTGCATTGTGCAACAACGCCAAGTGACTCTAAGTGGCGGTAAAATTATGTGGTTATCTACGCGCACTCTTTATTTAAAAGTATTTAAAACTATTAGACACACCTGGATTCAAACCCAGTATCATCTGGGCTCAAAAAAATGTGTTGCTGCATTTACAATTGCTGTCAGAGTCAATTAAGCAGCAGGTGTGTTTCATAGACTTAGTACTAACTCTCAGACTTTAGCTATGCAGCTCGTATTTGCGCACTACTTAATTACATGCAAACAGGCAAAATTAATGTGCAAGTGAGGTACTCATTTCTAAACCATTTGCCTACCATCGCACAAGCCTGCTGCTTCCTGCGCTATGGAAAAGTAAATATTATAACGTATTGCTGTTCATTTCCTGTCTAAGACATGAAATGACATGTGGAAACATAAACTGAATGTCCTGTCTCACAATATGTCACATATTTACAATACAACCATGTATTGCCTCCACCCAAGTACTGCAGCCCTGGTTTCCCAGTACTTTTTTCACATATATATCACCTACACTACAGAAATTAATATCAAATGTGTGATATGCAATGCACATCAATCTGTTAACATGCAGAACTAGAACTATTGACCCATAAGCCTAAAATAATGATCTGCAAGGCTAGGGAAGGAATCAGCATGGAGCTTATTTTATTTTATTTATTTTATTTTACATTTATTTTATTTTACATTTGTTGACCGGGCTAGTCTAGCTGGATATATGTCCATTTTCAGTAGAGGCCCGGGGAGAAAAGCTCCAAACAGAAAATTGACAAAGTTAAACTAAGCAATTCTACAGAATTAAAACTAGGCAATACTAAATAAATTGAACTAAGCATTTCTATACACAAAACGTAAAATGAACAAAAACTTTTTTTTTTTTTTTTTTTTTCCAAAATCACACTAGAAAGTTATGAGCAATTATTAGATAAAGGGAATAATAAATGTATCTTGTTTTCATTATAGGAGAGTAAGAGTAGAGTTGAAGGCAGTGGATACAGGTGTATGAATAGAGTTAAGATTAAAGAATGGAAGAAAAAAGATATCAATGGGGGTTAGTACATGGACAAAGCCAGTGTGCTTTCAGATGTTTTTTAAGATGTTTCTTGAAAAGAAAAGTAGAATTAATGGTAGATAATTCAGCAGGAAGTTGATTCCAGACTTTACCTACGGTGTTAGCGAAAAGAGAATCACCAGCTTTGTTATTAGCTTTGCTGGATAAAACTAGGAGCTTGTTAGCAGAGCGTAATGTAGGTAGATTATTGTAAGGAGTAATAAGATTAGACAAGATAGGAGTGTTGTTAGGGAGGTGTAGAATCTTTTGTGTTATAAGCAATTGGTTTTGCAGTTCTAGCCACCCTAGTTGTTTGATGTTAAGACAGTGGGGAGTTTTAAAGGCGGAACTTGTGATAAATCTAGTTATGCTATTATAACATATGGAGAGCTTAGTGAGGTTGCTTTTGGAAAGATTGGTATATATGACAGAGGCATAAAAGAGGGTGGAAATGAGGTGGGTCTGAGCAATTGTTTTCCTTGCAGAGGGGGTAAGGAAGGCTTTTATTCTGTAGAGTGAGCCAAGTTTTCTGTTAACAGACTTAATGGTGGCGTTTATGTGTTCATCATAATTGAGATGATTATCGATAGTTACCCCTAGTAGACGGGTTGTAGTGTCTGGGAAGATGTTGGTACCATTGTTAGAGGTTATAGAGAAGAAAGGAGTGGCTGATTTATGAGTAGGAGTAAAAAGCAATAGCTTTGTTTTTTTGGGGTTTAAGAGGAGGCAGTGTTGCATAAACCAGTTTTCAACATTTTGAAAAACAGTTTGTGTGAGGGATTGGAGAGAGGGTATATCAGTGGCTGTACATATTAATGTGGAGTCATCTGCATATTGAATGCAGGTGGCTTGGGGTATGTTGATGTGTAAGTTGTTGATAAATAAGGAGAAGAGTAGGGGACCTAGGATGGAGCCCTGTGGGACTCCAATGTTTACAGGAAGTAGTGAAGATAGACTGTTCTGCCAAAGTACTGCTTGCTGTCTATTTTCCAGATAGGATCTGAACCATTGTATGGCTTGGGGATTGAGAGAATGAGGCTTTAGTTTGTCAAGCAGCAAGTTATGGTTTACCATGTCAAAGGCTTTTGACAGGTCGATAAATAGAGCAGAAGAGAAAGAGTTGTTGTTGCGATTCTTGTATATAGAGTCGGTGAAGGATAGAAGGGCAGTAGATGTACTGTGAAATGGCCTAAAGCCATGTTGGCAGTTAGCCAATAGGTTATTTTGTAGTAAGTGGTTAAGTAGCTGCTTGTGAATACATTTTTCCATTATGCACATTATCCACAGAGACAGATGTCCTTCAACACACTTGACCTGACCCATTTTATGTGAACTGTATATCTTGCTTATTAAACCTGGTGGACTTCTTTGATACTGACCCCAAAGACCTGGATGAGGGATAACAGGGCATACCACCTACATTGAGTTATCCAGAATTATTAACACTAGCCCCCATTCAGGTATCATAGAGACAATCTCCCATCTGAGGATTAATCCATACATTACTAAATGGGATTAACCCATACATTACTAAATAGATAGTCAACTGGCTCACCAACAGAACACACACTGTCAAAGGTGGGGACTGCACCTCCACCACTAGACCACTCGTCAGTGGAATACCACAAGGATTTGTGGTGGGCCATCAGCTGTTTGGAAACTGTTTCTCTGAAGTCCAAGCAAAGGTAGATGCATTGTGGCTTATTACGTTTGCAGATGACTGTCAACTGGGCTCAGTCGTATAGAGTACCCCAACCATGTTAACATATTACAGAAGGGGCTGACACAGACAAATGATTGGTGCCAAACTCATGGACTGAACCTTAAAACAAAAAATGCCTCATTGTCCCCTTTTGCAATAAAGTACTCCTCCTAATTATGATATACATGGCACCAAGTTCAAACACAGTGTTGCAAGACTTGGGAACACGTGTTGATAGCAATTTACCCTTCAATCACTATGTGTCCATAGTGGTGAGACACACGTTCTACTTTGCGCACCTCATAAATAAGGCTATCGCATCCAAGACCAGGGAGCTCTGCTGAACTCTACCCTTATCAGACCAGTGCTCCCTTCTGTCTGTACCTCACCAGACACCTGCAGCAACTGGAGAAAATACAGAGGTTTGTGACTGGGAGAATCCAGGGCCTCCAAAATGTGACATACATGGAAAGACTGAAAGACCTGTCACTGTACTCAGTATCATGCAGGCTGCTGAGAAGTGACCCATGCCTGGCCTACAGAGCAGTCTTGATGCCCTGCTCTACTGGAAATGCTGGACACATGCAAATCAAGTGGGACAAGAATACCTTGCTCCATGGATCTCAACCTAGCCTGTGATGTAAACAGACGATGCTGGGAGACAGATATATCATCCAGTGATTGCATTCCTCTGTAATAGGCTACCACTGCATGTGAAGCAGTGCTCCTCTGTGTGTGTGTGTGTGTGTGTGTGTGTGTGTGTGTATACTTGCTTGACATTACAGTGAGACTTTTATACCAGCATGTAGGTCACTGTTGTTGCCGTATTCTCCTGACCAGACACCGCTGATCTCATCAGCTATAAAGTGTTGTCTGAGACACTCCAGGTCAGACATGAGCTATGGCACTTGCCTTAAGTACAGAGTTCTGTAGTCTGTGTACTTAGGGGTTCTATTCTCATTGCAGTCAACTGTGTGTGTGTGTGTGTGTGTGTGTGTGTGTGTGTGTGTGTGGCGTGCACTTGCTTGACATTACAGAGACCTTTTTCACCAGCATGTGGGACACTGTTATTGCCATATTCTCCTCACCACACCAGACACTGCTGATGCCATCATCTATATCTGATTTGTGGATGTGCACTATTCCCAGTAGGGCAGGGTCAGAGAAAGGCTTGGAGGCCAGGCAGAAGTCACCTCATCCTATAACATACAGATTACAGTGACATGGATTTCACTCAGTTCATATAGATCATGACATAGTTTGTATGCAGTATGTTTTCTTGGTGAATAACCCATGTGGTCTGTCCAGCTGCTGGTGCATTTGTCTAGTTAGGTACATGTAAAAGAGAGTATTATACTCTATATTAGAGTTTTTATGAGGTTCGAGTACAGTGCTGTAATATAAGTCTTAGATCTGAATATGATGGTATGACTTATGATGTGCACAACGTAGGCCTTTAATGCCATTTTGGACACTTGGTGGTCGAAGTTCAGAGTGCTATGTATGTGTGTTCCCAGTGCTTGCATCAGTGAGTTTCATTATAGCAGGATTGTTATCAGTGTTGTAATTAGTAGGGAATTCCACTTTGCAGAAGGCCAAAATAAAGATGCATTTTTGCATTTATTTGTAGAACATGTGGCTTTGTCACCAATCATTTGTCTGCATTAACCCCTCCTGTAGTATGTTATCATCATAGGTAGACCCAATAATTGCACCCAGTATGTAAGACTCAGCAAACATGGTAAGCCAGAGGCTGTATACTTTAGCCTGAACTGTCGAGAAATAGATTACAGAGGGCAGAGGGCCAAGCACACATCCCTGAGGTGCACCAATGGTGACAGCTGTACTAGTACAGGCTGATTCACCAACTTTCATAGTATGTGTTCTGTTAGTGAGCCAATTGGTTATCCACCTAGTATCATGAGGTTTAATCCCCAGCTGGGAGAGTTTTTCAGTGATCCCTGTGTGGGGGGCTTGTGTTCAAATTGTAGGCCAATTGAGGATAGCTGGTATGCACCGTCTTACCTTCATGCAGGCCTGTCACACAGAATTAGTGGGCTGTGACAACATCACAGATCGCCTATCACATGATTCATCACATACACATTCCTGACACGTTGAATACACACGTCAACACACCCTCCACACAGACTATGTTGCTGTAGAAGGGTGTTTTCAACATGCATCCTTGTGAGTAGGGGGGACAGTACCCAATGCATGCATGTATAGACACATTCTGACTCTCCTCATCTGTGAGGTATGCCAACATGTGAGGTACACTGACATGTCATCATGGACCTTTTCTAAATGGACACTAGTGATATCCCGGCTGTGTGCAACAGAGACCCTATGTGTCTTGTTAATTCTATATCATGTCTGTTACATCTGTTAGATGTCCTCAAAGAGGTCATTAAGGACATGCATGATGGCAGCACCATCAGTCTTTTGAACTTGACAAGCACAAGACATTTGACAAAAATCCAGACTGAGGTATTCACTCAGTGTCAGATGTGGCCATATACACCTATATCACCAAGGGGGTAGACCGGTATAAACGTAAACTTCTGAGAGATATGAATGATTTTAAGTTGGGCTATATATTTTCATGGCCTAAGGAGAATAAAGACATAAAGACTAATAGCTCCCCACTTGCTTCTAGGGGAAACATGTATCAATTGGATGACTTTACTGATGATCTTCCTCCTATGTCTGGTGCTTCCAATCAGCCTTCACATTATCAGATGAGAACCAATGAAGGCAATTTCACTACATCTGTAGTGCAGAACAGTGTTTCTAGTGTTGCCTTTGTGAATGAGAATACTAGTGAAAGGGTTGTATCCAGTCAACAGCCCTTATTGGAGCCTTTATCCAATCAAAATGATGAGAGTGTAGCTGCTAAACAATTGGTTCATCAGTCTTCTGTTCCTCCTACTCAATCTAATGCTAGTGTACAAAATGACGAGGGTTTTTTCAAAGTTATGAAGACTATTACACTGAACTTACCAGATAAAATATAACAGAAACCCAGGAATCCTTCCGAACAGCGGGTAGCTGTGAATGGTATCAAAAGAAAGAACGACAGCCCCCAGGTACGAAGCAAGGTCTCTCGACAGAGACAGTGAATCTTATAAACCTTTCAGACTATATTCTAACTCCAGCGGATATGAGGCTATTAAGTAAGAGGTCACAGTTCATATCCACTGGGATAGAGTGTTACTGATGCATTAACTGACTTAAAAATCGTCACCAGAAACCTTAATTTAAAGCTTATATTTAAAGAAAATGTAATAACTGATGTAAGTATTTGTAAGAAATCAAGTGTATTTATTCCCAATGGTTGCCTTGTAGTCACTGCTTTTCACAATTTATACGAACAGGAGATTAGAATGTTGTATGAAACTAAGGTTAAATTGAAGAAGTACAATTTAATGTATGATGAGCATGAAGCACTACAGTATCTGCAGTTGAATCTAGTCATTATATTTAAGCAAGCAAACAAGGGTGGGGCCATTTTGATAATGATTAAGGTGGATTATGTGCAATGTATGTATGATTTTTTTATCAAATAGAAGTACTTTTAAAAGGATTGATTTCATTGAAGTAAAGACATGTATTTTGAATAGGAGTATGTAATTTTTGAGATGCAACTGCAGAATGATATATCTATAGAGCTTTTTAATTATTTTACTGTACCATGTCCATTTGTTCCATTAATCTATAAGCTGCTGAAAATACATAAATTTGTCACCCCCCCCCCCCCCCATGAGACCAATTGTTTCTGAGAGGGGATGGGTCACAGAACCTCTGTCAGTCGATCTTCAGAATTCTTTAAGTAAATATTTGAAACTTTGTTGTAGCTTTATTAGGGACACTGGTGACTTTTTATCTAAATTATATGAGTGGTATGATGGGAACACAAGTAATGACTATTTACTGGTCCCATTAGATATTAATTCTCTCTTTACTATTATTCCCAACAGTTATGGAATAAGTGTTATTCGTCAGTTCCTCTGCTCAAACACTAGCATGGAAGGCAGAGATATTGAAAATATCTGTCAATTAATTAAAGCAGTCTAACAATGTGTTTACTTTTGAGAAACAACCTTCTCTTCGGGTGTCTGGTGTTACCATGGGTACTCCTATGGCAAACACTTATGCAAATTTGATGTTAAACCAATGGGAAAATGAGTATGTTTCAGTGCTAATAATTCCCTGAATACTAATGTCTTATGGTGTAAACAGTTTGTGGATGACTGCTTTCTAATTTGAAAGGGAAATGAGGAAACATAAATGAATATGTTGAATATTTAAATAATACCACAGATTTTTTAAAGTTTAAAATGAGCTGTTCCACTGATCAAATTAATTTCTTAGATGTTACGTTAACTAAGCACGATGATGTTCTTAATACAATGGTCTATAGGAAACCAGTGCATGCAAATAAGTATATACATAGAAGTAGCAGGCATGGCCCATAGCATTTTTAAGGGTATTATGAAAAGTCCGTTTCTTAGGATTAGCAGACTGAATACTGAGACGCTTCAGTGTGAACAGCAGATGAGAGAAATGGCTCTGGAATTCAAAGAAAGAGGGTATAATGAAAAAAATGACAGACGAAGTAATAAAAGAAGTTTTGGATGCAAGAAGTGGAACAGCCAAACGTTTGCTAAATCTCTGGATGATGAGTTAGATATTGGTAAGCAAGGAAAGGATGATAAAAATAAAATTAGATATGTGACCACATATAATAGGAGAACGAATAAGAGAATTATTCAAAAAACTTGGGGTATTTTAACCGTCATGCCTGAATTAAAATCATTGTTAGATGATAAGCCTGTGCCTTCTGTGGAAAGTTGGGCGCCGGGCTGGCAACTCGACACCGTAAAACTCCACTGCCAATCATGAGCGGACAGGTGATCTGCTGTGGCGACCCCTAACCTGGAAAAGTCAAAAGAAGAAGTTAGATGATAAGCCTAGTTTTGCATACAGAAATTGTAAAAATTTAAAAAGAAGGTTACGTTATCCTGCCTTTTGAACATGGTTGACTTCTTTGAAACAGTCAGCAAAGCCATAGATGAAGGGAAGGTAGTCCACACAGCCTATCTGGACCTTGCAAAGGCATTTGACACAATACCCCACTCGGGCATCATAGATAAACTATCCAGCTTAAATATAAACCCCTATGTCACAAGATGGGTCGCAAACTGGCTCAAAGACAGAACCCACAGAGTGAGAGTTGCTGGAGCCATGTCAGACTCGAAACTGGTCACAAGTGGCGTCCCACAGGGTTCTGTCCTGGGACCACTCTTGTTCGGTATATACTCACTGAATCTCTTCAAGAGGAATCTCGATAAGTGGATGGGGGATCGTAGGTTTGTCCCAGGGATTACTCCCGTGTCACTATTAGATAGAGGCACAGTAAACTAAACCTTAAAAAGGGCACAGTATACTCAAATCAAGGGGTGGCATAAGCCATACAGAATTGGGCTAGGCTTATAGTTGCCCCAGGGCAGATAGCCTAGTATGAACCTATGAACCTAAGATAGTGACCATTAGTAGGATAAGCAGTAAGCATGGCACTTTTCCATGCCGTGGATGCAGTTGCTGTAGAGATATTGTCAGTAATAATACCTTTACACATCCTTTAATGAAAAGGGTATATTATTTCAAATGTTATGCTAATTGTAACACTGCCTATATTGTTTACCTAGCTACATGCTGTAAATGCTAATGTTTTTATGATGGCAAGTGCAGTCGGAAATTCAGAGAGCTTGTCACTAAGCATAAGGCCGACATACGTAGGAGTGTTCGGACGAATGCTTTAGCCAAACATGTTATAGATACTGATTCTGCACATTTTTTTAAGTTTAGAGTTATTGATGTAATAAGTAGAATTTATTAGAAGGGGTAACGTGAATAATTTTCTTGAGTTGTGTGAATATAATTGGATATTAAGACTTGAAGCAGATGTTTTTCCTGGTTTAAATAACACAGTTAATAATTAAACATGTTTTAACTAGAAAACAAAGCAGTACCGTTGATCGTTTGTATGTTCTTATTGGATAGCTGTATCATATGATTAAATTAAGTTTAATATAAATAATTGTTTTTAAATTGATGAGTTGAGCACTGATGAAGGGTATATCCCGAAAGCTTTGCATTGGTATATGTTTTTATAATAAATTTTAGTGTGAACATATCTATGTTGCTTTTTTTATTTTTGTTAATACTGTTTTCTGGTATAGTTTACTATATAATTATCCTTTTGTTTAATAAACTTTTTTAATGGTAGACCGTAATTTGTGTTCATAGTGTGCCAGAGCAACTTTGCTGGTGGCAGTATACAGTAAACTAAGGGAGAGGGTATTGATGCTGAAGAGATGTCCTTCCAGTACTACTGCAGTTATCTCATTGAGGTAAACTGAAGTACCAAAGCCAAAAACCTACCATATGGTTAACATATGACCGAAGTCCATGGGCATAAGGGTACATACATAGAAAAATGAGTATAAGATCCTCAGACTCTCTTGCTGCCAGTCTGAATGCAGGTCTCTCACACATCTGTCTGTCTGTTGCTTTGCATGTTTGTTGGTGTTAACTCTGTCATCATGTATTCACTTAAGTGCCCCTTTGGGTAACCTTCCTTTTTTCATGTTTCTTTGGTGTTTAAATTTGTTAGATGTCAGCTAAGAGAGGGGAGTGTGATTGTGGCAGATTCATACAAGGACCTCCACTCCCAATGTTTTGCCCTGTGGCTGAACACGACGATAAGAATTTTCAAATTTGCCGGTCATTTATTTTTCTAAAAACCGTGGATACATGTTCTTCCTCATTAAATACATACTTAGAGACTGAACACTTGAAGTGCTTTGCTCAATCCAAAATAGCAGAACCCTTGGCATCTGACATTCTGCTCACACTAAAAAAGAAATTTAAAGGACATAGATGTGAATCAGCATCTGCCTAGTTGGATTCAGACATACCTAATGAAGTATTGCAGCAACCTGCAGTAAATCCAATCACTTCTCAGGTTCCAACCACCGTGACCCCTCCAGAGGACTGTATGGTGTCTGATTCTTAAACATCTGATGCAACTGATTATACCGAAATTGTTGACAAGGGAGAACCAAGGTTTGTTATTCCTGATGGCCTGGGGGTATGCCTCAAATCCAGGTTAAGGAAGAGGCTCCTAGTTCTTTGATTGAGGTGCACCAGGGATCAGATTGCTGCATTTTTTAAAGCAAATATCACACCTAAGAAGAAGAAGCAAAGACTAAGAATGTCTCTACATCTCAGACATCTCAAGAAGAGGAATGGATGGAATTTTTGTAGGACCTTTGTAAGGCCATTTTGTCTCTCAAACCTCATTTCTTTCTCTCTGCTTCATTTCTTCCTCCCCCTCTCACAGAAAAGGCAGCACGAGTCCTCTTCCGTTAAGAAGGAAGATGAAGACTGTGAACCAGATGAACACTCATTAGCATATTCCTGTCAGATTCATTCCCAAGGCCAAATGGTCTTAGATGATGAAGACTTGCTTTCAACGCATAAATATCTTTTCATTGCACAAGTACAAGCTTTAAATAGAAAATTAAAAACAAATTGATTGATGAAACAAAACAGTAATTTTTTTTTAATAATTAAAACTCCCCAGATGCAATTAAAGTGCAGTCTTTTAAAATTGAAAGTATCAAATTTCCCATTTACACACACACCATTTTATTGACATACCATTCCATTTTAGGTGGACATTTTCTCCAAATAAGTAGCTTGGAGGCTGACAGGTTTCCTGTCATAAAAAGTATTGAAGTGCATGCCACAGAGCTTTTAGGTTTAAAACTGATATCCCTAACATGCATTTGGAGTCTAATTTAAAGTATTGTGGATGGATGATGAATGCATTTGGAGTCTTAATTTAAATCATTAAATGGTTTCCCCAATAAAGAAAGATTACTGGAACAGATCAGGGCATATATCTCACCAATAATCTTGGCCTTCATCATTACACTATCTGTATGTTTTATCTTAACATATTTCCAACTAATTTTCTGGCTGTGTTCACCTTTTCTGCACCTTTATCTTCCACTCTGATGACTTTGTGCACATTCTCAGTGCAATTTATGTCTTACAGGCAACTGTTATACATTCATATTTTATTATTCTGAGTTTGTTTCTTTTATTGTACACCTTCACACAGTTTAGCAAAATTATCATATTGCCACAGCACCTGCATACTGTTTTAATAGCAGCACATTTCTTTTAATTATGCTTATATCTGTAGCTACTGCACAAGTTTTTTCCTGCACTCTTGCTTCTCACATTTGTTAGATAATTTTCAACTCATTTTTATTTTATTGTTGTTCAAATATATGTCATTGTGCATAAATCAGTGTGCAGATATATTTACTTTTTAATTATGATGGGGTAATTTCCCATGCTCTGCATATTTATCAGTTTCTTCACTAAGCTGAATGCAGTCCTTTCAGTATTCTTTCCCTTGTCTCATCTTCTCTCATAACGTGTATTTTTGTCTTCAAACTCTTGTCTTTGGCTTAATTCTTTGTTTCAGTAATGTATGTACATTATTAAACTTAATAGGACTCTATGCCCCACGAGTAATAAATAATGAATTAATAGTAGGTTGTTCCTTGGCTCAAATAACTGTAAATCCCAGTTTTCTTTGCAATATTTTTGTCACTCCTTTAAACACAGTTGTTTTGTACTTAAAAAGATACCAGCTTGTCTTCCTTCAATGTGCAGAAACATTACATTGGTTATTCAGTGTTAGAATTCTTGCCTGCCATAGTGGAGGCCCAGGTTTGATTCCCAGCCAGTCCAGTATAGCATTATTCCACTATATATCAAGTAGAGTAGCACCTTTGCAACCTTCAAGGTAAACCTAGATAATTGAAATAATAGATGTTCATAGTGTTTCACTGTTGCAGTCCTTACAAAATGGGTTATCCGGCACCCGGTAGCCCACAGTCAGCCAAAATACCAAAGTCCTTGGTATATGATGTCACCTGCCTTCGGTTGTAAGCCTGATGTCAGGTACAAAGGCAGGCAGCCGACACCATTTCCTCAGTCTTTCTTGCTGCGGAGCCCGAAGCAGAAGCAATTTGCACTAGTACCGGTTGGCCGACTACCTTCTTTTTGTATTTCGACTGCTAAAGTTGAAGACATCCTTAGATAAACACCCTGTTGGGGACACTCTTTTCTTGCTTTAACTAATGTCAGAGAAGATTAATTGTCTTGCCTGTGGAAAACAGATTCCACACCGTGATTTTCATTCTTACTGTATCGCTTGTTTGGGCCTTGAGCACGGTGTCCCTAATTGTGATCTCTGTGCTTCTTTCAACCCGTGTACCATACGCCGTAGAGCTAGGATCTTATTTAAGCATTTCGGAGTTTGGCCTAAGTTAGTCGGTATGGTGTCTTCTGGTCTCCCGACTTCAAATGTTCCTAAGAAGTGCAAGGATAAAGACCGCGACAGACTTAGGGTCAAATTAGCCGACGACGTTCCTGTTAAGTTGGTTGTTAGCACAGCAGAAGTCAGTGAGGTGCTTTCCCAGCCCCTGCAGTCCATGGATGTTCAGCAGCAGGCCTCTACTGTGACCTTTTCTGAGTCCTCCATATCGCAGGCTTCCACTTCATCATCTGACCCTGTGCCAGTCGCCGCCTCTGTTGGGTCTGGAGCCGCTAAGCAGGCACTGGTTTCTGAGGCCTCTTTTCTCTGCCCTGAGACCATATCCAGACCGACGACCTTGGTTCAGACTACTGTGGTGACTAGGCCTCCTGAGTCCCTCCGGCTTTCTAGCAGACCTTCCAGCCGCAAATTTACTCAAACGCAGGCGCCAGCCTCCCCTCAAATACCTCAGTCTCAGATTATTAAAATGGCTAGTGATCTTTTGACCTTTATCAGGGGCTCTCAGCCACCTCCTTCTAAGAGGACTAGGGAATTGTCCCCAGAAGTTTTGTCTGCCTCAGACTGTGAGGTTTCCAGCAACTCTGCTGATGAAGAGGGAAACTCTCAACTTTTTTCTGGTTTTGAGGATTCTGATGCAGAAGACTCAATCCTTTCTAGCTCCCCTCCAGAAGATTTTTCTTTTGGAGATGCTCTGAATACTCTTAGGGAGCATTTCAAATGGGAAAGTCAGGACTACCCTCAGTCTAAGAAAAGGATGAGGGAATTCTTGGATTTGCCACAGCATAAGCCTTTGGCTATCCCTCCTGTATTGGAAGTTGTTGATGTTTTCATGGAGAACTCTTTGACTGCTAATTCTATTCCTCCTGCTCCCAGAAAACCTGACAGGTATTATAGAGTTCCTGATTCTCATTAGTTCCTTTTCAAGAATCCTACTGCTTATCCAGAGATTATTTCTCATGGCCGTAAAGGTGTTAAAGTCACAGTTGCTAAAAATCCTGTTCCCTCTGACAGGGAATCTAGGGCCTTGGATAGATGGGGTAAAAAGGTTTATACTTCCTCCACCCTTGCGATTAGGTCAGTTAATTGTCTTTTTCATATGCTTAAGTATCAGCAGCATACTTTGGAGGCTATTAAGGCTAGAATTGCTGGTGTTCCTTCCCTGATGGAGAGTAAGGACATGCAAGATTTATTGAATTCTGCCACTCTTGTCACTAAACATTCTCTACATTGTGGTTTTGACACCTTGGAGGCTTCTTGCAGGGCAGCAGCCACTGGTTCTGTTATTAGAAGACATGGTTGGCTCAGCGAACAGCCCCTTTCTGAACCTGTCAAATCTAAATTACTAGATGTGCCTTTGCACGAGGACAATCTTTTTGGTAACAAAGCAGAAGAGGTGTTGAAAAAGTTGAAGGATAAGGCCAAATCTGTGCTAACTGTTAAGGATTTTCTGCAAGTTTAACCTCCTCGCTTTAGTAGACATTACTCTTCCAAGAATTGGACTTTTCCTGATCCTAGCAAACAGGGTCGCACTAGACCTAGGGGTTACAGGTCTTCTTGGGGACAGACTTCCACCCCTCAAAAGGCTAAGCACTGGCATGCTTCCTCTTCAAAATCGTGGGAGTTGTAAGCAAAACTCCCAAAGCAAGCATTCCCAGTGACTCTGGCCTTCCCCTTCCTGCCTCTGTGGGCCCAGGTTTCCTTTGGGGGGAAGGTTAGCCATTTTTGCAGATATCTGGTCCACCATCACAGACGACAAATGGGTACTCAGAATAGTATCCCAAGGCTACAAGTTCTCCTTT
This sequence comes from Protopterus annectens, assembly GCF_019279795.1. NCBI lineage: Eukaryota > Metazoa > Chordata > Ceratodontiformes > Protopteridae > Protopterus > Protopterus annectens. The sequence continues at coordinate 543,957,660 of NC_056733.1, forward strand.
CACACCTTCCCTGTCCACCAAGGATACCCAAATATCCTCCCACATCAAAGGGCAGAAGCAGAAAAACAAGTTTCTTCTTTGCTAAACCTGGGAGCAATAGAGCCAGTTCCTGCACTACAGATAGGCCAGGGTTTCTACTCAAGACTTTTCCTGGTTCCCAAAAAAGGGGGCACCTGGTGCCCTATTCTGGATTTTTCCATTCTAAACACTTTGCTGGTGATTTCCAAGTTCAAAATGCTCACTCTTCAGCAGTTGCTGCCAGTGCTGGCCAAGGATTCCTGGCTGATGACTTTGGATCTCAAAGAAGCTTATCTGCACATCCCAAGAAGGGAAAGCTGCAGGTAGTTCCTTCGCTTCAGGGTGGGAAAGAGACACTTCCAATTCTCTGCACTGCCCTTTGGCTTATCTACTGCTCCCAGAGTTTTTACGAAATGCCTGGCTCCAGTCATTGCTTTTTGCAGGCAAAGAAACATTCAGATTTACCCTTACTTGGACAATTGTCTTATTTAAGAAAACTCTCCAGAGCAACTTCTAAAGGATTTGGACTTTGTAAAGAACCTTCTCACCTCTTTGGGCTACACTATCAACGAAGAGAAGTCAAAATTGGTACCCACTAGGGAGATTGTATTCCTGGGAGCGAGTCTGAACACAGCCGCCCAGATGAAATTCCTCCCTCAAGAGAAACAAATGGATCTTTTGAATTACTTCAAGAATTTGGCAAGTGTGACCCAGCTCTCTCCAAGGCAATTCCTGCAAGCCCTGGGATTCATGGCTTCATGTATTCTAATGATTCCATATGCCAGACTGCATATGAGGAAAATACAGTGGTACCTCAAAAACCTTTGGTGTCAACGCAGTCAGGATTTAGACTTGATACTTCCTCTGATTCCCTACCTGCAGACGGAGTTTCTTTGGTGGGCAACGGCCTGTTCACAGAACAAAGGCCTGCCTTTTTGTCCAGCTCCTGCCAGCCAGACTCTCACTACAGATACCTCGGATTATGCTTGAGGAGCACATCTAGAGAGCAGATGCATTCAGGGGACTTGGAGCCATCAACGGATTCATTTGCACATAAATCTGAAGGAATTGATGTCAGTTCAGCAGGCCTTGATGGCTTTCAAGCATCTACTCTCTCCTGGTACTCTTCTAGTCAGGACAGACAACACCACAATCATGTGGTGCATCAACAAGCAGGGAGGGACTCACTGTTACCCCCTGTTCAGGCAAAGCATGATACTATGGTCCTTAGCAGCTTCCATGGGCATTCACTAGGAAGGCTCACCTCCTTGGCAGACTGGTTGAGCAGGCAGGTCCTGGATCCTCATGAGTGGCAACTAAACAAGACCATCTTCTATCGCACTCCCCAGGTGGATCTCTTCTCATCTCTGACCAACCACCTTCTTCCAACCTTTTGCACCAGGGAGCATCACGACAAAGTTTGGAAAGTGGATGCCCTGTCCTTCCCCTGGACACAGCTCTCAATCTATGCCTTCCCTCCTCTGACTCTTCTTCCCAGAGTGATGTTAAAGATAAGGGATGAAAAACCAAGGGCCATTATCATAGCTTCAGACTGGCCCAGGCAACATTGGTATCCACTAACTTCGCAGTCTCTCCCAGTCTCATCCTTGGCATCTTCCCCTGATACCAGATCTCTTGGTTCAGGAGGGAGGAAAAATTCTACATCCTCATCTTCAGGCTCTGCATTTGACAGCCTGGCTCATAATATAAACCTTTCCCAACAGGTGGTTGAGGTTCTTCGTGAGGCCAGGAGGCCTAGCACTAGGAAGATTCTGCATTTGGATGCAGACTAGAGGGGAACACCCTTCTCGACCTACTCTTCCTTTTATTCTTGACTATCTGGCAGGCTTGCTTAATGTGGACTTTTCTTTTCTTCAATCAAGATTCATGCTTTGGCTATTTCTGCTCATTGTTCCTTTGAGCGACCCATTTTCTCTCATCCCTTGATGAAACAGTTCCTCAGGGGAGCTAGCAATTTAAAACCTCCCAGAAGGGCACCTAGTCCTGCTTGGGATCTTAATTTTGTACTTGAAAAACTTACTCTGCCTCCTTTTAAACCAGCTGCTTCAGCAGATTTAAAATTTATCTCCTGGAAAACTGCCTTTCTCTTGGCTATTACTTCAGCTAGAAGAGTTTCTGAGCTGCAGGCCTTAATGGCAGTAGAGCCTTTTATCATCTTCCATCTGGATCGGGGTTCTCTTCGAACTAATCCTCCCCATTATGCCTAAGGTGGTTTCTAGCCTGACTCTTAACCAGTCTGTCCACCTGCCTACCTTCTTTCCTAATCCCCAGAATAAAGGGGGAAAGTTACTGCACTCCCTGGATGTGCATAGACAGCTTAGATTTTACCTGGACAGGACTAAACCTTTTCGAAAGTCGGATCAGTTGTTGGTCAGTTTTGCACCAGGAGCTCAGGGCAAAGCTATTTCTAAACAGACCATTTCTAAATGGATTGCTCATTATATTCACTTTTGTTACTTACAGCATGGCAAGGTTCCTCCACAGAGTATTAGGGTCCATTCTACTAGAGCAGCCTCTACCTCAGCAGCTTTTTAAGAGGTGTACCTACTAGGGACATCCTGGAAGCAGCTACCTGGACTTCTGTCCACACTGTCACAAAGCATTACAGTTTACCCTTGTTTTCTAAGTCCAGGGCTGGTTTTGCCACTGCAGTGTTGCAGGGCATTCTTTCCAACCCTTAAACAGTGAGTGTTCCTCCTCCCTTTTGTTTTATTTTCCTGGACTTTGGGAATCAACCCATTTTGTAAGGACTGCAACAGTGAAACACAATGAACATAGTACAGTTGTGTACACTTACCATAAATGTAGATGTTAGAGTGTATTCATTGTTGCAGTCCTGGTTTCCCCCATCCATCTCCCCTTTTTTCTAGGGCAAAGACTGGATTTTTCTTTTCCTGGTCTAGCCTTCTTGTGGGCTCCTGACAGTTAAGACAAGAAAAACTGAGGAAATGGCGTTGGCTGCCCTGCCTTTGTACCTGACGTCAGGCTTACAGCCGAAGGCAGCTAACGTCATATACCAAGGACTTTGGTATTCTGGCCGACTGTGGACTACCGGGAGCCGGATAACCCATTTTGTAAGGACTGCAACAGTGAATACACTCGAATATCTACATTTATGGTAAGTGTACACAACTGTACTTTTCAAATTCTCCCTGAGTCTATTTTAGAATTATTTTACTACATGTTAAGCAGAGTAACACCCTTGCAACCTTCAAGGTAAACCTCAATAATTGAATTGTCCACCACAAATTCTCCTCTAGTCTATCTTGTACTGCCCTGCTTGAGGCTGGATGGAACTCTTAAATATGGGTTATTGGCTAGATTTGTAATGATCTGCAGACAAGACTGCCTAGTATTTGCCTATATACAATTTCAGTTTTCAGAATATTCTTCTCACAGTCAGGGACATGTTGAATTTCTGGATAAGAGCTCAAAATTCGTCTGAGCGAAAGCACTTGTGTGTTATCATTCTGTGGTTCTGAATAAAGGAATTGTTTGAATTCGTTTGGTGCCTACCTGGATTTATTGAATCTGCTTTGGTGAACTTACAATGAGCTGTTCCATCTCCTGGCTGTGTGTGCATTTACTTCCTGGTTTGGTTCTTTGCTGTTTAATTGATTTCTTAGATTATCCTAAAGAGAAGTTTCATTCAGCTGCAGTTAAACTTTTTCTGAGATAAAAGATGACAACCTCTTTTGGCACAGTATAACATTTGTAAATCAAGATGTCTAAACAAAGAGACATGACTGAGCTCTTATATTATGTGTCACAGGCAAGTATAAGCCTAGCCTTAATCAGCATTCTGCCTCTCCAAGGATGATGCCACAATACAAACAAAAAATTATTGACTTTAACAATTGGCTTAGATTCTGTTATCAGTCCAAAGGGATCCAATATCTGTTAGCCTAAGAAGACATTATTGACAGACCACGCTGCTTTGCTAGAGATGGTCTGCACCTGTCTGCTGTTGGCTTTCAGTTGCTGAAAAAGGCATGAGCCACCCCTGTTGTTCCTTTTTTAGGCAGTGTCAAAATAACCAACCTCTCAACATTACAAAATCCTCTCTAGACAGGTACTGCTGCTTAATGCTAGGAGTCTAAACAAGAAACTGCACTCCTTAGAAGCACTCCTCACTTTTGGAGATACTGACATCTGTGCAGTCACCAAGACGTGGTTTAAAGGCGCAGAAAGCACACCAGCCGTGCAGGGCATCATTGCCCTTCATACATTCAGACCACAAACTGAGCATGAAAGAACCAAAGGAGGAGGTATAGCCATCTTCATTAAGGATAAGTACACCTAGAGACTGATCAAACAATATGACTCTCTTAAGCTACTCCATGTCCAGTTAGCTATATGCAAAGCCCCCTACCACTTCATAACTAGCTATAGGTCCACCACCATGAAACAGGAAAAGCATACCACATACCTGAACTTACTGTGGTGTCACTTGCCATACACCTTAATTGTGGGTGATTTTAATTATCCTACCATCGACTGGGATAACATACACAACCACGAACATGCTGGCTCAGAGGTTCTTGGACTTTGTCAATGCAGATTCTCTGGAACAGCTAGTCAACACACCCACAAAAGGCTTAAATGCCCTGGGCATAGTACTCACTAATATGGGAAAGCATTGCACCCCTCCCTGTGTGATGTCCTCCCTGATAAGATCAGACCATAAATCAGTCTCATTTCATGTAATTATAAGACCAGATACCCCATCAAGCCCCAAAATGCTTAAGAATTTTTCTAAGACAAATTTCTTCCTACTAAGTGATGGTGTGAGAAGTTTCGGAGTTCCCTCGAATGCTGATAACACAGTCTACTATGCAGAGGTGTACCAATGCCCTGTGTAACCACTTAAGCAGTTGTATAGAATCATCTGTACCTGACTGGATTAAAAACAGGTCTTGCAGAAAAAACAAACCACCGTGATGGGCCCCTAGTATAAACAGGCTGTACAACAAGAGAAAGACACAAATGTCTAAGAACAAGAGGGGAAGTGGCTCAGCAGAGGAAGAAATCCCTCTCTTAAACAAACAAATTAGTGAGCTTGTCAAGTCCTCCAAAGCTATTTTTGAAGTAAAAATAGGCATTCTTTAACTACATCCAAAATCTAAAAGGGAATATCCAGCTATGTGCTGAACTGGTTGTGGATCGCACCACCCTTACTGAACCGGAGGTAATAACCAACCTGTTAGCTGACAGATTTGGAGAAAACCTCATCCGCCTGTACCCTCCAGTCATTCCCCCAAAGTATACCTGCCACCATGCCTCAGTCTATTATTTCAAGAGGACAGATCATATGCTGGTTGTTGACTCTATTACCATTCGGTTCGCCCTTACAACTGGTCGCTTGATTTTTGATGCGGTCGCTTCTTCTTACAGAATCCTGTCCATTAGAATTAACGCTAACGTTAGTTGATGGTATAGTTGAAGCAGCATTCTCATGTCCAGAAGAAGATGCACAGATGTCTTGCTCGTCATCGTTGGAACGTGGTTCCTGATTGGTAGATTCTCCTGTAGGAGTCCAGGATTGGGAGGGTGGAGGACGTGGGTAGGCGGTGCCATTATGATATTGAAGGCGGTCCCTTTCAAGTTTTTTAATTTTTGCTGATTTAATTCTACTCATATGCTGGTCAATACTTAGAAATATACGATTATAATCGTATTAGAAATATACGATTATAATCGTATTTGTATCTTTCAAAATCAGCATGTGATTTTATCTGTTCATCTAATGTAGAAATAAGTACTATAAGATCTTCTGCCATGATATTTTAATGGTTACAAATGACACCAAGTAATTGTAACCCTTGCTGGTTAAACATACTCACCAGATCCAGATGAAATTGAGACTCCGGTACCAGCCAGGTAGGATATTGCAATGATCTAAGGCCCTTAGGTACCATTTCCAATCTGATGTTGTTGATGTTCATCATGTTTCACTGTTGCAATCATTACACTTGGGTTATCCGCCGGCAGGCCACCCGCAGTCGGCCCGAGTTCCAAAGTCTTGGTCTGGCGTCGGTTGCTGTCGCCTCTTCCCCGACGTCAGTGCGCCAGGGGTATAAAAGATGCAACCAACGCCATTTTCTTCAGTCTTTCTTGCCGCGCGGTGCCCGAAGCAAAAGCAGTTCGCAAGTGCCAGTCGGCCGACTCCTGAGATTTTCAAAATTGAGTTTCAGAACCGAAGTCTTCAATAAAGCTAAGTACCCCATTGGGGAAACTTTTTCTTGCTCCAGACCGATGTCAGTAAAAGTTAATAATTGTATTTCTTGTGGGAAGCAAATACCTCATAAGGATTTTCACTCTTACTGTATTCCTTGCCTAGGCCCTGACCACGACGTTACTAGTTGTCGGTTTTGTGCTAGATTCAACAAACGCACTATTAAATGTCAGTTTGACTTTGCTTTACATTATTTTGGCCGAAGGTTTAATTACATAATGCCGTCGGAACAACCGACGACCGGAATTTATAAAAAACGCAGACAAAGAAAAGGGCAGGCATCCGAGATACAAAACCGACGACGAAGCCTCTTCTAAGCCAGTCGCTGGTTCGCCGGTTCTCACTAAGGCACTTTCGCAGCCCCTGACACCCGCTACCTCAGAGCCACAGGCCCTATCCGACAGCCACGTGGAGACACCGAGGCCTGTGGAAACTCAAGGTATTGGGCCTACGGAAACTATTCCCTCAGATGGGTTCGGAGCCGCTGAGCAGTCATCGGCTTCTGAGGGTGTTTTCAGACCTTCACAGCTTACAATTAAGCCCACTACAGCAGCCAAGGCAAAGTTAAAAACACCATTAAAGACAAAGAAACAAGTACAGCATTCTACTGAACATTTATCCATGCCAAAGAAACAGATGCTTAAAAATGGCCGAAGACCTAATTACTTTAATCAGGGGTTTCCATCCCCCTCCTGACAAAGGCAAGACACTGATTATGATTCCTCTGACCAGGTTTCTATTTCCTCTGATTCCTCTTCTGACCAGGGATACTCTCTCCCTCCCTATGAGGACTCTGATGCAGAAGAGTCTATACCTTCAGCCTCTCCGTCTGAGGATTATTCTTTTGGGGAAACCCTGCACACTATGAGGGAGCATTTCCATTGGGAGAGCCAGGATATTTCAGAATCCAAGAAAAGGCTCAGAGACTTTCTTTTATTGCCCCAGAACAGGCCCCTGGCTATTTTCCCTGTGCTTGATATTGTTGATGATGTTTTTTCTGAATCCAGTCTGACTCCTGATTCTTTACCCCCTGCACCAGTCAAGCCAGACAGGTACTACAGGGTCCCTGACTCTCATAAATGTCTTTACAAAAACCCTGCTGCAGATCCAGAAACAGTTTCTCAGGGTCCTAAAGGGGTTAAGGCTTCCACTGCTAAAAATCCCGTCCCCTCGGATAGAGATTCCAGAGCTCTGGACAGATGGGGGAAAAAAAGTTTACACTTCTGCTACTTTAGCTGTAAGGGCTTTAAATTGCCAGTTTCACATGCTTAAATATCAACAGTATCTCATGTCATTGTTAAAGCAGAAAATGGTTTCAATCTCAGAAAGTTCTGACAGTAAGAAAATGCAGGATTTATTGCATGCAGCTGAACAAGTGGGAAAGCATACTTTACAATGTGGTTTTGATTCATTAGAGGCTTCTTGTCGAGCCGCAGTTACAGGCTCTGTTATTCGAAGGCATGCTTGGTTGAAAGGACAAAGTTTACCTGATCATGTTAAAGTTAAATTATTGGATGTTCCACTACAGCATGATACTTTGTTTGGTGTTAAGGCAGAAGAGGTGTTAAAGACAATGGAGGATAAAGCAAAATCAATGCAGACAGTAAAGGATTTCTTACAAGTTCAACCTCCCAGGTTTAGCAGAAACTGGCCTTCAAAAAATTGGTCCTTTCCAGTGTCAGACAGGCCACAAAGAGGCAGATACAGATGCCCAAGAGGCAAATCTCAGCCCCAAGGCTCCTACAGACCTAAACAATGAGATGCATCAGCCCCCCAAAGCAGGGGAAGACAAATCAAAACCTTATAGGAAACAGTCCCAATGACTTTCCTCTACAAAAGTCAAGCACTTACCTTTCGGCGGCACCCCTAGGGGGAAAGCTAGCACTTTTCTCAAAAAATTGGCACATAGTCACCCAGGACAAATGGGTACTGAATATTGTTTCTCAAGGTTACAGGTTCCACTTTCACACCCTTCCATAATCAAGATTTATGCCAGACCTGCCACAGAACCAATGGGCAGAGGCGCAAAAACAAATTTCTGCTCTCATGGACATGGGAGCTATTCAAAGAGTACCACAGCAAGAGTATGGGCAAGGATTTTACTCAAGATTTTTCTTAGTACCCAGAAAGGACAAAACCTGGAGACCAATACTGGACCTGTCAATCCTAAGTACTTTCCTGGATGCTCCAAAATTCAAAATGTTAACACTACAGCAGCTTCTACCCATGCTGGGCAAGAAGGCTTGGCTAGTTACTTTGGACCTCAAGGAGGCATACCTGCATGTCCTAATCAGACAATCTTGCAGAAGATACCTCAGATTCATAGGAGGCTCAATGCATTACCAATTCTCTGCACTGCCCTTTGGCTTATCTACTGCACCCAGGGTCTTCACAAAATGCCTGGCACCAGTAATTGCATTTTGCAGACAAAAAGAAATTCAAATATATCCCTACTTAGACGACTGCCTTATTCAAGCAGAGAGCAAGGACATTCTACTAAAGCATTTGGCGTTTGTAAAAAGATTACTAATTTGCCTAGGGTACACAGTAAATGAAAAGAAATCAAAACTAGTGCCCTCTCAAGAGGTAATATTCCTGGGTGCAAGCTTAAATACAACTGTCCAGATAGCTTATATTACGCCAGACAAACAAAGGCAACTGACTCAATACTTTCAGCTGATGGCAACAAAGACCCAGCTCCCTGCAAGAAAAATTCTGCAGGCCCTGGGCTTCATGGCGTCCTGCATTCTACTAATTCCATATGCAAGACTGCATATGAGGAAGCTACAATGGTATCTAAAAAGTGTTTGGACTCAACATTGTCACAGCCTGGAAACAATCATAACTTTAATTCCTTGCCTACAACAGGAGTTTTGATGGTGGTCCCAGGCCTGTCATCACAACAAGGGACAGCCTTTCACCTTACCTACAGCCAGGCAGACAATAACAACGGATGCATCGGATTATGCCTGGGGGGCACATATGGCAGGGAAATGTATTCAGGGCACGTGGCCCAAGGAACAAATGCATCTTCACATCAATCAGAAAGAGATGCTAGCAGTACAGAATGCCCTGACAGCTTTCAAGGACCTACTACATCCAGGACAACTACTAATAAAGACGGACAATATCACAGTTGTGTGGTACATAAGCAAGGGGGCACACATTCCTACCCCCTATGCAGGCAAGCCATGACCTTGTGGAACACAGCAGTAACCTATCAGGTACATCTGCAGGCACAATTCCTGCCAGGAACAAAAAATACACTGGCAGACGAACTAAACAGAAATCTCATGGACCCTCACAAATGGAAACTAAATCCACAGGTGTTCAGCATGATAACAAGGAAATGGGGACGCCCAGACATAGATCTTTTTGCCTCCCCTCACAATTGCCAACTACATAAATTCTGCACAAGAACTTGTCACTCTCAAGCATGGAAAGTGGATGCTGTATCATTCAGCTGGAAAGCTCTGACAGTCTATGCCTTCCCACCAATGCCTCTTCTTACCAAAGTGCTCCTAAAAGTCAGACAAGAAAGGCCAAAAATGATCCTGATTGCCCCAGACTGGCCACGCCAGCACTGGTACCCAATCCTAAAGAGCTTGTCTCAGGGCCCAGCTTGGCCTTTACCTCAAATTCCTCATCTTCTGACTCAACAAATCAATCAGATTCTGCGCAGTCAACTCAGAACCTTAAATCTGGCAGCATGGCAGATAATGTAGCCACTCAGACTGCACCTCTCTCTAAAGCTGTTATGGATGTCATTTTAGAAGCCAGGAGGCCCAGCACTAGGAAATCTTATGCAGAAAAATGGAAGAGATTCTGTGCTTGGAACCAGGCACAGGGGCTCAACCCACTTGTTCCAAATATACCTCAGATTTTACAATACCTAACTGAGATGCTGGACAAAGGCCTATCTTTCTCATCAATTAAAATCCATGCCTCTGCCATTTCAACTCATTACAATATGGAACCTCCTATTTTTTCACATCCTCTACTAAGACAGTACCTCAGAGGGGCAGAAAACATAAGACCCCCAAGGAGTACCAACTTGGGATCTCAATTTTGTTTTAGAAAAACTCACACTGCCTCCTTTTGAACCAGCCAGCACAGCTGATATAAAATTCTTATCATGGAAAACTGCTCTGCTCCTAGCAATAACTTCAGCAAGAAGAGTATCAGAGTTACAGGCATTAATGGCTGTGGAACCTTTCATCATTTTTCACCAGGACAGGGTTTCTCTCAGGGCAAACCCAACATTCATGCCCAAAGTAGTTTCCAATGTGGCCCTGAGCCAAACCATTCATTTACCAACTTTCTACCCAAATCCCCAGAATAAAGGGGAGAGACTTCTGCACGCTTTGGATATACACAGGCAGCTATGATTCTACTTGGACAAAACAAAAGCTTTCAGAAAAACTGAGCAACTGTTTGTAGCCTATGCTGCAGGATCACAAGGAAAATCTATCACAAAGCAGACAATTTCAAAATGGATAGGACACTGCATCCGCTTCTGTTATGCACAACATGGCAAATCAGTGCCTAAGGTCATAAGGCCACATTCTACCAGAGCAACAGCCACTTCAGCAGCCTTTCTCAGAGGAGTACCAACCAAAGACATTTTAGAAGCTGCAACCTGGAGCTCAGTGCACACTTTCACCAAGCACTACCACTTGCCTCTCTACTCTAAATCCAGAGCAGGCTTTGCCACTGCAGTCCTGCAGGGCCTGGTAGCCTCTCCAAATCCAATCTAGACCCAGCCACCCAACTTCAGCTTTGGGATTCAACCCAAGTGTAATAACTGCAACAGTGAAACTCGATGAACATAGTACAGTTGTGTACCTACCATAAATGTAGATGTTCGAGTGTATTCACTGTTGCAGTCCAGGTTACCCACCCACCATCCCCCTTTACTTTGCTGGGACTTCTCTGTACTTCTCAACTCTATACAACCTATGTGGTGTATTTGCTTGTAGATGAAGGAAATGTTTATATTAGTACATGCATGCTTTTTGGCATAATTTTATTTTTCCAGCCTTCCTATCTGGGGGCACCTGACATCTGGGGCAAGAAAAACTGAAGAAAATGGCGTTGGTTGCATCTTTTATACCCCTGGTGCACTGACGTCAGGGAAGAGGCGACAGCAACCGACGCCGGACCAAGACTTTGGAACTCGGGCAGACTGCAGGTAGCCTGCCGGCAGATAACCCAAGTGTAATGACTGCAACAGTGAATACACTCGAACATCTACATTTATGGTAGGTACACAACTGTACTTTCTTCTTCTTTCAGCTTTTCCCAGTTAGGGGTCGCTACAGCAGAACTCCTGTCCGCTAATGATTGGCAGTAGATTTTTACGGTGCCGAGGTGCCAGCCCGACACTCAACCTTCAGTGAAGGCACACCCATTCATGCATTTCTTTCGGACGCCACTCGACAGCGGGGAGGACATGCAGACTCCACACAGAAGGCGCTCCAGCCGAGAATCGAACGGGAGAACCTCTTGCTGTGAGGCAACAATGCTACTGCTGCACCACCGCAGCTATTCAAAAGAGTGTGGTAATATTTAAAACATCACCCCCTGAAGGCATGAAGGGTATATGAACACTTGTGTAGTATAGACAGACATAAGGTTGACAGTGCCTTGGCTAAACATGTTGTTCTTCATCCTGAACATAAATTTAAATTTAGAGTGATAGATCAGGTTGTTAACAACCCTAGGGGGAGGCCCAATTTCGCTATGGTTAGAAAAGTTGGAGCTTCTTTGGCAGTTACGGCTTAATGCCTTTTTCTGCCCTGGGCTTAATGATAAATGTTCAATAACATGTCTATTGAAATTGAAAAGTATAGACAGATAATTTACATTCATAACACTGTTTTAATAATATGCTTTATTTCATTTTTTTTTTCATTTTTTGATTTTTCTAAAAAATGCCCTAAATTATTTAGTATCTGGATATAGATGTATATGGCTTTTTACTTCTTGTTCATGATCATCTTGTTTGTTGTAAGTGGCAAATAGCTGTTTATTTATTCTAGGTTGTAGAAAGTATTGAAAATATATGTATGTGTATATATATATATATTTTTTTTTTTTTTTAAGGAAGTTTTTTACTATTTATTTTGCACATGCTTTTTTTATATGTCGGAATTTAATGTTGGCCCTTTAAGAGGTCTTTTAAATTGATCACATGATTTTTTAGAGTAGTATTTAAAATCAAGAGGGAGTTTTGTAAGTTATCTGAAGAAGTCCTACGAATTGGTTGGACAAAAAGAGCTTCATATTTAACTTGGTTCCAGACGTTGTACCTGGGAGTTTTCTTTTGTTCAACAACTTAAAACATGACCCAGCAGACCCACTTTGGATCCCTATTTAACCAGAGCCTGAAAACTGACTATGTTCCAGTGGAATGGAGGACAGCAACAGTAAACTCTCTGTACAGAGGGGAACCATTAACTGACCCTGGGAACTTTAGGCCCATAAGCTTGACTAGCCTCATCTACAGGGCCATCGAAAGAATCGTTATGGAACTTATTAAAAAGAACATAATAGGTAATCCCCAAACTGTAGACCTTATCCTGTTCAGATTTGTTAAAGGTAGATCATGCCAACATGCTTAACTTCTTTGAGAAAGTCACCAAGGCCCTGGACGAGGGAAAGACCGTGCATACCGCCGTTCTTGACCTAGCCAAGTTATTTGACACAATCCCCCACTTGGGTATCATAGAGAAACTCTCCCAGCTGGGAATTAACACCTATATTACCAGATGGGTAGCCAACTGGCTAGTCGACAAGACAGATACTGTCAAAGTGGGTGACTTCAACTCTTGCAAAAGACCTGTCATCAATGCCATACCAGAGGGTTCTGTGCTGGGCCCCTTACTGTTTGCAATTTATTTCTCAGAAGACCAGGCAAACTTGGACGACCTGTGTCTGACCAAGTTTGCTGACAATTGGAAATTAGGAGCACTCACAAAGCCCCCAATTATGTTAATATACTGTAGACAGGGTTAATGCAGACAAATGATTGGTGCCAGAACTACGGATTAAAGCTAAATGCAAAAAAATGCATTATTATTACCTTTGGGAAAGCTGCCATCCTTACTAATTTCATTATACACAGCACCCCCAAGTGTAGACCCAGTGGTATGTCATCTGGGTACTCAGGTTGATAGCAGCCTGAACTTTGACCACCACGTGTCCCAGTAGTGGCAAGGAAACCCTGCTATGTGACACATCTTATATGTAAAGGCATTGTATCTACATCTAAGGATGTCATAATTCCATTGGAACTCAGGGGAGTGCTGTTAATATTGTAATTTGTAGGGAATTCTGTTCTGCCAAAGGGAATAATGCATTTTTTTGCATTTAGGTTTAGACCATGGCTTTGGCACCAGTCATTTGTTTGTGTTAGCCCTTCTTGTAATATGCTGACGTCATTGGGGGAACCAAAGGCCATCTACTTTGGCCTGGACGTCTGAGAAATAGATACTAGACAGTAAGGGGCCCAGCACAGACAACTGTCAAACTCCAGTGGTGACAGGAACCTATGAGGAGACACCTGCCGGATGTGGCTGCACAGTAGTTACAGATAACAGACTACTTGACACATTCTCAGCTTTAATACAGGCTAGAGATGCCAAATTCTTCAATTTTTTTTGTCATCTTCTTCATCCCTTCATTTGGGGAACATGACAAACCCTTAAAGATGAAGAAGCGTATGTGGTCTTGAGGATGGCCTTTAAACATCACATGATTTTTACACCCTCCTCTGATGGCTAAGTTGCCCATTGTATTGACTCTCTCAGCAGACATTCACCAGTATTAGCTGTTTAGATCTGCTTGTAATGATTGGGGGGGGGGGGTTGAGTTTGACCCAGCCTGGGGGTCTGTCATGAGTTTACAGTGGATTGTAGATATTTGACCTTCGAATATGTTCTGGATCCCACAGTCCCTCAGATAGAAAAGATGCAGGGAGATGCTTGGGGATTTTACTTTTGAGTCTCCCAAGTGGGAGAGCCCAAGTTCTGCCCAATTTTAAACCTCTGTGACTTCAGCCACCACAGCAGTATGGCCACCCTGTTTCGTAATTCCAAAATGCAAGAATCTGACTTCCCGGAATTCTCCAGAAGGAGCTTCAGTGGCAAGATTCTGTCAGTGCCATTCTCCTGTAGTGGGTGAACTTGACTGCTCCATTGTTAAAAGCTAGGTCTGTCAGCACCCATCTTTATAGTCGATCCCTGGTTGCCTTTGATATGATCAGAGCCAAAACCACTGTGCAACAGACGGGATAATTTTCTTGTTAAACTTTGGAGCCTATTTGGTAATATATTAATTTATTTATTAACAGTTGGTTACCAGGAAAGTCTTACTGGGTAGGAGCCCATTTTCGATGGAGGCCCAGGAAAAAAGCTATAAAGTATTACAAAACATTTTAAGAACAGTCATTTTACAGTCTTTAAAAATAATTAAAAAAAACTACAGTTTAAATAATTGTACCACATTAGATACAGTATGAGAACATTTGTTTAAAAATAGCTGCAAGCTGTGTGATAATGATTTAATAGTTAGAGAAATTTTAGCCAGTTTATAGAGAAATTAAAGGTAAGTTAGTATAATACAAACAGGAATTGCAATACAACGTGAGAGAAAAACAGGCTTATGGTATATTTGGAGAGAAAGCCAGAGGAAAGAAATTGATAGAAGTAAGGAAGTGAGTGAAGAAGGGAGAGTAAGGAGATGTAAGGTACAAATAAGTATTTGTTCACATTTAAGGATATAGTTTATCCTGGTGTTGAGCAAGAACAGACAACTTTTGTCTAGTAAGTCTTTCAGAATGGTTTTGAAGAATGAGAGGGAGGGTATTTACTTGATGGATAGAGATAAGGAGTTCCATGCCTTAGCAACATGATACGAGTACAGTCAATGCCCAGCAGATTTCATAGGTATGTGGACATATAGAAGCTTTTGGTCATTAGATCATAATGACCAAGTGGGAACACGTTGTGTAGAATGTTATTTAGTGCTGGACAAGCAGATAGATTCTGGTTAATTTTATAGATGGTAAGAATCTGTGTATATGTTAGTTTATGAGGTCGTTCTAACCACTTTAGGCTTTTTAGTGCAATATAGTGATGTATTCTGAAAGGGCCATTTGCTACAAATTCAGCAACTTTGTTATAGCATTGTTCATGTTTTGATTTTTGTGTTGCCTGAAGGTTAGTAAGGATTGAAGTGCCATAAAGAAGTGTTGGGAGGAGATAAGTAGTGGCAAGTGTAGCCTTAGTTGAGTCAGTTACAAATTGTTTGGCTGTGTGATGATGTGAAGGTATTGCCAGCTATACCAGAAGAAGTAGGGCAGTGGATGTATAACATATGCTAGAAAAGATGGCTAGAGTTTTGTAAAGAATTATATGTCATTTGTATATTAAACTGATTGTACAGGTGCTTTGATGAAAATGTATTTGTAAAGCTGCTTGTGTTAAAAATGTACCAACAGTGGGTCCTGCTGGACACACAAGAAATAGCCCTATATGTCAGACTGTATTGTAACTGTTGAAAATAATATACTGTAACATAGGATACTGGAAGAGAAGAGGTTAATCTCAGTCCAGCTAACTTTGAAAAATAGTCTTCTTCTTCTTCTCTTGGCTTTTCCCAGTTAGGGGTCGCCACAGTGGATCACATGTCCGCTCATGATTGGCAGTGGAGTTTTACGGTGTCGAGTTGCCAGCCCAGCACCCAGCCTTCCACAGAAGGCACACACACACGCACACCTAGGGCCAATTTAGAGTGTCCAGTCCACCTGCAGCATGTCTTTGGGATGTGGGAGGAAACCAGAGCACCCGGAGGAAACCCACGCGACCACAGGGAGGACATGCAGACTCTGCACAGAAGGCACCTAAACTGAGGATCGAACCGGACAACCTCTTGCCATGAGGTGGCAGTGCTAACCGCTGCACCACCGTTGCTGCCCTAACTTTGAAAAATAGTCCGAAATTAAATTACCTGGTTTAGGCCATAAATATTGTATCGTACAGTTCTGATTGCAGCCAGGGCAAAACGTCTGTGAAAAAGAGGGCTAGGAATCCTACTGTGTTGTCTTTAGGGGTGAACTAATTGCTACCCTGGAAGGGTGGAAGTTTTTGAAATGGTTTTACAGCTTCCAGATGCTATAACACATCTTAGCAAAGTTCTGGGTGTATTATGACATATATTTGCTAGATTCTGGTGCAGTTTTTAGTAAAGGGGGGTACTATGGGAACCAGAATCAGAAGACCAGATGTATGTGATGTCATCCTGTAATCCAGCACTGAAATAATGATCTGAAGTAGTTAACTTCATTTGATCAGCAACCTGTGGGTATCGGATCCGACCTCGGATCCGAGCCGGCAGCTTTCCAAGCTAAAGATCTGAGCTCTCAGCTCCTCCCCTTACCCATAATACCTTGCTACCTCCCTCCAGTCCTCAGATCTCGTTTGCTGCGGCTTCTGAAGCATTAGGGATGAGCTCTTAGCATTTTAGGTGAGAGAAATTTAGGTGTATTTTTCTCAGATAAATAGTTTTTTCTGTGTGTGTGTGTGTGTGTGTGTGTGTGTGTGTGTGTGTGTGTGTGTGTGTGTGTGTGTGTGTGTGTAGTAAACCCCTTTTGTAGTTTAACTGTGTTTTATTAATTTTTTATGGTAATTTAATATTTTTCCCTTCCCCTTACTGTGTGTCAGGGCGTGTGCTTGTGTGTGATTACCGAGGGCCCTAAGGCCATTTTTCCAAAATGTGCTGAGTGTGGTCATATGCTGTCCCCAGCGGATGGCCACACTCAGTGTGTTCTTTGCCTGGGGGTAGCCCACTTAACTTCAGGTTGCCAGATTTGTGCAGCCTTTAACCCCCAGGCTCTGAGGGACAGGAGGAACCACCTGTCGCGGCTGCGACTGTCCAACCTTCAGCTCCCCCTCCCCTGGCTGGGACTCAACCTCCCGCTGCTTCCCAGGGAGAAGGGGACACTTCCAGTAAAGAGAAACGACATAGAGAGAAGGAGAGGGATAGACAAAAGAGTTATAAGTGGCGGGCCGAATCAGTTCCTTCGGCGCCGCCAGCTAAATTGACTTGCTCCCCTGTGAGGGTTTCCAGGTCTTCCCCCTCTCAGCTCCATTCTCCACGCTTCTCTCCGGAGCCGGAGAAGGAGTCCCAGTCACCTTCGAGGTCGTCTAGGTGCCCTTGCCCGCCCGCCTCGACGACTTCTTCCAGGTCTACCAGGAGTCTGTCTGACACAGATATGGACCGGATGATGCGTCGATTCCTGCAGGCCCAGATGCAGATGGGAGTGCTCCTGCCTCCCCCCCTCCGGGAGGGAGCTTGGCCCCTTTCTTTGCACCCATTGATCCTTCTCCGATCCACTATCGGGTTTCAGAGCCATCAGATCCGAGTCGTCTCGGAGCCGGGGAGTCGGCGCTGATAGTAGTTGCTACTTCGACGCCGGCCTTACCCTCGAGTTTGCCAGATCATCTTTCAGATCCGAGTCCTCGGGGCCGAGAGCCGAGCTTTGGATCCGCAGGGGTAAGTGTGTCTTCAGCTCAGTTGCTGTCGGAGCACACTTCCCTTTCGGGTCCAATCGTGTCAGCTCCGGCACCGGTCCTCACGTCAGAGCCGAGGGAACTACTCTCTGAGCCAGGGGAGAGTGGTTCACCTTCGGCCTTCGACGTGGTGGAGAGGGTGCTGTCGAGGAGTTCGAAGTCCCCGGCCCGTTCTACGGATCCTCCCTTCACTCCCTCGCATATGGGCCTGTCTTCCATCGTCCGGCCCCAGGGACAGCCTGCGTTGTTGTTCCAGTTGGTTCCCATTGAGGAACAGGACCCCGTTGGTGAGCCCTCCTCGGACAGCCCCACCGAGGAGGTCCCTCACAAACTAAAGTGCAAGAAGAGGCACTTGGACTCCCCCGAGTCCCTCATGGAGGACACGGACTTAGAGGAAGGGGATGGTTCCCCCAGGTCACCCCCAGAGGATGTCTCATTTGGAGACATTATGGAGATGCTGTGCATAAGAGGGGGCTGGTCAGCCCAGAAACCTTCGTTGGATGAGTCTGTGTTTCTGGAGGCGTTCGCAGGCCCATCTACCTCTTGGGTGTCCCCTCCGGCCGACCCCTTGGTAGACTTGATTACTACCAGGGCTTGGAAGGAGCCGGACACTGTGGAGCCAATCCCTAGGAGACCGGATAAAATTCTTAGTCCCCCTTCTGACAAGCCGGCGTGGAATAAAGGTTCCCCGGTAGATGCCATGGTGGTGGCGGTGGCCACCAAGAAGGAACTGGCACAAGAAAGTTCCTCAGTCCATCCTCCTGATAAGGAATCTCGGATGATGGACCGCATTGGAAAGTGGATGCTTGCTTCAGCCACCTTTTCTATAAGGGCGCTGAATTATATGGCACACGTAATTAGGCTTCAGCGGGATCTGATCAAGGAATACGCTGGGTCTCCTTCGGAGTCCATGGTGGCCGAGGATGAACGGACCTTCTCGGCTCGCATGGCTATATCAAACACTTCTATGCGGCTTCTCTCCCATGCTACAGAGGGGACAGCTAGGGCCAGCAGAGCAGGGGTCGCCTTACGGCGTCATGCCTGGCTCCGTCTTTGCAGAACCCTTCAAGGTATCCTTAGCGAACACTCCTTTTGACAGTTCTATGCTTTTCTGCAAAATCGTCCGTGACACGCTACTCCAGAGCGAAAAAGATGGGAAGATGCTGTCTGACATCTGAATCCGCTTCTCCGCTCCTCAAAGGTCCTTCTCTAGGAACCAAAGAGGACAAAAGAAGATGTGGTTCCGGAAGTCTCAGCAGTCCTGTCCCGCTCCGGATCCTTCGTCCTTCAGAGGCAGAGGAGGACAAGGTGGACGCCGGCCCAGAGGCAGAGAGAGGGGGCCAAAGAATTTCGGGTTGAGAGAACCCTTCTCCGACCGACCCGCACAGCAGCCCTGAGGGGTTGCCCGACTGTCCCTCTCTGGTGGCAGTCGGGGAGCGTTTTTCGGAGCATCTAGCAAGTTGAGAGTCCATTACTACAGATCGCTGGGTGCTCCGAATAATATCCAGAGGTTACTCTATTCCCTTTCTGAATCTTCCCCCGCTAACGAAGCACCTCCCCGATGTTCCACCCAATCAGAGGGAGGCTGCAGCTTCAGAAATAAAGAAGTTGCTAGAAAAAAGGGCCATCCAGCACGTCCCCCCAGAGCAATCCGGGTTGGGCAATTACTCCAGGTTCTTTTTTGGTGCCAAAAAAGTCGGGGGACTTGAGGCCAATTCTCGACCTGTCTACTCTAAACCTGTTCATTGCCAAAGAGAAAATCCGGATGGGCACTCTACAGTCTATTCTCCCCTCCTGCAGGAGAATGACTGGATATGCTCCATAGACCTCAAGGATGCGTATTGCCATATTCTCATGGACAGACGATCCATTAGGTTTCTCCGCTTTCGGCTAGAGGCCAGTCATTATCAGTTCAGGGTTCTTCCGTTCGGCCTCACCACAGCCCCCAGGGTGTTCATCAAGGTCATAGCAGTTGTGGCAGCCCACCTGAGACTTCAGGGAATTCAGGTCTTCCTATACCTAGACGACTGGCTCCTCACTGCCCCCACCAGGCATCTACTCTGTTTTGCCAGGAATTATTCTTTACTCTTGGCCCATCAGCTAGGCATTACCATAAATTTCAGGAAGTCATCTCTTCTTTCTGTTCAAGTTCTGGATTTCATAGGGGCCAGGATAAACACGCATCAATCCAGGGCCTTTCTGACAACGGATAGGTTATGCACCTTGTCACTCCACATAATAGCGCTTCTACAGTCCCCAGCCCCAACCGCAGATTTAGTCCTGAGAGCCCTAGGATCCATGGTGGCAGCCATCAGCCTTTCATCTCTTGTTCGATTACACATGAGAGTCCTTCAATGGACCCTTCAGGTCCAGTGGTCCCTCCTCCTTCACCCACTGGATTAACCGATTCCCCTAACAAGGTTTGCAGAAACTCCCTTCTTTGATGGCTCCATTCCCGGGAGCTCCGAGAAGGGAGACCGTTCGTAATGCCACAACCTCAAACCACACTGACCACAGATGCTTCTCGCCTCGTGTGGGGGGGCATTGCATGGGCAGAACCGTCCAAGGCACGTGGACCCCTGTAGAGACCATTCTGCATATCAATGTTCTGGAGATGAGGGCGGTGCTTTTAGCATTGCAAGCCCTTCAAGACCTTCTTCCTCTGGGGACCATTGCAATTCAGACAGACAAATGGCGGTAGTCTGGTACATCAACAAACTGGGAGGAACCAGGTCTTACCCTCTTTGTCGAGAGGCTATGAGAGTTTGGGATTGGGCGATTGCCACCAACCACTTTCTCATAGCAATGCATATTTTGGGTTGGTCCAACATATTAGCGGACAAGCTGAGTCATTCGATCCTCACACCATACGAGTGGTCTCTAAGCCCCTTAGTAGTGAAACAGATCTTCCACAGATGAGGTCAGCCTTGCTGCAATCTCTTCGCGTCTCCTTCAAACGCGAAATGCAGCAGGTTTTTCGCTCTAATTTCCCCACCAGGGGAGAGTCCCAGAGACGCTCTGGTTCATGCTTGGCCACCAGGTCTTCTTTATGCTTATCCTCCTCTTCCGCTAATGACGAAATTTCTGCAGAAAGCTCATCGGTTGGAGAGCAAAATAATCCTCATAGCCCCATTTTTGCCTCTCCAGATCTGATTCCCATACCTCACATCATAGCCCCTCCTTGGGTCTTAAATCCCATTCCGGATCTGATCTCTCATCCCTCGGGATTGCAAACTCCGAACTTGGACGACCTCAGGTTCACAGCTTGGTTGATCCAGTTCCACTAATGGCTAGGACTCCCGGTATCTCATCTTCCGTAAAATCTGTTCTGGTAGCGGCGCATAAACCTTCTACCAGGAAGATCTACAAGAGTAAATGGAAGCGTTTTTCCATCTGGGCCAAACATAGGCAGTTGGACCCTTTTACAGCTCCCATTCCAACAGTTCTTGAATTTCTGTCCCAAATTTTTCACCAGTCGGCCAGTGCTTCTACTGTTAAGGTTCAGATGGCTGCGATTTCTCATTTCCACATCGGGGACAACCTTGGTACCTTAGCTTCCGCTGATATGCAAGACCTTTTTGATAGGTACTTTCCTGTTAAGACCTCCTGTCACGAATGTGGTTCCCCCATGGGACTTAACTTTAGTTCTTCAGGCGCTAACTGGTCCATCCTTTGAACCTGCAGCTTCAGTCGATTTAAAATTCTTATCTTGGAAAACTGCCTTCTTGGTTGCAATTACGTCAGCTAGAAGAGTATCTGAACTTCAAGCCCTTTGTACAAAACCCCCATACCTAGTCTTCCATAAGGACAGATTTCTCTTTGGACTAATCTGTCGTTCTTGCCTAAGTGTCCAAGACCAATATCAGTCAGACCATCAATTTGCCTGTTTTCTTCCCCAACTTTCAGAACAAAGGGGAATACAGACTGCACTTGTTGGATGTGCATAGACAGTTGCGATTTTACTTGCACAAGTCAGCTGCTTCTCGCAAATCGGAGCAGCTTTTCATGTCTTTCACTAAGCCGTCCTTAGGCAAGCCTATTACGAAAGTTACCTTAGCTAGATGGATATCGCACTGCATCTCACATGTGTATACAGCTTCCGGTCGGCCAGAACCCTTGAAGGTTCATGCTCACTCTACCCATTCTATGGCTACCTCTGCGGCTTTTTGGTCAAGGGTTCCCTTAGATGACATCTGCTCAACGGCTACTTGGGCCTCATCTCATACCTTCATTTCTCATTGCAAGCTGGATCTGATATCCAGAGGTAGGGCAGCCTTTGGCTCCGCAGTGCTCCGGAATATCCTTCCTTGAGGACTTTCCAGGTTTTGGTAGCTGGGGACTCTGTCCCACAGGTTGTTGATCAAATGAAGTTAACTACTTCAGATAAGTTATGTACTCACCATAACGTTCCATCTGAGTAGGTAACTTCATTTGTCAGCAATTGACCTCCCCTCCTTCCCCCTAGCCTGTTTCGTGATCTTTTTCATGGCAGAATATTTTTTCCTCCTGTCACGCATCAGGTTAGATTTTTCTCTTGCGAGTATGTTTGACTGTTGTTGGTAGGTAATTTGGCAAACTCGATCTGAGGACTGGAGGGAGGTAGCAGGGTATTATGGGTAATGGGGAGGAGCTGAGAGCTCGAATCTTTAGCTTAGAAAGCTGCCGGCTCGGATCTAAGGTCGGATCCAATACCCACAGGTTGCTGACAAATGAAGTTACCTACTCAGATGGAACGTTATGGTGAGTACATAACTTCTTTTTCTATTACTAGATGAGAAAGAAGTCTCAGGGTAGTCTGTTTGTGAAACCTGACAAAGAAGGACCATTTATCCACTTCATCTTGCCTTGCTCTAGTAAGTGAACTAGGGGACAATAATCCTTTAGATCAGTCAGTAAAATGTTGTATGATTAGTTAAGTGTTGTTTTTCTGTATCTGTGTGAATCTTTCCATCGGTGTTATTTTTAGTATTTCCTGTGATTGAAACACTGGTATGTATTGTAATTAGACATTTAGTGTTTTCATGTTGTTTTATTATTTATTATTAAATATATATTTAAACTTTTCATTGTTTTTGGTCTTTCAAAGAATATTTTAACCTTTGAGAGTACTTATATTTATTTGGTGACACTGGCTGCTCCTGAAAGTATTTGTCAAACACTACCATTTTTATTAGTAGTAATTTTATTCAGTATAATTGGGTACCCTCAAAGAGCCTTAGAGTAGCTGTCTTTGGAGTGTTCTGGTAGTAGTGTCAACCTTATAGTCTAAGAAGAGGGGGCATAGCTGGTAAATCTGTGCCAGCCTTTCATGTGTGTGTGTGTGTGTGTGTGTGTGTGTGTGTGTGTGTGTGTGTCAGGTACTTGGAGCAAGGACACAGAGCACTGGTTTCACAGAGAGGGTGGTGGAGGACTTGGCTTGGACACTTGGCTGAGGACTCAAATTTACAGCTGTAGTCAGTGGGGAGTCTTATTTGGGGCCTGGTGAGAGAGAGTGAAACTCAGTCCCAGGACGGGAGTGTGTTCCCTGTGTGCTCTTAAGGTAAAAGTGTGCTTGCTGCAGAGAGCTACATCTGGAAGTATTGTGTGTATCTATTTTTGTTCCAAGTGAAAGTCCCTCACTGGTGTCAGTGGTGAGGATCATAGGAAGTTACTAGGCTAATGGCCCTAGGGCCTTTACAAGCCTAGCCAAGTTCTACCTTTATTTCCATGATCATTACCTATTGCCCCTGTCCAAGAGGGACACAGGTGGAACCCCCAGAGTGAATTTACTATTTTACCCATCCAATCGTCCAGATTGCGTTTGAAGAGGGTCAATGACGTGGTCTGTTTGACATGAAGTGGGAGTCTGTTCCAAAGGTGTGGTAACCTCTGATAGACAAATCTGTCCCTCCAACATGTTCTATTAATGTCATATACCAGGTTAAGGTCTTTAGAACAAGTAATCTGTGTACCATTTGACTTGCGGATATGCAGCATTTCCAATAAGTCAGGGTCAGAGATTGCCTTATATGCAAGGTAGAGACTTGGAGTAGTCTGCATGAAACAGAATAAAGTGGCAATAATTTCAGATGATCCACATAGGACCGATGCTGAAAACCTTGAATTTTCCTTGCGAGGAACCATTGTGGTCTCTCCAGTTTCTGCAGGTGCTTAGAAAGGTACATACCAAAAGGGGCGTTGTACTCAATTATTGTCCTGATGAGGGAAGAGTGCAGGGAGGTTATGACTTATTTTTTTCTGGAGGCAATGCCGTTACGTATGAAATGAGCAATATGGAATGCCCTTCTTACCACTGTGGAAACATGGTGATCAAAGGTAAGGTTGCTGCCAACCTGTGTTCCCAGGTCTCTCACCATGTTGTGCACACTTAGTATATCACTGTTGATGTAGTAATTAGCCAGAACATTGCTCTTACTGAAAGGGATGATAATACATTTTTTGCATTGAGTGTAAGGCCATGACTTTGGCACCAACCAGTTGTTTACGTAAGACCCTCTTGTAGGATGTTGACATCATTTGGAGATTCTATGATCACTTCCAGTTTGCAGTCATCAACAAACGTTCTCAGCCACAGACCTTTAGTTTTTGCTTGTATTTCAGAGAAATAGATTCCAAACAGTAGAAGTCCCAGGAATGATCCTTGTGGAACACCACTGGTTACAGGTCTGCTGTTGGAGGTGGGTTCCCCTATTTTGACTTTGTGGGTTCTGTCAGTGAGCCCAGTTAGTCACCCATCCAACAATATAAGGGCTGATACCCAACTTGGTGAGGTTGTGAAAGATTCCTGAGTGGGGGACAGTGTCAAAAGCCTTGGCTAAGTCTAGGTTGGCTGTATGCACATATTTCCCCTCATCCAAGGCCTTGGTGACTGTCTTGAAGAAGTCCGCCAGGTTTAACAGCATGATCTCCGTTTGACAAATCCAAACTGAGTAGGGTCAAGTGTCTGGGTCCATAATGATTCTCTCCATGGCCTTGCAGATAAGGCTAGTCAGGCTAATAAGTCTATAGTTCATAGCAGAGCAAAACAGACCAGTAAGCTAAAAAATCAGCAAACCTCGAGTCCTGGAATTCTTCACAAAAACTTTAATGAACGTAAACCAGACCACAAATGGAAAAAGGACAATATGCTCCATAATCCAAAATACTAAGCGCTTTCACCCGCTCAAATGGGGCATCATCAGAGTACAAAATACATTGCTTTGTCATCCCTTATGTACTGCATTCAAAAATCAATTAACAATCAATCAGTCAATTAGCCATAGTTAAAAGGTCAGTATTCGTAATCTTAAAGGTAAAATGAACAATTCGATATTATTTGAACAAGACTTGTGTAGACAAAAATTATTGTAACCAATAATAGATATAAAAACCAGCTATAAATGTAAATATAATATTTAAAATTTTAATAAGTCTATAGTTCCCACAGTCAATGGAAGGCACCACCTTTGTACAAGAGGATGATGGTAGCCATTTTCCATTCAGCTGGGATGAAGCCAGTGCTTAGACCATGACTGAAAGAGTACCCAGTGGTGTTGCTGATTCTTGTTGCAGCCCGTGTGCGACAAAACCTGGGATGTTATCAAGTCCCATAGATGGTGTTTTTGGCCTTAGAGAGGGTGTTTATGACCTGCTGTTTAGAGATGCAAGGTAGGGGATAGATGGTAGGGATGTCATGGGGTATCTGTGGCTGGGACGGGGGGGGGGGGGTGAAGTTTTCACAGAAACTTGTCTGCTAACAGGTTAGCTATGTCCACAGGGTCAGTGTATGTGTTATCAACTACCAGTTCAGCACAAATCTGGGCCTTTCCTTTTAGATTACGGATGTACCTAAAGAATGCCTTGTCCTTAGTTGAGGAAGCTAATTTAGATTCGTACTTTCCTTTGTAAGACTTCACAAGAAGTCTTATTTGCCTGTTTAAGCTGAGGAGGAAGTGTTTCCAATTTAGGGTTCACTCCCTCTTACTCTTAGCAATTTCTTCCTCTTATTGTAAAGTCTGTTAATGGCATTTGTCCACCAGGCAGGTTTGCTCTTCCTTGAGGAGCTTCTATAGGTCATATCAGGTACGGCCAAGTCAGTGCAGTTATACAGGTGTTTGTATAAAGCATTGGTGTAGAACTCAACATAGTAGCCAGTTCCATCTGAGGGGGGGAGATGCAGCAAAGCTATTTATACCAATCCCATAAGAGGTTATAATCTGCATTGGAGATGTTTTGTAGTTTAGTCAGTGATGGGGGGGGGGGCAGGTGTGATAGTTACTTCGAATGAAACTGATTTGTGGTCAGATCTCACCAGGGAAGATCTCACAGTGGGGGTGCTAGAGTGGTCCCCCACATTGGTAAGCACCAGATCCAAGATGTTGGCACCCCTTGTGTGGGCGTCAAGCAGATGGTCCAGGGCATTGAAGTTAATGAAGTAGTGAACCTTTGGGCAAGTGAGTTTGAGCATGACTAATTTGCCCAGTCAATGGATGGGTGGTTAGTCACCCAAAATCATGGTGTTTGGATGTATCGTGATAGACCCAAGTAGATCCAAATAGGCAGAGGTGGGTGTCATGATTCATGGAGAAGAGGGTCCTGTAGCTGGCAGTGATTTGAATAGGTGTCCTGCCAACAGTGAATTTCACCTGAAGTATCTCCAGGGAATCATACTGTTTAACCAATCTGGAGTTGTATTTATCTTTAATGAACATTGATAGCACAGTCTCCTTTAGTTTTTATGCATTCAGTTTGTGGTCTGAACATGTGGAAGGTGGTGTAACCCAGTATGGCTGGGGTGCTGTCCACAGCCTTGAACCAGGTCTCTGTGACTGCACAAATGTCTGCGTATTCCAAGGTGAAGACTGCTTCTAGTGAGTGCAGTTTCATGTTAAGACTTCTAGCGTTTAGCAGCATAACCTTGACGTTGTTTTTAGATGGACTTTTTACGTTGTGAATTTTGCCTTTGAGACACTGTCTAAAAAAGCTACTATGGTGGTGGAAAGAGCCTTAGCCAGTAGCTGAAATCTCAGAGGTGACAGATAAAAACCATCTCTAGCAAAGCACCGAGGTTTGTCGATCATGTCATCCCCTTAGAGTGACACCAGAAACTAAGCCAGTTATTGAAGTCAGTCAGTTTCAGTTTGTATTGAGGCATCCTATGTGAAGGTAAAATGCTGCTTAAGGTTAGGGACATACCTGCCTGAGGCACGTAGTCCAACAGCTCAGTCAAGTCTCTCTTCCTTTAGTCCAGAGGTACATCTCAAGTCGTTTTGGATTGGCATGGACTGACGGAGTCATAACGGTACCTGTTGTTTGAGAGACTTGAGTGCTTGTGTGATATGGTTGATCCTGGCACCTGACTGTGACCTTTTCCTTTTCCAGCCTGGTGAGAAAGGGACATCTGTGATTAAGACTTCTTGATTATTTGCCCAGAGGAGGGATGTCACAGACTGTATAAAGCATCCCTAGTTTTCGATGAGTTTTTCTTATGCAGTTTTATATAAGCTCGAATTTAAGATCATTATCCACTATCATCCCTGATAGCTTGCTATGAGAAGTGACTTCAGTGGTTGTATTATCATGAGAAAGGACTTTAAATTTTGTTTTTTCATGGGAGAGGGATTTGGAGAAAAAAGTAGTAGTAGTTTTTTTTTTGTTGTTGTTAGTTGAGTTGTGAGTTACAAAGCCATGCTTCATTTGCTGTTAAAGCTTCCGGAGTAATTTTTTGGAGGTGTGCCATATTGTCAAGTTTGAAAATGAGTGTGGCGTTGTCTGTGTACTGTATTAGAGAAACCTGTTCTGTGGATGTGCGAAGGGTGTTCATGAGAATGCTAAAGAGGAGGGGACCAGGGATAGAGCCTGTGTTGACCGGGAGTTATGGGCAGAGGGTGGAGTGCCATTTTACTCACTGATACCTATTTGGACAGGTACCTTTTGAACCATAAATGGGTGGACTGAGAGAAACCTAATGAGGACATTCAAAGTAGAAGTTTGCTGTGACTTACTGTGTCAAAGGTTTTAAACAAGTCTGGAATTAAAGAGGAGACAAGTTTGCCATTATCTGTAGCGTTATTGACAGTGTCTGTATAGGTTAGAAGTGCAGTATTAGTACTATGGGGAGGACGGAAATAATGTTATGTGAGGGATAGGAGTTCTTCCTGCAGGGGATAGTTTAACAATTGTTTTTTAATACATGTTTCAAGTATTTTGATTGCTATAGGTCTAACGTAATGTCTTAAAAATCTTCCTTTGCCCAGAGAGATAATTTGTGACTTTTTTTCAAAGAGATGAAATGTGGGATTCCTGCATTGATCTGTTTATAAGGATTAAGACAGAGTAGGCAGTGCTATCAGCTGCTATTATAAGGTACTCACTTGTCATCAGCTGAAGTAGTACATGGTTTGAGTTTGTATAAGAGTAGTTTTATATAGGATATAGGCACAGATTTGGGTGAAAGTGGATGTGGTGATATGTGGCTGTTGGTCAGGGTTAGGATTAGGTGTTGGAGAATCCTTGGTTAGATAATATATACTATCTATGAAATAAGAGTTGAATTGTGTTGTGGTTTCGAGTGATGAGTTATTGAGAGAGGGGTTATAGTTGAATTTATGGCTGGGATGCAAGATTTCTTTAATTGCTGTCCAGAATTTTTTAGGGTTGTGTTTACTATTATTCTGAAAGTTACAGTAAACTCTCAGTTAACTGGCACCCATAGGGATTGATAGATGCCGGATAACTATTGTTTCTGGTTGCTTGAGAGTCACTTTTAAAAAGAGGCCTGACTAATACTCCACCCTATACTGTTTGTTTGGTTTGACTTGTTGTCAGGTTGGGAAAGAGGTGATTTATTCCTATCTTCTTTTTGAAACTCTAAAAACATAAGGTATGTTTTTGTGGGGGGGGGGGGGGGGGGGGCAGAAAGTGCAACACATGAAAATTGTACTGTATTTCTTCGATTTATTTTATTATTTTTTTTTTTTTGGTTGCTTGAGAGTGCCGGTTGCATGAGTTCTGGTTAACTGAGAGTTTACTATGTTATAGTATTGTTTTTTTGTTTGTCTTCATTAATTTGCTACTTTTTAGTACAATTGAAAAACATTCTGAAGTTTTCAAGATTATTGTGTTTTATATTATTTCCATGTTTTTTCTTTATTCTGCATTGGCATTCTAGTCTTTCTGGATAGCCAAATTGCATTATTTGTTTTTAGTCTCTTCCATCTAGGAGGTGTAAGGATATTCAGGAAAGTTATACTGAATTCATTTACAGCATCATCTAAGGGAAGATTTTTTTAGAAAGTTCCAGTTACTAGATGTTAGTGTTGTAATGAACATTTCCGGTTTAAAATTGGAAAGATTGCATGTTGTCTGGATGTCTGGTTGTATAGATTGAGAGATGATCACTGAGACATTTGGACATTGTACCAGAGGTAGTGTATTTGCAAGAGTCTGATAACAGGATCCAGTCTAATAGTGAATTTGAAGTCTTGATGTAATGTGTGGGACTATTAATTAGCTGTGTGAAACCAAATAAGTTCACACTAGATATAGGGGAGTTAGAGTTAATGTCCAACCAACTAGCATTCACATCACCTAGTAGTATTTTTCTTATGGAATTGTTATGGATATTCAGTGTAGGATGTCTTCCAGTGTAGCTATATTGTCAACAGGAGGGATGTAAATAACTGTAATACATATTTTGTTTATAATTGTTTAATTTCAGGAAAGTAATAAGAAGCTCTGCACCCTTTTCAAAGTTTTTGCAGGGGGGCAAGCCCCCCTGCACCTCCCATGTGGTGGGATGTGCGCTCCCCCACACCCCCTGTAAAATATATATACCAACTCCAAGATCGCACTATAGTGGGGAAAAGGGTAAATTTCATGATCCTCACTGTACCACAGTCTCCATTCGGAAATATTGAAAAAGGTGCATTTTTCTGTTAAATCAAGTGTTTAAATGCAGCAGCTGTTCTCAGTGCACCACAGTCTCTATTCAGAAGCTCCGAGTAGTGTGTGACATGCACAGCTGGTGTTTCATTCTTACTAGTTTTGAAATGGTAAACGTTTGATGTTAAGTTGTCTATCTCGCCTTCATTCTTGCTGGTTGGGTTCGGAGCCAATCCTCTGCTCCGACTTGGCCATCTTCAAAAGCTCGAGAGCTGCTTACTGGCTCGAGGCCCCCCTATATCCCATGATGCCTGATGCTAGATACCCAGATCTCATTTGCTGCTTCTGCTGCACGGTTGCTTTTGCTTGCTCGGGTCATATTTTTCGATTTTATTGTTAGCATAGATAAAAATTTATATTGTAGTTAGTGTTTAGAATAGTTATAGTAGTTATCTATTTGTAATTTAGTCTCCTTCCCTTGGAAACTCGTTTCTTGTTAGAGAGTCTCCCCCCCCCCCCTTTTTGTTTCCTTCAAGGTAGCCATTTTTAGTTAGAGGCTAGTCCTTGTTCTTCAATATTTATTTAGTAGTTTTTTTTATTAGAAATTGTTGTAGATCAGTAGGTTTATTTACCTTTTCTTGGATAATAGAGTGTGTGTGCTGTTAGGGTGTGGTAACTTGTGTTGATTGCGTGTGTTTTACTAGTTACCTACTTCCCTTCTATTGCTTTTTCTCTGTGATTGATATTTCCTTTTACAGGAATGTCTAAAGATATGAAAGTATCTGGATTCAAGAAGTGTGACTCATGCTGTCAGAAGATGTCACTGACAGATGGTCACACTTCTTGTGTCTACTGTTTGGGCGCCCTACACCTGCAGGACTCTTGTTCGGTGTGCCACGCCTTTAGTCCAAGAGTCCTGCAGGAGCATAGGAATAAGCTAATCCTTAGGGGTTTGTTCGAACCTGAAGGGTCACCGACTAAGGCCCAACCAGTGAAATCCTCTAAGCCAACGAAGCCATCGGCTCCAAGTTCGGAGCCGTCGTTGGGTGTGGCGTCTGCTTCAACTTCGGTTCCGACTGGAACCGAAGTACCTGTCTCCCAGTCGGCCCCGACTCTGGTGTCAGAACCGTCAGGGAGCCGAAAAAACTCTAGATCTCCATCCCTAGAGTCGATACACTCGGCTCCGGGGTCACCTCTGTTACAGTCGGAGCGAAGTCACCAATCCCACTCTTCTCGGTCTTCTAGACTATCTGACCATGGTTTGGAGAGAGTGGTGAGCAGGCTTCTAAAATTGCAGGCCCTGGCTAAAATGTTATCCAGCCCCCCCTCATCAGGGTTCGGCTCCGCCTGTCTCTGCAGTAGTTCCTTCTTCGACTCACCCCTTGAGTTCGGAGCCGGAGCTTGTTGGGGTTCGGATCGTGAAACCGTGGGTGCCGATACCTACCCTTTCGGTTCCGTCGTCGGCTCCGGTCGCTTCCGTTGTGCCGTCCTTGGAGGGATCTGGGTGCCGGGACTCACTTGTCGGCTCCGACTGGGAGAGTGGCATCGGACCCTTTTCCGACCCCGTTCTTCCTCTCGGAGCTTCGGCTCAGGTGAGTTCGGCTCCTACATCGGCTTCGGAGCCATCTCTCTTGGTGCCGAGAAGGATTCCGGTCTCTTCGGAGCCGGAGCCTTCTCTGCTATCGGGAAGGGGTACCTTCGAGGTCATGAGGAGTGTGCTGGCCTCTGAGTTAGCCCCACGATCAGCTTCATCGGCTCCTCCACCCATGATGCCTGCGTCTGCCTCTGGCCCTCCTCCAGACCCCAAATGTGGGGAACAAGCGCTCCAGGGCACCCCATTGGGTGTATCTTCCTCTTCCAAGGCCTCCCCTGATCATTCAGAGGAGCCCCCTCGAAAGAGGAAATGCAAGAGGAAGCATGTTGACTCCCCTGAGTCTGTCACTTCAGATACCGACTGAGAGGATTCGGAAGGAGGATTCGGAAGGGTGCCCGAGATCCCCCTCTGAAGATGTCTCTTTCTCAGACCTCCTTGGTTCCCGACCCTCCACCTCCTGGGTGTCTCCGCCTTTCAATCCACTGATGTCGGTGGTGGCTCGGAAGGCGTGGTCAGCCCCCGACACAGTGGAACCAACCCCCTGAAGATCCACAAAATTTATTACTGCACCACAGGACAAGCAATTTCTGACAAAGGGTATTCCCGTTGATGTCATGGTGGCAGTAGCGGCCACAAAAAAGGAGTTGGCTGAAACTTCTTCGTCTGTCCATCCCCCTAATAAGGAATCTAGGACGATGGACAGATATGGGAAGCGGATGTTTTCCTCAGCGATCTTCTCCATGAGGTCGCTGAACTACTTGTGCCACTTTAGCCGCCTTCAAAGGGATCTCCTTAAAGAGCTAGGAGATACCCTTCAAGATCCATCAGCTGCGGGGGCCCAGGCTAAGGTTGCCTTCCAGCTGGCGACTCTTAATTCGGTAGTAAACTCCTCCATGCGGCTCATCTCTTATGCAGCCGATGGTGCGAGTAGGGCCGCAGGTACAGGCGTGAACTTGAAGAGGCATGCTTGGATGCGGTTATGTAACTTTGCGGAACCCTTCAGGGCGTCTTTCACCAACACCCCCTGTGATGGTCCTGCTCTTTTTGGACCACAGGTGAAGGATACCCTTACCAGGTGTGAGCAGGAAGGCAAGACTCTCTCTGCTGTGGGAGTCTGTTTTTCTACTCCGTCTAGACTGTATCCCAAAGGTCAGAAGAGTGGGAAGATGTGGTTCCGGAAACCCCAGGGAGCCGTGCCTGACACACGTGGTGAGTTCCCCTCCAGGGGCAGAGGAGGGAACAACAATAGACGCCACCCTCGGGGCAAAGGGGGTCCGCAAAATCAGGGCAACAGAGAATCTTTCTCCGACAAGCCCTTCCAGCATCCCTGAGGTGCTGCCCGGCTGTCCAACTTCGGAGGCAGTTGGGGGAAGATTATCGCTGGCTAAACCTAAAGCAAGACAAATGGGTACTGTCTATCATATCCAAAGGCTACAAAATCCCCTTCCTTTGCACCCCCTACATTCCCAACAAATCCCTTCCAGATGTTCCACCCAATCTAAGGGATCAAGCAGCTCAAGAAATATCAAAACTGCTAAGAAAAAGAGCCATCCAGCCAGTCCCAGCAGACCAGCAAGGATCCAGAATTTACTCAAGGTTCTTTTTGGTACCAAAAAAGACAGGGGACTGGAGACCCATTCTGGATCTCAGCAGACTAAACAGGTCTGTTCAAAGAATGAAGTTCCAGATGGTCACGCCACAGTCCATTTTACCCTTTCTGGGTCAGGACAATTGGATGTGCTCCATAGATCTTCAGGATGCGTACTACCATATCAAAATGGACAGATGCTCCAGAAGATTCCTCCACTTCCGACTGGGAGCCAGTCATTATCACTTCAGAGCTCTGCCCTTTGGTCTCACCACAGCCCCCAGGGTGTTCACCAAATGTTTGGCAGTAGTTACCGCTCACCTGAGACGGTAAGGATTCCAGGTGTTTCCATATCTAGACGACTGGCTCCTTACTGCTACCACCAGACATCACCTGCTGCGAGCCAGAGACTACACCATCCAAACTTGCTCCAAACTAGGTATCGCAATAAATTTCGAAAAGTCTGCATTGTCGCCTTGTCAATCTATTACCTTTATAGGTGCAAACTTAAATACAAAGGACATGTCAGCGAGACTTCCATTAGACAGAGTGTTAAGACATTCGCTGACATGTGCAGGTCTTATTAGGATGCAAAAAAATTCAGGCCAGATTCGTCCTAAAAACCTTGGGTCTCATGGCAGCGGCTATCATACTAGTCCCCCTTGCTCGTTTTTGTATGAGGATTCTTCAGTGGATGCTGTTCACCCAATGGTCTTTCCAGCAACTTCCAATGTCCCACATGATAATGATCACACAGACATGCAAAAACCAACTTGCTTGGTGGATGGTTTCCCCATCAGTACCCCAGGGCAGACCATTTGCTCTTCCTCCCCCAGTGGCTACAGTGACCACGGATGCCTTCCTGGTTGGGGGGGGGGGCATTTTCAGGGCAGAACAGTCCAAGGCACCTGGCAGCCTCACAAGTACCATCTGCATATCAATGTCTTGGAGATGAGGGCCGTGCTTTTGGCATTGCAAGCTCTTCAGAACTCTCTTCCAATTGGGACCATTGCAATTCAAACAGACAATATGTCGGTAGTGTGGTACATCAACAAGCAGGGCGGAACCAAGACCTACCCCCTATGTCAAGAAGCACTCAGACTCTGGCAGTGGTCAATCTCTTCCCAATGGTTTCTGATAGCAGTGCACATCCCTGGGAAGTCCAGCGTTATAGCGGACAGGCTGAGCAGAGCAATTCTCATGCCTCACAAGTGGTCTCTCAATCAGACAGTGGCGGACCAAATCTTCCGCAAATGGGGTCAGCCTTGCTGCAACCTTTTTGCCACCCCCTTCAACAGCAAGTGCAACAATTTATTCTCTCTCCTTCCTCTTCCCGGACACTCCCCCAGAGACACTGTAGTTCACGATTGGCCTCAGGGACTTCTTTATGCATTCCCTCCGTTTCCCCTGATTCCCAAACTAATACAGAAACTTACCATATTGGGATGCAAGATGATCCTCATTGCCCCTTACTGGCCCAGACAAATTTGGTTCCCGTTCCTGCATCATCACCTTCTGGAGCAGCCCTGGACCCTGGACCCAGTTCCAGACCTCCTGATCCATCAATCGGGTGGGCTGCACCAACCCCTTCCATCTCTCCAGCTCACTGCTTGGTTGCTCCACTTCCAACCTTAGCCAGGCTTCCGAACATCTCCCACTCGGTGCGTGAAATCATCTTATCATCGCTTAAGTCTACCACTAGAAAGACTAATGCTAGTAAGTAGAAACGTTTCTCTTTCTGGGCAAGGGGTAGAAATATAGATCCCTTTTCAGCCCCTGTGCACCATATTTTGGATTTTTTAGTGGAACTTTTTCATGCTGGATCTTCTTCTGCCACGATTAGAGTTCAATTAGCTGCAATTTCAAACTCTCATACAGGCCTGTCAGATACTAGTATTATGTCCCATAAGCTTTGTAAAGCTTTTCTCAAAGGGACTACTTTAATCAGGCCCCCAGTGAAAGATCCCCCGCCTCCGTGGGATCTAAATTTGAATCCGAAGTAGGAGATTCATTTGTCTGCAACCTGTGGGTTATGGATCCGATATCGGATCCGAACCGGCATGGTTTTCCAGCTATGGATCCGAGCTCTCAGCTCCTCCCCTCACCCATAATGCCCTGCTCTCCCTACATGACCCCAGATCTAGTTTGCCGCGCTGGTGACCAGATTGGATTTCAGAGCTCTTCAGCTAAGTGTTTGTTATTACCTTTTACAGTGTTAAATTTAAAAATATTTAGTTAGTTTTGTGTGAAAGTTGTAGGTTCCTTATCCTTATAGCTTAAAGTTTTTAAGTTTTAATAACTTTTTTTTTTAACTTTTAGTTATCCCTCCCCTCGCTGGTGCGTAGTGTGTGTTTGGGCCTGTGTTTGCTTGGCTAGTTAGCCTTTACTTCTTTTAATTTTCAAAAAAAAAAAAAAAAGTAGTAGTAGTATCCTTAGGATGTCTGAACCCCTAAGGCTTTCTTTTCGAAGTGCTCCGAGTGTGGCCATAAGCTTTCCCCTGCTGATGGCCACGCTCAGTGCGTTCGATGCCTTGGGGTTGAACACCTCACTTCTGGATGTTCCATTTGTGCAGGGTTCAACCCCAGGGCATTGAAGGAGCGGAGGTCGAAGCTGGTCCTGGCGGGACTTTTGCCCCCGGACTCGGCTCGCACCGCCTCCTTCAGGGGTGTACCGTGTCACGGTTCCTCCTCTCCTGCTCCCTCCTCCACCTGGGACTCAACCTCCCTCTAGTGGTTTGGAGGAGAGGGAAGCAAGAAAGGACCGGAGGAGAAGCACCATAAGCGGCGGGCCGAGACCTCTGTTTCGCCCCGCCTGCCAAGCGGCTTCTCCTCCAGCCTCCTTGTCTGCTGGTTCTCCCTCCTCGGCTCCGGTCTCCAGTGTGCTTCACCGGGACCTGAGGAGGAGGAGACCCGATCTCCGCCGAGGCTATCGAGGAGGCACTCAAGGCCTACCTCGGTAGCCTCGCCGAGATCCACGCAGTTTATCTGATGCTGATCTGGACCGGATGATGAGAAGACTCATCCAGGCCCAGATGCAGATGGCAGTGCTCCTGCCTCCCCTCTGGGGAGCTCGACCCCTTTCTTTAAACCTATAGCTCCTTCTCCGACCCGCTACCCGGGTTCAGAGCGGTTGGAGCCGAGCAGCTTCGGAGCCGGGGGTGGGTCGGCGCCGATAGTACTGGGTACTTCGGATCCGACCCCGCCCTCGAGTGCTTCGGATCCGACCTTTCGGAGCCTGGATCCGAGCTTCGGATCCGGGGGGATCAGTGCTCCTTCGGCGCCGTCGGTGTCGGAGCGCACTGCCCCCTCAGATCCGAGTGCTTCGGTGCCGGCTCCGATCCACTCTTCGGATCTGAGGGGGAGCCGATTATCGGATCCTTTGGTTGAGGTTGGCTCCCCCTCGGCTTTTGATGTGGTGGAGAGGGCCCTGTTGAGGGTTTCTGGACCCCCGGCACTTGCTTCGGCTCCGTCCCGCGCTCCATCTGCACTGGGCCAGGCTTCCACCATCCGGCCACTGGGACAGCCCGCTCCTTTGCCCCAAGTTGTTCCTTTGGAATATGACACCGCTTGCGAGGGTTCCTCTGACAGCCCCCCTGAGGATGCCCCTCGCAAACATATGTGCAAAAGGAGGCACATAGACTCCCCCGAGTCTCTCACAGAAGACACGGATTTGGAGGAAGGGGAAGGCTCCCCAAGATCACCCCCCGAGGATGTCTCCTTTGGAGACATCATGGAAATGCTTCGCATAAGGGGGGGGTGGTCTGCCCCCAAGTCTTCCTCGGACGAGTCCGTGTTCTTGGAGGCATTTGAAGCAGGCCCATCTACCTCTTGGGTGTCCCCTCCTGCCGACCCCCTGGTGGACCTGATTACCACCAGGGCGTGGAAGGATCCGGACACCGTGGAGCCAATCCCAAAAAGGCCAGACCGTATCGTTAGTCCCCCGGCTGACCGTGCCCACTGGAGCAAGGGGCCTCCGGTAGATGCCATGTTGACGGCGGCAGCCACCAAGAGGGAACTTGCTCAGGAGAGTCCCTCAGTCCATCCCCCGAGCAAGGAGTCTCGGATGATGGACCACTTGGGGAAGCGAATGTTTAGTTCAGCGACCTTTTCAGTGAGGGCGCTGAACTACTTGGCACATGTGATTAGGATGCAGCGCGATCTTATCAAGGAATACGCTGCATACCCCCCAGAGTCCATGTCGGAGGAGGACAAACTGTTGCACTCCACCCGTATGGCCACTCTCAGGTCCGTGACTAATACCTCTATGGGGTTACTGTCCCATGCTACGGAGGGAGCCGCTAGAGTCGCAGGGACAGGCCTAGTTACTAGACGTCAGGCCTGGCTCCGCCATTGCAATTTCACGGAGCCCTTCAAGGCATCATTCGCGAATGCTCCCTTCGATGGTTCTGCCCTTTTTGACAAAACTGTTCGCGATACTTTGACCCAGAGCGAGAAGGACGGGAAGACGCTGTCTGCCATCGGAATCCGCTTCTCTGTGCCCCAGAGGCCCTACTCTAGGAACCAAAAGGGGCAGAAGAAGATGTGGTTCCGGAAGTCGCAGCAGTCCCAACCCGCTCCGAACAACCAGTCCTTCCATGGCAGAGGAGGACAGGGAGGACGCCGCCCCAGGGGC
Source organism: Protopterus annectens (assembly GCF_019279795.1). NCBI lineage: Eukaryota > Metazoa > Chordata > Ceratodontiformes > Protopteridae > Protopterus > Protopterus annectens. Next base: position 543,995,183 of record NC_056733.1, read on the forward strand.
AGAGGGGCTCCCAGGAACTTCGGGTCCAGAGAACCTTTCTCTGAACGGCCCGTGCAGCAGCCCTGAAGGGTTGCCCGGCTGCTCCACTCTGGAGGCAGTCGGGGGACGTTTTTCGGAGCACCTAGCGGCATGGGAGTCCATAACATCAGACCGCTGGGTCCTCCGCATCATATCCAGAGGATACCGCATTCCATTTCATCACATCCCAAAATTGAAGTCCCTCCCCGACGTTCCACCCGGTCAGTGGGAGGCCGCTTTAGCAGAAATTGGCCATCTGCTAAAGAAAAGAGCCATCCAGCCCATCCCCCCAGACCAGATCGGATCAGGGTTCTACTCCGGGTTCTTTTTAGTGCCAAAAAAGACGGGTGATCTAAGACCAATATTAGACCTTTCACTCTTGAACCTGGCAGTTCCCAAGGAGAAGTTCCGAATGGTTACCTTGCAGTCCATTCTCCCCCTTCTGGGAGAAAATCACTGGATGTGCTCTATAGACCTCAAGGATGCGTACTACCACATTCTAATGGACAGACGCTCCAGGAGGTTTCTTCGCTTCCGGCTGGGAGCCAGTCACTACCAATTCAGGGTCCTTCCCTTTGGTCTCACCACAGCCCCAAGGGTGTTCACCAAAGTATTAGCAGTGGTAGTGGCCCACCTGAGGCTTCAGGGGGTACAGGTCTTCCCTTACCTGGACGACTGGCTCCTCACCGCCCCAACAAGGCATCTACTGTTATTGGCGCAAAATTTCTTTCTCCATCTAGCTCCCCGTCTGGGCATCACAATAAATGCAGAAAAGTCCAACCTAGCCCCTACGCAATTCATAGATTTTATAGGTGCCAGGTTAGACACGAGACAGTTAAGAGCCTTCCTCACTGCGGACAGAATTCAGAATCTGCAGCTCCAGGTGCGGGCCATCCTCCACTCCAGCTCAGTTCTGGCGGAGTTGGTCCTGAGGGCTCTAGGGTCCATGGCAGCAGCGATAGCTCTTCTTCCTCTCGCCAGGTTCAATATGCGGGTCCTTCAATGGACACTCCCAGTTCAGTGGTCTTATCTTGCTCTTCCTATGCATCATCCCATTGCGATCAGCAAGGCTTGCAAGCGGTCCCTCCTGTGGTGGCTCCACTCACAAGATCTACACGGAGGCCGCCCCTTTTGTGCTTCTCCCCCACTCGCCACGGTGACCACGGACGCCTCCCGCCTCGGGTGGGGCATTTGCAGGCCGGACGGTCCAAGGCACGTGGAACGATTCAGAGACCTTACTGCATATCAATGTTCTAGAGATGAGAGCAGTGCTCTTAGTGTTGCAAGCACTACAGGCCTTTCTTCCCTTGGGAACTATTGCAATTCAGTCGGACAACATGTCTGTTGTCTGGTACATCAACAAACAGGGGGGAACCAGGTCTTACCCTCTTTGTCGAGAAGCCATGAGAGTGTGGGAATGGGCAATCTCCACCAACCGCTTTCTCATCGCAACGCATATTCCGGGTCGGTCCAACATCCTTGCGGACAAACTCAGTCGCACCATTCTCTCCCTTTTTTTCGCTCTAATCCCTCCTCCCGGAGATACCCCAAGAGACGCTCTGGTGCATGCTTAGCCCCCCGGTCTTCTTTATGCTTACCCCCCTTTGCCTCTGATGCTCCAAGTTCTTCAGAAAGCCTCTCGGTTGGGGTGCAGAATGATTCTCATTGCCCCATTCTGGCCTCGACAGATCTGGTTCCCTTTCCTAAGGTCTCACTCAGTGAATCCTCCTTGGATTCTAGATCCCATTCCGGATCTGATATCTCACCCGTCCCATCTATCAACCCCGAATCTGGACAACCTGAATCTAACTGCTTGGCTGCTCCAGTTCCACTCCTAATCAGGACTCCCGGTATTTCGTCTCCAGTTAAGGCCATCCTGGTAGCGGCTCATAAAACCATCTACCAGGAAAGTTTACCGCAGCAAGTGGAAACGGTTCTCCATTTGGGCGGAGCGGCAAGGTCTAGACCCCTTCACAGTTCCCCTTCCTCTGGTGCTTGATTTCCTAACCTCTCTTTTTAATGATGGTGCCAGCAGTTCCACGGTCAAAGTGCAACTTGCGGCACTTTCTCACTATCATATTGGTCAAGACTCCATTCCACTGATGTCTGCCAAATTGTGTAAGATTTTCCTAAAAGGTACTTTTCTCTTCAGACCCCCTGTAAAGCAAGTGGTTCCTCCTTGGGACCTTTCATTGGTTCTTCAGGCCTTAACCGCTCCCCCCTTCGAACCTGCGGCTACGGTAGATCTGAAATTTTTATCTTTCAAGACGGCCTTTTTAGTAGCCATTACCTCGGCCAAGAGAGTTTCAGAACTTCAAGCCTTATCCATCAAGCCTCCTTACTTGGTCTTTCATCCGGACCGTGTATACCTCAGGACCAACCCGTCCTTTCTTCCTAAGGTAACTTCTGAAGCAAATATTAATCAATCCATTAACCTCCCTGTTTTCTTTCCTAAATATCAAAACAAAGGTGAATACAAGCTACATTCCTTAGATGTTCACAGGCAACTTAGATTTTATCTGAACAGGACAGCTGGTCATAGGCAATCCGACCAGTTGTTTATTTCCTTTGCTAAATTCAATTTGGGTAAATCAATTTCCAAAGTCTCCTTATCACGCTGGATTTCGTGAGTGCATCTTATTGGCTTATCAAGCTTCTGGAAGGCCCGCACCGGAGGGAGTACATGCCCATTCAACCCGGTCAGTTTCTACTTCAGCGGCCTTTAAAGCTAGGATTCCTCTGGATGATATTTGTTCAGCAGCCACTTGGGCTTCATCTCATACCTTTATTTCCCACTACAAGTTGGATATTACATCTAGAGGTAGAGCATCCTTTGGCTTCCCTGTGCTCCGGAATATCCTTCCATGATGGCCGCCGTAGATTCAGGTAGCTGGGGACTCTGTCCCACAGGTTGCAGACAAATGAATCTCCTACTTCAGATTTAGAAGTTATGTACTCACCATAACGTTCCATCTGAGTAGGTGTATTCATTTGTCTGCAACCATCCCGCCCTCCTATCCCCCTGGCCTTGTCAGTTTCCTGCATATTATGTGTTACCCTTTCTAGGGTATTTTTATTGATGGCAAACTCGATCTGAGGTCATGTAGGGAGAGCAGGGCATTATGGGTGAGGGGAGGAGCTGAGAGCTCGGATCCATAGCTGGAAAACCATGCCGGTTCGGATCCGATATCGGATCCATAACCCACAGGTTGCAGACAAATGAATACACCTACTCAGATGGAACGTTATGGTGAGTACATAACTTCTAATTTTAGCTTCCCTGATATTGCCCCCCTTTGAACCTGCAGCTTCTTGTTCTTTGAAGTTTCTTTCTTGGAAAACCCTTCTTCTGGTTGCAATTACTTCAGCCAGAAGAGTTTCTGAACTTCAGGCTCTTTGTGTTCGCCCTCCTTATCTAGTTTTCCACAAGAACAGAGTTTCTCTCGCGACTAATCCTTCCTTCCTTCCAAAGGTACAAGTTGCATCAGTTGGATGTTCATAGACAGTTACGTTTTTACTTGCATAGAACTAAGCAAATCAGAAAATCAGACCAGCTGTTCCTGTCCTATGCTGAGGGTAAACAAGGTCTACCAGTGTCGAAAGTAACTTTATCTAGGTGGTTGACTTCTATTATTACATTGATATATCAGCTAAGGAATAAAGAGCTTCCTGCTAAACCAAAAGGTCACTCCACTAGAGCTCTAGCTACTTCAGTGGCTTTTCAGGCAAGATTGCCAATGGAAACTATTTGTGCGGCAGCTACATGGGCCAATCCTCATACCTTCATTTCACATTATAAGCTGGACGTGGCCTCCAGCAGCAGAGCTGATTTTGGTTCCACTGTTCTGAAGAGTCTGTTCTGATGAGCCACCCAGGATTGAGGTGCTAGGGACGCTGTCCCAACCAGCAAGAATGAAGGCGAGATAGACAATTTAACATAAAGAAGTTATGTACCTACCATAACGTTCCATGTTAGTTGTCTTCTTCTCGCCTTCTTTCTTGCATCCCACCCTCCATCCCCCTATCCTAGTAGACTGAGAAGAGTTCCTTATGTTTTTCTTTCACTGGCTGAGTCTTCTCTGGCTATTCCTTTCTGACTAGTAGTCTCTCCAGTAGGATTTATGCATTTTAGGATAGGATTCCTGTATTATTATGTCTGCAGTTAGACTTACCAAATGAGATCTGGGTATCTAGCGCCAGGCATCATGGGATATAGGGGGGCCTCAAGCCAGTAAGCAGCTCTCGAGCTTTTGAAGATGGTCGAGTCGGAGCTGAGGATCAGCTCCGAACCCAACCAGCAAGAAAGAAAGCGAGAAGAAGACAACTAACATGGAACGTTATGGTAGGTACATAACTTCTTATTCTTGTGGGACTGCAATCTTCTCGTCTTGTTGTTTTCATTTCTGTTTTCAGTCAATTTCATCTATTGAAGTAGATCCATAGATGTAAGTGTGTATGTATGTGTGTATATGTATGTGTATATATATATATATATATATATATATATATATATATATATATATATATATATGTGTGTGTGTATATATATATATATATATATATGTATGTATATAATATGTGTGTGTGGGTTTGTGTGTAGATATATATATATATATATATATATATATATATATATATATATACTCTCACACACACACACACACACATATATATGTAGATATATATATATATATATATATATATATATATATATATATATATACACACACACATTATATATACACATGTAGGTTCATAGGTAGGTACTAGGCTATCTGCCCGAGGGCATTTATAAGCCTAGCCAGTGTGACTGCTTTCGCCACCCCATTGATTCATTAACTGATACTCTGTCAAGCAGAGCCAATGAAGTGATCCCAGGGGTGTATTTTCTGTTACCCATCCACTCGTCAAGGTTTCTCTTGAAGAGTGTTAGTGAGGGGCTCTGCCTGATGTAATTTGGAATTTTGTTCCAAAGCATGGGGAGTCTCTGTGACAGGATTCTATCCCTCCAGCATGTTCTATTTATTGTGGCGAGGTTTAGTTCACTAGAGCATGTGGCTCGCAGTGACTTGGATTTCTTTAGGTGGAGCATGTCCATCAATTCTGAGTTGGACATGGCTTTGTAGGTCAGGCAGAGATCACCTCTGAGTAAGGGATATGCCACTGAGTACAGCCAAAGTTTTTTCAGTCGGGCTGCATAGGACATATGTTTGAGGCCAGTAATCCTCTTGGTGAGGTACTTTTGTGGTCTTTCCAGCTGTTGGAAGTGTCTTGTGAGGTACATCCCAAATGGGGCATTGTACTCTATGATGGGTCTAATGAGTGACAAGTAGAGGGGCACTATAACCTCTTTATTTCTGGATGCGAACCCTTTAGTAATTAGATGGGCCACATAGAAGAATTTCCTAACTACTTAGGCAATATGATTGTCAAAGGAGAGATTATTATCTAGCTGGGACCCCAGATCTCTTATTACCTCTTCTGTATTAAGGGGGCTGCCACCTATGTGGTAATTCGTGGGTATTTTGTTTTTCCCAAATGGGATGACTATGCATTTTTTGGCATTTAGCTTGAGGCCATGACTTTGACACGAGGTGTCCGTCTCAGTAAGGCCCTTTTGGAGGATGTCTGTGTCAGCCGGAGAGTCAATTATGGCTACCAGTTTGCAGTCATCGGCGAACTTGGTTAGCCATAGTCCTGTGTTTGCCTGTACTTCTGAGAAGTATATGCCGAACAGTAGGGGTCCCAGGACCAAGCCTTGCAGGACACCACTTGTAACTGGTTTAGAGTCTGACCTGGAGCCCACTATTCTTACCGTGTAATTCTGTCTGTAAGCCAGTTGGCAACCCATCTCATGACGTAGGGGTTAATGTTCAGGCTGGTGAGTTTTTCTGTAATACCCGAGTGGGGAATGGTGTCTAAAGCCTTGGCGAGGTCAAGGTAGGCTGTGTGAACCACATTTCCCTCGTCTATGGCCTTGGTGATTGTCTTGAAGAAGTCAACCAGGTTTAGTAGGCATGATCTGTCCGTAACAAAGCCAAACTGGGTCGAGTCAAGTGTTTGGAGGTTCCCAATGTCTTTGTTAATGAGTTCCATGACGATGCGCTCCATAGCCTTGCAGACCAGGCTAGTCAGGCTTGTAAGGCGATAGTTACCAGGGTCAGTTGTGGCCCCTCCTTTGTGGAGAGGAATAACCGTTGCTGTGCGCCATTTTTTGGGCACGTAGCCTGTGGAGAGGCTGAGGCTGAACAGTGTGTTTAGGTGGAGGGTTAGTTTGTTCTGTAGTTCGTGCAAGACGCAGCCTGGGACACCATCTGGCCCCATTGATGCTGTGTTTTTGGCTTTTGAAAGGTCTGTTTTCACCTGTGCATCTGTGATTTTTGGGACACTACAATTTTCCGGTATTGTTGTGGTCCCTTTTGGAGGTGAGAGGGGGGTGAAGTTTGCACTGAATCTATCTGCCAGGATGTTGGCAATATCAGTAGGTTCAGTATATTTTGTGCTATTTTGCCCTAGTTCAGTGTATATCTGTGAGTTGCCACTTAGATTCTTAACATAGCTAAAGAAGGCTTTGTGGTTATCTTTTGAATCCTTGGCTATTTTTCTTTCGAAGTTAGCCTTGGAAGATTTCATGAGGGACCTTAGTTTCTTACTGATACTGATCAGGAATATCTTTCCTTCTTGGAATTTGCTTTTTTTCTGAACTAGTTTCCTCCTTCTATTGTATAGCCTGTTTATTGCAGGGGTCCACCAAACTGCTTTCCTTCTCTTAGAGGAGTGAGTCTTGGTTTTGCTAGGGATGGCATGATCCATGCATCCTTGTAGGTGCTCATAGAGTGCATTTGTAAAGGTTTCTGCATCTTGGGCAGCATTATCCTTTAGCGTGGGGGCTGGGAAACTTGCCACCTCTGTCTTAAGTAAGGTGAAGTTTGCTTTAGAAAAGTTTTTTTACTGTGGTTTCCTTAGGTGGGGTGTGGACATTCAGCGTGATTAGTTTATGGTCTGATCTAACCAGTGACTGGTTGACCTCCGGTGTGGAAGACCTATCGCCCATGTTGGTGATGACCAGGTCCAATATGTTTTCACCTCTGGTAGGGGAGTTTACCAGCTGATCCAGGGTTGATGAAGTCCAGGAAGCGCTGGGCCTGGGAATTTGTACTCGAGTAGTTTTCCCAATGAATGGTAGGGTAATTGAAATTGCCCAATATCAGGGTGTTCGGAAGGACCTTCATGTTTTCCATTGTCTTCAGAAAGGTGGAGTGGTGGTCCTGGGTCATGGAGAGTGATCTGTAGCAGGCCACAATTTGCATTGCAGATTTGCCCGATGTTAGTTGCACATGGATGATCTCAGAGGTATCTTGCTGCGCCACTAACCTGGAGGTGTAGGTATCCTTGATGAATATGGATACACCCTCCCCCCTTTTGTGTTTCAGTTCGTGTTCTGTGGCCGAAACGTGTGGTATGAGTTGCAGCCCGGTAGTGCTGATGTGCTCTCTGGAGCCTTGAACCAGGTTTCAGTTGCTGCACAGATGTCGACGTTCTCCATACTGAGGAATGCTTCGAGCGCGTGCATTTTGAGATTTAAACTCCTGGCGATGAGTAGCGTAATCCTCAGTTTTTTGTTAATTGTGCTGTTTACGGAGGTGGGTTTGACTTTTGAGCCTTGCCTAAAAAAGGCACTATGGGAGCAGCAAGAGCCTTGGCCAGTATTCGAAAGCCTAGGGGTTACAGGTGCAAGCCTTCTCTTGCGAAGCAACACGGCTTGTCGAGCATGTCGTCCCAGGCTGACAGACACTGGACCCCCTTTGAATGACACCAGAAGCTTAGCCAATTGTTGAAATTGATAATTTTTTCTTTATACTGAGGTATCATTCTTGGTGAGGGCAGTTTGCTATTCAGGGTCAGGGTCATACCAGCCTGGGCTGCATGATCAGAGAGCTCTTCCATGTCTCTTTTCATATAGTCCAGGGAGGTACGTCTCAGGTCATTCACACCAACATGAACAATGACAGAGTCATATTTGTACTTGTGGAGTGACCTGAGTGCTTGTGTTATGTGGCGGAGTCTGGCTCCCGACAGGCAGCTAACAGTAACCTTCTGCTTGTCCATCCTAGTGAATGGGACGTTAGTCTGCCTGACTATAGAGTCACCTATTACTAGTGTGTTAGGTGTGTTATTTCGTCTTAAAGGCTGTGATTGTGCGGCACACTGATTTTGTGTTTTATGTATTGTCTGGTTTGTGACGGGAAGTGCAGGTTGTTTGGGTGTCTGCTTTGGAGGTCTCTGATGCTTTTGCAGGTTTTTATTTAGAGCCTCCGAGTATGATTTTGTGTGTATATGTGTATTTTTTGCCAGTGCTGTTTTAGTAGGTCTTTGTGCTGCTGGAGGTGTGGTGTAAGTGTTAACCTTCTTCTCTTGACTGTCTGTTCCAGTCTTGGGTGGAGACAGCTTAGCTTCCAGTTTGGCTGTATAATTGCATCTCTCGCATATGTTAGTGTTTTGTGGTAGGAGGCGAGGGTTGTCTGTTTACATGTGGCAGTTGTAACATTGCCTTAGGATACCCAGATTCACCAGCTGGACTGGAGAGTGCACCTGAAGTTGCCCTTTGGTCATGCCTGAATAGTAAGGTGAGCTGCTTAGTCATTTGGTTGGTGAGGGGTGAATAAAGAGCCTTGCTCTGCTAGGCAGTCAGTGTCAGGGTATATTAGTGCTTGCTATTAGGTCTGAGCAAGTGCTGGGCTGTAAGATGCTTTTTGAGTGCTTAGGTTGAGAGTTGGACTAGTTTCAAGAGAGGACTTAGTGGAGCCAGGAATAATTTAACTGTAGCTAACCGACACTGCCCGGTGCGCAAAACTGTGCAAACGCGTTTTTTATAGTAGGGAAATGAAAGAGATAGAAATTAGCCCAAAATGGCCAATAAACTACTAACTTCTGGGCTGAAACCACTCCTCCAGGGACAGATAGGTTGCTCAAAGCTCCCCTCTCTCACAGGTGAACAGAGAAACTTCCTTCTATCCACGTAAGGTATGGGCAACTCAGAAACTAGTATCGCAGCCCTGAATTCAGCACTAGCCTGAAAACTGGACTATACTAGCTTAGAAAGGCGGGAAACAAGGAAATTATTATTTTTTTTTTTTTGGTTTTTTGAAAAGATAACGACTACAAACAAACAGAAAAGGGTATTGCACTTTAGTGTGATGCCTACAACAGTTAAACAAATTATTTAAACAAAAAACAACTTTTTAAAAGTGCAGGCAGTCAGATAAGTACAATATGTGAAAAAAACAAGCTTTTAAATCACAATAAACGCTGGAAAATCTGCGTTTAGGCGGAAAACAGTTAAGTACAGCAAGAAAGTACAGAAAACTGATAATCACTCCAAAGTCTCTCTCGTCTAAGCTAGAAGGCTTGTATCAGTTTAAGGCTTTCTAGTGCTACTCAGTAGGTTAGTTACAGTAAAGATGGGAAACAAGCGCAGATGTGGTCTTTTAAAGCAGAAAGTTGAAAGAGACGGACAAACTGTCCAAGTGGTCAATAAACTACAATTTCTGGGCCAAGAACCTCTCCTCTCGTGGTAGACAGGCTACCTAGTGCTTACCACTCCCACTGATAAGCTAGAAGGCTTTCTTCCAACACAGAAAGGCTTGCGTGGGGTCATAAGCTTACCAACAGTCCTGGATACAGCAACTCTGTATCTGGACAAGGCTAGTTACAGGAAAGGTGGGAAACAAGCACAAGTGCGGCTTTTAAACCATAACGTTGAAAGAGATGGAAAAAAAACTGCCCAAACGGCCAATAGCTACAATTTCTGGGCCAGGAACCACCCCTCTTGTGGTAGATAGGTTATCTAATGCTTACCACTCCTACTGATAAGCTAGAAGGCTTCCCTCCAACACAGAAATGCTTGAGGGGCTCAGAAGCTTACAAAGAGTCCTGGATACAGCATATCTGTACCTGGACTAGACTAGTTACAGGAAAGGCGGGGAACAAGTACAAACGTAGGCTTTTAAGCCAGCAAGTTGAAAGAGATGGGAAACTGTCCAAACGGCCAAATAAACTACAATTTCTGGGCCAAAACTCACTCTTCCCATGGAGGATAGGCTACCTAGTGCTTACCACTCCCACCGATAAGCTAGAAGGCTTCCCTCCAACACAGAAAGGCTTGGGGGGGGGGGGCTCAGAAGCTTACTAACAATCCTGGATACAGCAACTCTGTAACCAGACTAGGCTAGTTATAGGAAAGGTGGGAAACAGGCACAAGTGCGACTTTCAAACCCGAAAGTTGAAAGAGATGGAAAAAAACTGCTCAAACAGCCAATAGCTACAATTTCTGGGTCAGAAACCACTCCTCCTGTGGTAGATAGGTTACCCAGTGCTTACCACTCCCACTGATAAGCTAGAAGGCCTCTCTCCAACACAGAAGGACTTGGGGGGGCTCAGAAGCTTGCCAAGAGTCCTGGATACAGCAAATCTGTACCTGGACTACACTAGTTATAGGAAAGACAGGGACCAAATGCAAATCGGGCTTTTAACCAGAAAGTAGAAATAGATGGAAAAACTGCCCAAACGGCCAATGAACTACATTTTCAGGGCCAAAACCCACTCTTCCCATGGTTGATAGGCTACCTAGTGCTTACCACTCCCACTTATAAGCTAGAAGGCTTCCCTCCAACACAGAAAGGCTTGGGGGACTCAGAAGCTTACCAACAGTCCTGGAGACAGCAAGTCTGTAACTGGACTTGAGTAGTTACAGGAAAGGCAGGAAACTAGCTTATAATTTTTTTTTTTTGTTACAGAAAAGCAGCTAAAACCACAGTAAATACAATTCAAATTATAGTGCAGACCAGCACACCCGAGTGTGTAGCAACACTATGGCAAATACAGTTCAAATAAATGCAATTAAATTAACAAATGACTAAAAAACAAGTGCAGAATGCAGTAAATTAGAAGGCTACTAAAAGCAGTAATAAGTGCAGAGTAAGAGTGACTGAACCGATAACAGCACGCAGAAGAGCAACTAAGACAGTTACAGTAAGAGCAGCTGAATAAAAAAAAAAATATATATATATATATATATATATATATTTTTTTTTTTTTTTTTTTGAGGGAGGATTAAGAGGCTCCAGGGCTTGTCCTATGCTCTCTTTGTACACAGTAGGAGTGCCTGAAATCAGAATATGATCTCATTACACTCAGTTGAGTGAGCAAATGAGATGGGCCCAGAAAGAGTATCCAAATACAAATCTACAAGAGGGGCTGGCAGTTTCAAAGCCACCAGTATTAACACCAAAACAAGAACAGGGAGGGTGGGTGAGGAACTAACTGTAGAGAGACAGCCACAACTTCAGTTGAGTTAATATTCAGTGAAAAACACAAATAAATAAATTTAATACAGTACTATATGCAAAAGAGCAGATAAAAGTGTACTTAAATCCACTTGTACGTCCAGCTGATTTCAGGTAGATGTTAGCCAGCCAATGCTCTGATATTAAGCAGAGATAACTCAAAATGTACCACTTATATAAGGCAAGACAGAATGTCAGTCATGAGCTGAAACTACCCCCCCCCCCCTGCTATCAATGGCTACACAGAAATTCTAAAAAGTACTCTGTAGAGAGACGGCCACAACTTCAGTTGAGTTAATATTCAGTGAAAAACACAAATAAATAAATTAAATACAGTACTATTTGCAAAAGAGCAGATAAAAGTGTACTTAATTCACTTATACGTCCAGCTGATTTCAGGTAGATGTTAGCCGGCCAAAGCTCTGATATTAAGCAGAGATAACTCAAAACGTACCACTTATATAAGGCAAGACAGAATGTCAGTGATGAACTGAAACTACCCCCCCACACTGCTATCAATGGCTACACAGAAATTCTAAAAAGTACTCTGTAGAGAGACAGCCACAACTTCAATTGAGTTAATATTCAGTGAAAAACACAAATAAATAAATTAAATACAGAGTGTACCTTCGTTGAAGGTTGTGCGTCAGGGCTGGCAACTCGGCACATAAAAATCTACTGCCAATCATTAGCGGAGCGAAGACACAACAACAACAACTGTATGCAAAAGAGCAGATAAAAGTGTACTCAAATTCACTTATACATCCAGCTGATTTAAGGTAGATGTTAGCCGGCCAATGATCTGATGCTAAGCAGAGATAACTCAAAATGTACCACTTATATAAGGCAAGACAGAATGTCAGTTGTTGTGTCTTTCGGCTTTTCCCAGTTAGGGGTCACCACAGCAGAACTCTGGTCCGCTAATGATTGGTAGTTGATTTTTACGTGCCAAGTTACCAGCCCTGACGCACAACCTTCAACGAAGGTACTCCCATTCACGCATGTCTCCACACAGAAGACGCTCTAGCTGACAATCGAACCGGACAGCGTCTTACTGTGAGGCGACAACGTTACCGCAGCACCAGTGAGCTGAAACTACCCCCACTGCTATCAATGGCTACACAGAATTTCTAAAAAGTACTCTGTAGAGAGACAGCCATAACTTCATTTGAGTGAATATTCAGTGAAAAACACAAATAAATAAATTAAATACAGTACTATATGCAAAAGAGCAGATAAAAGTGTACTGAAATTCACTTTTTCATCCAGCTGATTTCAGGTAGATGTTAACCAGGCGAAGCTCTGATATTAAATTATTTTATATATTAATATATAAATTATTATATATGTGTGCGTGTGTATATATACATGTGTGTATATGTATATATATATATATATATATATATATATATATGTCAAAGTGTCAAAAAGTGACAATGCATAATTTCTAAAGGACACAGGCTCAACTTACATAAAACTTATCTGATTTGAATAAAAATAGTACAAATGCAACACGTCTAATTCATTGTTCCACAAAGTCTTAGAACAAACAGAAGGGTAATAACATAAGGCACATATCTGCACTGTAGAGGAAGTTGGTGACTGAGCGAAAGAGGAGGGAATAGTGCGTGGATGTTTAGTAATACATTCTAGTACAATGACCCTCTCATCCTCAGGTCATATTAGAGCAGAGAGTAATCAGTAATCAATTTAATGTCCCTAGTAATATGTTCTCTATATGCACATAACGTGTATCTGCTGGAAAGGTAAGATGTTAAGTTGTCAATCTCGCCTTCATTCTTGCTGGATGGGTTCGGAGCCGATCCTCGGCTCCGACTCGGCACTTGCTTTAGCTCGAGAACTCCTTTTACCAGCTCGAGGCAACCCTATATCCCATGATGCAAGGTGGAACTACCTCAGATCTCGTTTGCCGCTTAGCGAAAGAGGTCTCCTTTGCCAGCTGAGGTAAGTTTTTTCTTAGTAAAATAAGAAAAAGTGTAGTTAGGGGTTTATTTTTTCCCTTTAGTGTTAGTTTAGTCTGTACTTAGTTACAGCCCACCCTATTCCCTTCCTTTCAAACTTTTTATAAATTTTATTTTAAAGTTCTTAGTCAGGCCTAGTTTCCCATTGGTTATTCCCTTCCTGTGTGTTTGTGTAAGGGATTAATTGGTGTGTTTGTTGGGACTGTTTGTGTTTCTCCCTTCTAGGATGTCAAAAGAAGGCAAGGTCTCAGGCTTCAAGAAGTGTGACCAGTGCTGTCAGAAAATGTCTCTGACAGACGGTCACACTTCTTGTGTTTATTGCCTGGGGCCTTTGCACCTGCAGGACTCCTGTGCGTTGTGTCATGCTTTTAGCCAGAGAGTCCTGCAGGAAAGGAGGAACAAATTAATCCTCCGAGGTTTACTTAAACCTGAAGGTTCTCCTCCTAAGTCAGGGTCAGGAAAACCTCTTAAGCCACCGAAGGTTCAGGCTACAGTGTCCAAGCCTCCTCCGGTGGCTCCGGCTCCGTCGGGGCCGGTATCGGCTCCCGGTGGGGTCGATACTTCTTCTGTTCGAGTAGTGGGTTCGGTGCCGGCCGGCTCCGATACCCTGACTACTGTGGCCTTGTCGGCTCCGGCTGGAGCCGACACTGTATCCAGCATCGGAGCCAAGAAATCCTCGGCTCCATCTGGAGTTCTAGGGACTTCGGCTCCGATGGCTTCGACCCGTAAGAGATCTCGGTCCCCCTCTATTATGAGTATCCATTCGCCCGGGATCTCCTCTTTTGTCGGAGCGGAGCCATCGGAGCCGATCTTCGAGATCTTCCAGGCTGTCTGACCACGATTTGGAGAGGGTGGTAAGCAGGCTGTTGAAGTCTCAGGCACTGGCCCAAATGCTCCATAGCCCGTCTCAACAGACTTCGGCTATAGCCCCGATTCTTGAGCTTCCTCCTCCGACTCCACACCAGAGTTCGGAGCCGGAGCTTCTTGGGACAGCGACTGTTTCGATGCCGGAGCCGATACATCCTTCGGCTCTGTCGCCTTCGGCCCGATCTCCTCCTTGAGACCTTCCTTGGAGGGATCCGTCGTCGGGTTTCCACTGTCGGCTCCGAGGGGGCTAGTGGCATCGGACCCTTGTCCAACCCCGCTCTCCCTCTCGGGGCTTCGGCTTTGGTAAGCTCGGCGCCGACATCGGCCTCGGAGCCTTCTCTCCTTGGAGCCGACCATTCCTGTTTCTTCGAGCGGGTGTGTTCCGGTCTCCGGGAGAGGAGCCTTTGAGGTGATGAGGAGTGTCCTGGCCTCTGAGCCTGGTCAACGGTCTATCCCTCTAGCTCCTCCCTCATCAGTGCCTGCAGAAGCCTCTTGCCAGCCTCTTGCTCTCAGGCCCAGGGATCCATCGCCCCAGGTTTCCCCACTGGGAATTTCCTCCTCTTCCGAGGTTTCTCCTGACCCTGCAGGGAAACCCCCTCGGAAGAGGACGTGTAAGAGGAAACACACAGACTCCCCTGAGTCTACTACATCTGATACCGACTTAGATGAGTCGGAGGGTTCCCCACGGTCCCCCTCTGAGGATGTCTCCTTTTCAGACATCCTTGAGCTCCTCAAACAGAGGGGGAATTGGCCCTCCATTGACTCCTCCGAGGATGAGTCGGTATACCTGGAGGCTTTTGGATCCCGACCCTCCACCTCCTGGGTGTCTCCGCCTTTCGACCCACTCATGCAGGTAGTGGCTCGAAAGGCGTGGGCGGCCCCAGATTCTGTGGAACCTGTCCCCAGGAGACCATCCAAGTTCATTACAGCCCCGTCGGATAAGCAGTTCCTTTCCAAGGGTGTCTCTGTGGATGCTATGGTGGTGGCGGTGGCCACTAAGAAGGAACTGGCGGATCCTTCAGTACCTGTCCATCCTCCTAATAAGGATTCTAGGACCATGGACAGATATGGAAAGCGGATGTTTTCTTCAGCGACCTTTGCTATGCGTTCGCTGAATTACCTTTGTCACTTCACCAGGCTTCAACGAGATATTCTCAAAGAACTGGGAGAAGTAGTCCAGGATCCTTCTGCTGCTGGGGCTCAGGAAAAGATTGCCTCACAGCTTGCTATCCTGAATTCCATATCTAACTCCTCTATGCGGCTCATATCTTATGCGGCCGATGGAGCGAGCAGGGCCGCAGGCACAGGGGTTGCTCTTAGACGCCAAGCCTGGATGCGGCTGTGTAATTTTGCGGACCCCTTAAGGCGTCCTTCACTAATACCCCCTTTGACGGTTCGGCTTTGTTCGGGCCTCAAGTGAAGGATACCTTGACCAGGTGTGAGCAGGACGGTAAGACTCTTTCTGCCGTTGGAGTCCAGTTTTCCACTCCTTCTAGACCATACCCCAAGGGTCAGAAGGGGGGGAAGATGTGGTTCCGTAAAGCCCAAGGAGCTACACCGGACACACATGGTCAGTTTACCCCCAGAGGCAGAGGGGGTAACAATAATAGACGCCCTAGAGGCAGGGGGGGTCCTCAGAACCAGGGCAACAGGGAGTCTCTTCCTGAGAAGCCTTTTCAGCATCCCTGAGGTGTTGCCCGACTGTCCACCCTTGGAGGCAGTCGGGGGAAGGATTTCACTGTACCCAGTAGCCTGGCAATCCCTATCTCAAGAGAAGTGGGTACAGTCGATTATATCCGAGGGTTACAAGATCCCCTTCATAAGGTTTCCCGTACCTCTACAATCCCTTCCAGACATCTCACCCGGTCAAAGCGATTTGGCAGAACAGGAGGTTTCAAAACTCCTAGAAAAAAGGGCCGTCCAGACAGTGCCAGCAGACCAAGTAGGATCCGGCGTCTACTCAAGATTCTTTTTGGTCCCCAAAAGGATGGGAGAGTGGAGACCAATATTAGACCTCAGCAATCTCAACAGATTTGTCAAAAAGGCAAGATTCCGGATGGTCACGCTTCAGTCCATTCTGCCCTTTCTGGGCAAGGACAGCTGGATGTGCTCTATAGACCTTCAGGATGCGTACTATCACATAAAGATTCACAGGTGCTCCAGGAGGTTTCTCCGCTTTCGGCTAGGGGCCAGTCATTACCAATTCAGAGCCCTGCCCTTTGGCCTCACTTCAGCCCCCAGAGTGTTTACCAAATGCATGGCAGTGGTCACAGCTCACCTGAGACGCCTAGGATTCCAGGTGTTTCCTTATTTGGACGACTGGCTCCTCTCCGCCACCACCAAGTGTCAGCTTCTTCAGTCCAGAGACTACACCCTACAGCTTTGCCAAAATCTGGGAATTTCAGTAAATTTCAGAAAATCTTCTCTGCTGCCTTGCCAATCTATCACCTTTATAGGCAGAGTTAGATACCGTCAAAATGTTAGCCAGACTAACAGATCAAAGAATTCTGGACATCCGAAAATTTGTTCGGCTTCTGTTACAAAGCAAAAAAGTCAAAGCCAGGTTTGTCCTGAAGGTTCTAGGTCTAATGGCTGCGGCCATTGTTCTTCTACCACTGACTCGCTTTCACATGCGTCTCCTGCAGTGGATGCTTTTCACGCAGTGGTCGATCACGATCTTCTGATGAGACACGAGATCTTAGTGACACAATCTTGCAGGGCTCATCTGGTCTGGTGGATATCTTCCCCTCTTCTTCATCAGGGCCGACCCTTTGTTCCCCCTCCTCCAGTTGCCACAGTCACCACGGATGCCTCCCTGATCGGGTGGGGGCATTATCAGGGCAGGATGGTCCACGGACGTGGCAACCCATAGAATACCATCTGCACATAAATGTCCTGGAGATGAGAGCAGTGCTTTTAACGCTGCAAGCCCTCGACGACTTTCTTCCCACGAGGCCTATTGCAGTACAGACGGACAACATGTCCGTAGTCTGGTACATCAACAAACAGGGCGGAACCAGATCCTATCCCTTATGTCGAGAAGCTCTCAGACTTTGGCAATGGGCGATCTCTTCTCAGCGGTTTCTGATAGCAACGCACATCCCCGGCAGGTCCAACCTTTTGGCGGACAGGCTAAGCAGATCTATTCTGATGCCTCACGAGTGGTCTCTCAATCAATCTGTAGTGGATCAGATTTTTCTGAAGTGGGGCACTCCTTGTTGCGATCTTTTCGCTACCCCTCAAAACAACAAGTGCCCAGACTATTTCACTCTGTTTCCCCTTCCAGGCCAACCCCTGAGAGACTCTCTAACCCAGGATTGGCCTCGGGGACTTCTTTATGCTTTTCCTCCCTTTCCATTGATTCCACAAGTCATTCAGAAAGCCACCATTTTGAGAGCCAAATTGATCCTCATTGCCCCATATTGGCCTCGACAAATTTGGTTTCTGTCTCTGCATCGTCACCTTCTGGTGCAGCCCTGGCATCTGGACCCAGTTCTGGATCTTTTGATCCACCAGTCGGGTCAGCAGCACCGGGCCATTCATTCTCTCAACCTCACTGCTTGGTTGCTCCACTTCCTTCCCTAGCCAGGCTACCAATGATTTCTGACTCAGTCAGAGACATTTTAGTGTCCTCTTTGAAGTCGTCCACTAGGACTGTTTATGCTAGCAAGTGGCGATGGTTTTCGATTTGGGCAAACTCCAGAAATATAGATCCATTTACTGCTCCCGTACATTCTGTTTTAGATTTCCTAGCGGAGGTTTTTCATTCGGGATCCTCTTCTTCTACAGTCAAAGTGCAACTGGCTGCCATTTCCAAGTATCATGTTGGCTTGCATGACAATAACATCATGTCTCATAGATTATGCAAGGCCTTTTTGAGAGGAGTTTTTCTCCTAAAACCACCTATAAAGCATCCTCCTCCGCAATGGGATCTAAACTTAATGTTAGCATCCTTGATACTACCTCCTTTCGAACCGTCTGCTTCATGTTCTTTGAAGTTATTGACATGGAAAACTATATTTTTACTCGCTGTCACTTCTGCTAGAAGGGTTTCCGAGATTCAAGCTCTCTGTATTCGTTCACCTTATTTGGTTTTTCATAAGGACAGGGTATCGTTAAGAACTAACCCTTCCTTTCTCCCCAAGGTTGTATCTCAAACCAATATTAACCAATCTATAGAATTACCTGTCTTTTTCCCTAACTATTCTGACAGAGCTGAACAGAAATTGCATTTTTTGGATGTCCATCGTCAGCTCAGGTACTACTTGCATAGGACTAAACAAATTAGGAAATCGGACCAATTGTTTGTTTTTTATGCAGAAAACAGGTTAGGTCTTCCAGTTTCTAAAGTGACCTTATCCAGATGGCTGACTTCCACCATTTCCTATGTGTACTCTCTCAGAGGCAAACAACTACCTTCTAAGCCAAAAGCACACTCAACCAGGAGTCTATCCACTTCTGCAGCTTTTCAGGATAGACTTCCCATTGATACCATTTGTGCAGCAGCTACTTGGGCCACTCCTCATACCTTTGTTTCTCATTACAAGTTGGATTTGGCCTCCAGAGATAGGGCCAGTTTTGGTTCCACAGTTCTCAAGAGTCTGTTCCATTGAGCCACCCGGGATACAGGTGCTAGGACGCTGTCCCATCCAGCAAGAATGAAGGCGAGATTGACAACTTAACATTTAGAAGTTATGTACCTACCATAACGCTCCATGTTAGTTGTCTTCTCTCGCCTTCTTTCTTGCGTCCCTCCCTCCTTCCCCCTGGCCTGGACAGATCTTGAAGAGTTCCTATTAGTTGGTTTCCTCTGGATCTTTGTTGTGAGGACTTCTTTTAGGAAACTTTGTTCCTAATTTGGTTAGGATAACCTTTAGCAGGGTCAGTTAGCTGCCAAACGAGATCTGAGGTAGTTCCGCCTTGCATCATGGGATATAGGGTTGCCTCGAGCTGGTAAAAGGAGTTCTCGAGCTAAAGCAAGTGCCGAGTCGGAGCCGAGGATCGGCTCCGAACCCATTCAGCAAGAAAGAAGGCGAGAGAAGACAACTAACATGGAACGTTATGGTAGGTGCATAACTTCTAATTTCATGATCATGTGGGCAAGCTGTTAACACCAGAAGTTTTATGTCTTCCCCATATGGGAAGGGGTTATAGTAGAAGTGGGGAGTCTATATTTTAGACATCTTTGGCTATTTATTTTCAACGTCTATGACATTCATAAAAACTATGGAAATGCACAGACTTAGATAAATACAGCATTGGAAGAAAAATGGGATAATCACAGAACAAAAGTTGTACTTTTCCACATCTTTCTCAGTGATTTATGCCTTTTTCTGTTAGTAATTTGAATGTGTTGAACCTGTCTAAGATATCCCTTACTCAGCATGAGCCGAGAGTGCTGGGAAAGGGTCTCTCATTTTTACTGACACAACATAGTGAATTAACTGATAATGTATTGGACATTAAAATGTTTGTACGAAATGTCTCACCCAAGTTGCAGTTTGGCAGCAGTGAAGATTATGTTACGAATGCTAATGTATTTAAGAAACCTAGTTTATATATGCCTGTCTCACAACCCCTCCTGGAAGACTTTGTTAAGCTAACTGAGAATGATTTGCATGAAGCTTTTAGTAGCAATAGGGCTGGCTATAACAATAATCTGACCCCTATGGAAAAACTGGCTCTGAGATCTTTATGTGATGATAACAGGATAGCTATTAGACCAGCTGATAAGGGTGGCTCCATTGTTGTGATGGATAGACATGAGTATTATCGCTCTATGAAGGAGATGTTGAATGATAGTGAACATTATGCTATTGTCACTAGGAATGATCTAAGTCACTTCAAGTGGGTTATTGATAATACTCTGTTGGAATGTTTGAATGATAAAATAATTAACCATGAGTTGTTTAATTATTTCCTGGTCAATGAGCCCTTGATCCTGCCTATATAAGGTCAACCCAAGGTTCATAAGGATAGACTTAGACCACCAGTGAGGCCCATAGTGGCTAGTAGAAGATGGGTCACTGAGCCTTTCTCTTGTTTTGTGGAGAAACATTTGCGGCCCATACTGGATAAAAATGAGATAATGCTTAAGGATTCTAAACAATTAATTCCTTGAGAATTTATTTGATTTTATTAAAACACAACCACAATATTTGAGATACTTTTTGGTAACCTTGGATGTGCAGTCCCTCTTCACGATGATCCCTAATGATGTTGGGCTGGCCTATGTTGAGAGGTATTTGAGTAAGCACATTGACTATGACCAAAGTTTACTTTAGTTACTATATATAAGCATGAAGCTAGTCCTTGAGGTTAATGCATTTGTTTTTGATGGAACATATCAACAAAAGGATGGCGTAGCTATGGGCACTTCCAGTGCCAATAGCTATGCCAGTATGGTTATGGCACTCTGGGAAGAAGAATATGTTTTTCCAACATCCACCTTTCAAATGTATGTTCCCTTCTACCGTAGATTTGTGGATGACTTGTTTTTTTATTTGGACAGCTGGGGTTGATGAATTGATTAACTTCCATCATGATTTGAATTCGACCACCAGTTTCCTCATATTTTCCTTGGTATATTCGATGACACAGATTGAATTCTTAGACATAATGTTGAACAGACAGGGGGATGGCTGATTAGGCACAAGGATTTACCGTAAACCATGCTACAGGAATTCCCTACTACATAGACGTAGCATACACCCCCCCCCCCACACATGTCTTCAGGGATATAATAAAGGGACAGGGTCTGCAAGCCTCAAGACTGAATGGAGCTGATGATGGCTTTACCTCAGAGCGTAATCAGCTTAGGGATAGACTAAGGGACAGAGGTTATGAGGAAAAAGAGGTCGATAGGGTATTGGATTCCATTCCTTCTCTCAGGCCCAGTATAGCGAAACTGTATTTTTCAGAACAACACAGGGACGTGAATGTTTCACGTGTCACGTCTACTAGATGCAAGAATATCTCTGAGTCCCTTGGGTATACACAAGATGCTAGGATGACAGTGGACATCAGTAGGAGACACTGGGGTTTGCTGACCACTGATCCTGATATAAGGAGGTTAATAGGAGATACACCAAGGTTCTTGTATAAGAATAAAAAATAAATCTGAAGAGGATGCTGTGCTATCCGGACAGCAATAGATTTGATGACAATGGGTTAAGAGGGAACACTATACTCTGTGGCAAATGTAATTTTTGTAGTTTCATAGACAGCAGTGGTATCTTTGACCATCTTGATAATGGGTGTAGGTACAAGTTTAGTGTAAGTGCCAACTGCATGAAGTTACGTTGTTTGCTTAGCCTACTGCAGGTGCTGCAAAGCATTCTGTGTCAGGAAAACTGATAGGACTTTGAGAGACAGGATCAGGGAGCACCTTTACAACATACGATGTGCTTCCATGAACAATGCTTTGTCTAAGCATGTGATTAAATCTTTAAAACCAAAGGCAGATGCAGCACAAAAACCAACAGCTCACGACCGAAGAAATCACCAGGATCCGGATATCTTGCCAGTACTTTTATTTTATTTGAAGTGTAAAATCCACAAAAATAGCTGCTCACAGATGAAAAAGATTTAGAAACAAACAATCCAGTCAAGCGCTTTCGCCTGGGCTCTCCCAGGCTTTATCAAGAAGAAACAACAGGGAATGTGCATTCATTATATACATATGCTATTCCAATAATTCAATTGTATAATTAATTAATTGAGCTATTCCCATTGTTTAAGAAGATATCTTGATATTTAAAGGTACATGCTATAAATAAAAGCAAAAACAAAAGCAGAAACAAAAAAACAAAAACAAAAGCAAAAGCAAAATCATTTTCATTTACAGGGTCCCACATATGTAAAAATAAATTTAATATATTAAGTGTATTAGATAATGTTATGTTAAATATTCAATATTAAAAACTAATAAATATATATTAATTTAAATAATTTTTACATATTTATAGATAAAATTGATAAAACATTCTTATTCTAAATATTATTAATAAATATATATGCTTATAAATAAGTGTTGTGCATAAAATCGTACTCCTGACATTTTATTAAAATCTACTGCAACTTCAAAAATGGACTATGTTACCTTATTAGATACAAACAAATAATACATACAAAACATCATTTGATACAATATGTCTACCTAAAATTGCTAAAAACTACTAAGAACTGTTGATTTTGTTAAAATTGTGAAAATTTGAACCCAAACATTTTTTGTAATTGCAATTTTATAAATTAACTATAATTTGGCCCTACGCAGTTTAAGAGCACTATTAATACTGATGGCATCATTAAGCCCTGGTAATCTTGTGGCATTCAATTTTATTTGCCATAACAATTCTTTATATTCCAGGGATGCTTCCCAGTCCCCCCCTCTTACACTGTTAAAAACTTGTTCCAAGACAAAAAACTTTAGGCACATATTATTACAAGTTAAAGAATGTTTGTAAAATGCATTTGATTCTTTTTTATTTTTGATTTCATAGATGTGCTCATATACTCTTCTTTTTAGAGCTCTTTCAGTTTTTCCCACATAAAAACATAAACAGTGTTGACAAAATCCCAAATAAACAACACCTTTTGAATTACAATTAAAATGACCTGATGGGAACAAATTTATGTTTCTAGATTTTAAATAAATACCTTTATTATCTAGTATATAGCAGCATTGATTACAAGCATTGCATTTATAGGTTCCCCTAATGAGTTGGTTTTCACTATTGCTAGATAGCGTATGCCTTTCCAATAGTTCTTTTAAGTTGCAGTCCCTTCTTCTAACAAATTGTGGTTTAATGGGAATATTTTTCTTAAGATCTTCGTTAATGGAAAGAATAGGCCAAAATTTACAAATAATATTCTCTATCTCCACATTATTTGTGTTATATGTATATAAAAAAGAAAGGTTTTTTGTCATGTCATTATTCATTCTAGTGACAGGTTCTTGGGACCTTGTATTACCAAGTAATGGGGGAAACTGTATGTACCTTTTTTGGGATATTTCATTAGCTAAAGCTTCAAACATACTGTTTGGATAGCCTTTTTCCATAAAAAGTTCCTTTAACTATTCACATTCCTTCTGATACAAATTATCTGTACTGCAAATTCTAGATGCTCTTATTAACTGGCCTTTTATAATCCCCCTTTTCTGAAATAATGGATGGTTACTCTCAAAGTGCAACAACATGTTTGAGTAAGTATTCTTCCTAAAAATACAGGATTCAAATTGTTTGGATATATTATTTTTCCTTAAGACAATGTCCAAATAATGTAGCTCAAATGGATTTATTTTATGTGTAAATTTTAAAAAACTGGTAGAGCAATTAATATGTTGCATAAATTCTTCAAATTCGTTAATGTTACCCCTCCACAAGATGCAAATATCATCTAGGAATCTTTTGTAATGGACAATATGTTCTGCCCAACTTGTTGAAAAAATAAACTCATTTTCCCAAAAATGTAATACTAAATTTGAATAGGCCGTGGCGCAAGGTGTGCCCATTGCCACCCCTTTGTTCTGCTTAAATAACTCACCATTGAAAATAATGTAATTATTCTTCAAAATAACCTCCATAAATTCAACTATTAAGTTTATAATGTTACTGCTGAAACCTGATTTTTCAATAAGTATTCTACTGAACCATTCTATTCCAATACTAGGGAATAAATCAACAATGTCAATTGTGATCATGTAGTTAGTCATGTTGAAAAATTCACTTTTTATCCCTTTAAGAAATTCCCATGAATCTTTGCAAAGGCTTTCTATTGATGAAACTAATTTTTTGGTTGATATATCAATAAATTTACCTAATGGTTCAGTAATACCCTTTGCGCCTGCAACTATAGGCCTAAATTTTAAAGGATCAAGGCCTTTATGAACCTTTGGGATGCCAAAAATAATTGGCGTCAGGGGGTTTTGCACTAAAAGGTAGTTAAACAATTGCTCATTCAGAACTCCTTGCATGAGATGGTCCTCTAGCATGAGCCTGATTTTTGAATACGCAACATTGCGTTCATTAACTGAGACCTCTGTATATTTTTCTGTGTCATGCAAAATGTTAGCAATATGTGCTTCATAGTCTTGCTTATACATTTAGGTAGACATATTGTATCAAATGATGTTTTGTATGTATTATTTGTTTGTATCTAATAAGGTAACATAGTCCATTTTTGAAGTTGCAGTAGATTTTAATAAAATGTCAGGAGTACGATTTTATGCACAACACTTATTTATAAGCATATATATTTATTAATAATATTTAGAATAAGAATGTTTTATCAATTTTATCTATAAATATGTAAAAATTATTTAAATTAATATATATTTATTAGTTTTTAATATTGAATATTTAACATAACATTATCTAATACACTTAATATATTAAATTTATTTTTACATATGTGGGACCCTGTAAATGAAAATGATTTTGCTTTTGTTTTTGTTTTTTTTGTTTCTGTTTCTGTTTTTGTTTTTGCTTTTATTTATAGCATGTACCTTTAAATATCAAGATATCTTCTTAAACAATGGGAATAGCTCAATTAATTAATTATACAATTGAATTATTGGAATAGCATATGTATATAATGAATGCACATTCCCTGTTGTTTCGTCTTGATAAAGCTTGGGAGAGCCCAGGCGAAAGCGCTTGACTGGATTGTTTGTTTCTAAATCTTTTTCATCTGTGAGCAGCTATTTTTGTGGATTTTACATTTCAAATAAAATAAAAGTACTGGCAAGATATCCGGATCCTGGTGATTTCTTCGGTCGTGAGCTGTTGTTTTTTAAGCATGTGATTAACACTAACGCTAGTCATACTTTCAGGTTTATGGCTATTAATAGATTCTTTCCTACTGCTAGATGTGGTGACATCAGAAATTTAACTGAAATCAGAGAGGTCAAATGGATGATAAAACTAAGGGCTGATCAAGGTAGTGGACTTAATGAAAAAGTTCCACTTAGAGCTATACTAAAGGGACGTAGCCTTAGGAGCTGACCTTGCTTTATTTCATATTTTTATATTTGTTATCTTTATTTTAATTTTTCATATGTATTCATTATTCTATATGTATTTATTTATATGTATGTATTTATTGCTGTTTTATGTGTAATTTATATAATTATATGCTCTATCTCTTTAATTTTTATAAGCTCTTTAGCTGCTAACGTGATTGGCTTAAGGGTATTTGAACTATGTATATATTGCAGTGGCTCATTCTCTCTGTGTCTATGGTCTGATGAAGCAGTAGTGAAAGCGCTTACCAAGTTTTATTTATTTGGCAACTAAGTTTTATTTGTTTGGAAATAAATATGTTTCTACTTCAGCCAGTGTGTTACTCCGTTGGCTTTGTTCTATGACATTCATGTTTTGAATGTGCACAGATGTAATGACATGACAAGAAATTAAACCTCCCACTCCTTGGAGTGTATAATGTATGCACTTTGAATCCAGGTAAATTTCTGAAAAATATACTGTAATGTTTTTTTATTAGCTTTTCACTCTCTGCTGAATAGTCATTGTGAAAACCATTTTGGGTTGTGTTCTAAAACCTTTGTTAAGGGCACTTTTGTTTTTGTTTTTTGTTTGTTTTTTTTTGTTGTTTATACATAGCTTGCCTATTTCTCCTTTGAGTAAGACATTTGAAAGAAAGTCAGTACGTTTATCCAGAACACTCTCAGACATCTCAACATCTACTGATGCCACCAAAATGAGCAGACAGGAAGCAAATGAAAAAGAACAGCTCTGCAATGCTGTTGCGGGAGAGAGGACATCATCACTTGATCCGGCAAGCCATTTCGGAACGCAGTATTTGTCCAAGGATTTTCAGAATAAAATACTGGAGCAACATTCTGGTAATGTTTTGAGCACTTCTGATAAGGAATGCCAACCATGTTTTTCTTCACCAGTACTTTCATCTTCGGTCCATGTATGCAGTGAGCCATCCTCATTTCAAACAAAAATCAGTAGTCCTGTTTCTGTATCTGCACCTGGGGGTATCAGCTGTAAAGCTAATGAATATGCTTCTCATACAGTTGTACATAATGTCCTTGAATCTGATATAAGTAATGTAAATATTAATGAACTGAAACTTTATGATGTTGCAGACTACACGGATCAGCATAGATCAAGAGATCAGACTTCATTAGCAAATTGTAGCAGCAATCATTTAGATGACACTAGCTTTTTGGCAGACTTTGGTTGTGCCCAAAAGGCAGAGCATGGTGAAATGCCGTTGGGTAGTAATGACCTTAACTGTAGTCAGTGTTTGACATTGCCACAAGAAACAGATGCCGTGGTTGATGGGATCATAGAACTTGGCAAACAGAACATTGAGCAAAAAACTGATGGGACATGGTCATTGTGTTCAGAGCGTACTTTAAATGTTCAGGAAGTAATAGGATCATATTCTTCTGTGGAGCAGGATGATGGAAATGAATGGCCAACAGCATCAGGGAGCATTCCTTCTGAACAAAACCATGACTCAAGAAGTTCAAATAGTGGAGAGAAGTTTGTAAAAATGAAGCTGTATGTTCATAGAGTTAAAAGATTAGCACTTTTATTGCTTGCTGAGGAGGGATTTGAGAACAACAGAAGTTCCATTGAAGATGTGGTAAGTTGCAGTTGTATTATCTGTCGTCCTCCTTTGTTATTCACTGATGCTGGTCCTTGTCATTTCAGGAAAGTGATATGTTCCGGAAATGGAAAGTCATTCTGCTGCCTTTCACAATCTCAGCTTGGTAAAACAAACTGTGAATAAATGTACAGAAGTATGTATTAATGTCATTGTAGGTTTTTTCGTTGTGCATATTCTGCATCTGTTTAGAAGTATTGCAAAGGAAGGCAGCTTAGAAATTTCATTGTAAATTGTAGAATAAACAAACAAGGAGTACTTTCCCTTATTAGCACATCTCCTGCTGGCAAGATTTTTGCTGCAGATTTCTTTGCTGGAGATCTTTGCCCCCCACCAAACTACTGGAAATTTTATGAAAAAATTGCTGACAAGTAGAGAAACTTCAAATGTCACACACTGTAACATCACATATAATTTTTCAAAGAGCTGTAATCTGTGGCACCCACTCCCATTGGGGCTTTGCCCCTAAACCTACAGTTTCAAAATATGCTAACTCTGACATTGGACAAGCTTGGAGTTAAGTGAAGGTATAAAAACTCGCCATTTCCATTAACTTTGAGTTGCCAGCTTAAGAGACCTTATAAAACAAATGTACCAGCAACAAAGAGCAGCCAACATAAGGCATTGGCAGCCCAATATTTTGCTTGAAGAAACTCAGCTCATCAAGTGTTGACTAAAGGTAACACAAGTTAGTGCTTTTAATTTCTCTTCAACTAAAGTTTTATGATATAATTTCTTTGTTATAGGAGTGTAGATCTCCTGAAACTTGTCTGTCTTAGGGAACTGTTTGAAAGCTGTGTGTGACAAAAAAAAATCTAAGTTCATTACATTTCTCATGGTTAGGTATAATGTATCAGTCCCTGGCCGTAGTATTTTAGTTTATTACTACATTGAAACACTGCACTGTGAAAAATGTCCTGTTATTTTTGGTATAAGACATTTTGAACAGAATCATATTATCTACTAGCTTTACTGGGCTGTATTAGAGAGCTTGTGTTACCATATTTTTTCAACACTCAGAATAGCTTTCTGCTTTTACCTTTGAACTTTTGAAAAAATGGTTCTGAAACAGCTTTTGACTTTTTTTCTTCTACTTTTCTTGGTAAGGCGAGTGGTGTGTGTGACGTCCATGCACAGGCCCAGCAATCAAGGAGCCTCAATCCTCACCACTAACACCAGTGAGGGGCATCCATATAGGGAAAGGATCGTAAATACACACACAGTAAAGTACAATTTCCCTTAAGAGCACACAGAGATCACAGTCAGTCTGGGGCTGGTTTCTCCCTTTCTCTCCAGGTCCCCAATAAGACTCCCCACTGGCACAGTTATAGCGTCCAGATCTCAGACTAGTGGGCAAGCTAAAACTTCCAGCACACTCTCTGTCCAACCAGTGCTTTGTGTCCCTGCCCAAGTAGCTGACACACACACACTTTGAGATAAGTTGGCATTGCTAGTCTCACTTAGGTGATGCACTGACATATATGCTTGTAACCCTAGGCTCCATATTAGCAACTTGGCATTTTGCTGGCTAGCTCTAACCATGTTAGGGGGTTGTGATCTGTCACTACAGTGAATTTTCTTCCATTCAGATAAGGCTGAAGTTTCTGCAGTGCCCACACTATGGCTAGACTTCCTTTTCTACAGCTGCATAGCATTCCTCCCTGGGTTGGAGCATATGACTGAGATAAACCACTGGGTGCTCTTCTCCCTCTGAAGAAATTTGGCTAAGTACAGCCCCCACCCCAAGGTTTGAAGCATCCACCTGCACAACAAATTCTTTGCTGCAGTCTGGACTGGCTAACACAGGGTTCCTCCCAAAGTTACCTTAAGCTCCTGGAATGCCTGCTCACTTGCTGGGGTCCATACTATCTTATCTGGCCTGTTCTTCCTTGTCAGGTCTGTGAGGGGAGCAGCTATGGTACTATAACTGGGGCCGAACTTTCTGTAGTACCCTGTTGTCCCAAAGAATGCCCTCACCTGCTTTTTGGTAACAGGTGCAGGCCATGCCTGAATGGCTTCTACTTTGACAGGTTATGGCCTCATCTTACCACTCCCCTCTCTATGTCCCAGGTAGGAGACCTCTGCCATGCTCACCTGACATTTGCTGGGCTTAATAGTCAGCCCTGCCCTCTGTAGTCTGCCCAGCACCTCCCTGACATGCGGAAGGTGCTCTTGCCAGGAATGTCTGTAGATGGCAATATCATCTAGGTAAGCAAGAGCAAACCCTCCTGCTCCGGCTAGGATATGATCCACCAGCCTCTGGAAAGTCACTGCACCCTGGTTTCCCAGTAAACATTTCCCCAAACTCCTGTAACACTGCTCGGATTTCTCAAACTTGGGTAGGAGATGGCTGCTGGGACATTGCTCCTGCAGTCCACTGCAAATGCCCAGCATAAGGGCTTCCCTATAATGGTATGATTTCATCATGTTAATGTGGTATAATTTGTGCGCCTGCCTCCTGCCTAGCAGTTCCACCATGTAGTTAATATCACTTACCTTTCTTACCACCTTGTAGGGCCCCCCCCCCCCCAAGCTGCTTGCAGCTTATGTCTGACAGGAATGAGATCCATTACCTGCTGCACCACAGCATACTCTCTAGCTTGAGCATTCCTGTCTTACCATACCTTTTTCTGTTGTTGGGCTTCTGCCAGGTTCTCCTGGACCAAGACCCATGAGTTCCCTGAGCCTTGTCCTAAAGTTTAGGACATATGCCACAGCAGACTCCTTGTGAGGTTCACACTCACCTTCCTACTCATCTTGAATTAAGTCTAGAGGTCCCTTCACCCTATGCCCATACAGCAAATCAAAGGGTGAAAAACTTGTGGATTCCTGGGGAACGTCTCTGTAAGCAAACAACAGATGGGGCAAATATTTGTCCCACTCCCTCTTAAACTGGTCTGCAAATGCCCGTAGCATGGACTTGATTGTAGACTTTAACCTCTCAACAAGATCATTAGTCTGGGGATGGTCTTCATGTGCTTCACCCCACAGTACTTCCACAGATAAGCCAGCAGGCCTGACATGAAATTGGCACCTCTGTCAGTCAATATTTCTTTTGGGAAACCCACTCTGCTGAAAATCTCTAACAAAGCATTTGCACCTTTTCTGCCCCAATGGAGGACAGAGCCACTGCCTCAGGGTATCGTGTAGCATAATCAACTTCCACTAGGATATACTTTTTCCCTGTGGAACTTGGGATACTCAGAGGCCCCACAATATCCATAGCTACCCTCTGAAATGGCTCTTCAGTCACAGGCAAAGGCAGCAAAGGAGCTGTCACCTTGTTTCCTGTCTTGCCTACCTTTTGGCACTGCTCACAGGTCCTGCAGTGTCCTGTTAAATCTGTGGAAATTCCAGGCCAATAGAAATTCTGCATAATATGTATTTTTGTATGTTTTACGCCCATATGACCTGCAAAGGGAATATCATGGGCTATGGCGAGAAGTGCCAGACAGTAGGCTCTAGGCAGTACCAACTGCTGTACTCTCTCACCTTCTAGCCCTCCCTCAGGGGTCCACTCTCTATACAGTAACCCTTTGTCCCAGTATCCAGATTCCCCCTTCCCTTGAGAATCACGTGCCTCACTACCTACCTGCCTTAGGCCTTGCAATGTAGGGTCTGAGAGTTGAGCCTGTCTCAACTCTCTCTTTGTAACCCTTCCCAGCTCCACTTCCACAGGACATCTGGCATCCTGTGACAGTGGTGTTTCACTGTCAGCCTGGGTACTACTACTCGCCTCTACCTTTGCAGTCACTGTGTCCAAGGGAACATCAGTACCCACAAGCAGCTGTGGCTCACCTTCATTCTCACTGCTATAGAGTAGCTCCCTCCCTGAAGTAACCACCTCACCAGTCCTGGCTGTAAGTATGCAGTCTGTCTGGGTCTCCCCTAGGCTACCAGACCCACATGCTTGTCTCCTAGCCTGACTGCATGTAACTGCATAAACACATGGTACTGCCTCATCCAAATCATTCCCTATCAGGGCATATGCAGGATGGCAATTCGATACCACTGTTGTCTCAAGACAACCTACTATTGGCATTTTCTCTTTCCCACTTACTGGCTCTCTCACCGTTTGTTCCCCACCTTGCTTCCTTGGACATCTGTATGCCAGATGGCCCCACTGGTTGCATTCAAAACATTTAACCCTAGGTCTTGGATGTGTACCTGGACTAGTGGCTTCCCCTGCTACTGGCAGATTCTGTTGGAGCAGTCTGTTGGTTCCTTTAGACCCATGAGCAGTACTAGGGGGTCTTTTTCCTGTGCAGGGATGCCTGCTTGCTAGGTATAGGTCTCCCTTCTTCCTCAACTCATCTGAAGTAGTACATTGTCTATCAGCTAACCAGATCTTCATGTCCTCAGGCAAAGTGCTAAGGGCTTGCTCCTTCACCAAAATGTCTGCCAGCCTTTCAGAAGTGGTGACCTGACATCCACTCACCCACCTATAAAAAATAAATGCTCAGTTCAGCAACATATTCACACACACTTTCATCTGTCTTGCGTCTATGCTCACAAAACATTTTCCTATACGTTTTAGGTGTTAGCTTAAACAATTCTAACAAACAGTTTTTAGCCATAGTATAATTCAAGCAGTCAACGTCAGACATTTTAGACAACACAGTTATAGCTTTGTCATGGAGTAAGGGGGTCAGGAACCGCAACCAGAGCCTTTGCTCAACATCATACTGTTTACATACCCTCTCAAACATATGAATGAAACTATCAAAATTATCCCCCTCTTTAAACTGTGGAAGAAATTTACTGACCTTTTGTGTTTCTGGGGTCCATTTACTCCCTTCCTCATTACCTCCATGACTCTGGCGAAGAGTCAGCATCTCCTTCTTGTGCTGCCTCTGCCTGTCCTTTTCCACAGCTTCCAGGGGTAGCAGTTTCTCATTCTCCTCAGCCTGCAGATGCCTTGGTCTCTCAGCTGCTTCTATTTCTAAATGCCTGGACTCCAACTCAAGTCTCTTTAGTTCCAGATGGATTTTTAAGTCCTCTGCAGAAAGGTTGAGCTGTTCATTCTGTGAAGGTGGTACATCTCCACTCTCAGTCTGATCATCCTCCTGGTTGCTGTTTTCTGATGCAGCTGTGACCAAAGCTGCAGTCATGTCTGCCTTAGTCAGGTTTCTATGCACCAGTCCCCTAGCCTGGCACATCTCAGCCAGCTTCCCTTACTCCTCTGCTGACATGCTGCCTGCTCTCCCTGACTGACTAAGCCAACAAAAGAAATAAAACAATTGTGATCTGAACTCTGAGTATTCACTGTGTGGCTGATTTAGAGTACAAAACACCTTCAGTGATCACTGTACACAAGCTACAGGAATTCACTCTACCCACACCACTACAAGCCAATTAGTATTTGCCAACCAATTAATATGTGGTGTGGATATCCCACCACTGCCAAACAGTTATGTGACTCCCATGCACTGGCCCAGCAATCAAGGAGCCTCAATCCTCACCACTAACACCAGTGAGGGGCATACATATAGGGAAAGGGTAGTAAATACACACACAGCAAAGTACAATTTCCCTTAATAGCACACAGAGATCACAGTCAGTCTGGGGCTGGTTTCTCCCTTTCCCTCCAGGTCTCCAATAAGACTCCCCATTGGCACAGCTATAAGGTCCAGATCTCAGCCTAGTGGGCAAGCTAAAACCTCCAGCACCCTCTCTGTCCAACCACTGCTTCATGTCCCTGCCCAAGTAGCTGACACACACACACACTTTGAGATAAGAGTTTATACAACCACACAAACACTCTTGGGGAAGGCTGGCACAGGTTCTCCAGCTTGTACCCCTTTTACCTAGACTATACGGTAGAAATCACTGCCACCACCCAGCTAATATTTATCAGCTACTCAAAGGCCCTTATGAAAGGGTGGCCAATTGTACTGTGCAGTATTATTATCCAAATGGTAAGTGCAACCAATCAGTCAAGACTTATTTGGAGTGACTTGGTACAGTATCACTATATACATGCAATGTACTCTTGGAGCTTAAATTATCTTTACACAAAACAGCCATAGTTGAAAGGTTTAAAAATATTTAATAATAAGTGATAAAAACACAATACAATACTTCTTACTACACAGTGCTAGTCAAGAGTTCAGATATCACAGATAATTACTTAAAACAATACAGTAGAAAAGTTTTGACATCAACACAGAAAAACACTTAGTCTAATCTTCCTAATTCCTAGCTATTTCTAAGAGGAAATCACAGGTAGAGAGTTGAGTTGGATGTTCTCAAGACAAATGCTCTCATTCGTTCTGTCCTTAAATTGATGACAAAGTACCACTGATTCATTTCAGATTACATAATTTCTTTCTGGTTCCCAGGCTAAAAGACTGTCAGAGGTTAATAGCCCTTTTGATCTTGCAGCTGGGCAGGAACCAGAGCAATAAAATAAATTATACATGTAAATTCTAGCCATTAACTCTGGCCTCAAAACAATAGGCAGAATGCCTTTATCTAGGCTCCGAGTTTTGACATCAAAGAATTGATGTATCAGCTTTGTTCAGCAGAGTGCACTGTTACATTTTTGCACATTTAACACCATTTTCCCCATTTAACAGAACAAGCCCATGGCTTATATTAATATTCACAAATGACAGACATCTACAAAATTCTGTCTGGCTAGGCTGGCAGCCTTCACCTATCTTCACAGTGTGTATAACTTAATTAGTCATTTTATGACTCGTGCATGAACTTCAGCAATATCACTTAGCTGTGGAGGCAGTTTGCAGGGTTTAGGTACTTATTTTCTTGCCATTTTTAGTTCCAAGTTCTGATAAAACTAACAAAAAAATGAAGTGAAACAGCTTCACTCTGTGGATAAAAAAATCAATATTTGAGAAATCCCTAATGCAGGCTTCATTTGAGAATCAGGTAGTCATGAGATCATCAATAAAAGCTCTTCAGAATAGCGATTTGATGGTCTTTCTCAGTGTTCCATGCTGTGAATAATAGTTAAATATTCTTAAAGAAACTTTATAGTGAATCAGGACTGCTGCTTTTAGATTTTATTATCAGAATTTGCTCATATGTTTAAATATTGTAAAAGAAAAACTTCAAAGACCAATGCACGTTGGGTTCAAGCAAGGCACCCTTTATTACTTGCAGCAAGGAGACAAAGCATGTAGGTACAAGGTTTGTCTGATTTTCTGGAGTTCAGTATGTTATTCTTATACAGTTCTCTTCATGTCACACAGAAAATGTTACTAAATCTACTGCTGATGTAGTTGGACACAGCTTTCTGTATGTTACACAGAAAATGTTACCAGACTTATTGCTGACATGGTCAGATTATTGCTGTCTTGCAAAAACATTTGAGAAAAAACAACCTGGCCTTGGGCTTATTTTAGCCCTCCTTGGTTCTTCAGTTCTTCAATTGTACAGTTCTAATACATGTGTTACATTTTGTCTAGATGCAAGGTACATTTCTAGCTTTGGTACAAGTAATGCTGACTATGGTTTAAGCTTTCAAACATCTGTTGTTTTCTTTATCAAGGCTTCTAGCAGCTGTACATTTTCACATGGCATAAGCAGAATAAAATGTCTCATCAAGTTTCTAGTAGCTGCACATATTTTCATGGCATAAGCAGAATAAAGTGTCTCTTATTAAAGTTTCTAGTAGCTGTGCAGATTCATACAACATGAACAGAATAAATGTATTAACCCTTTTAAGCCTTTAATGCACTAAGCATGCATATTGCTATTATGCATTTTTCTAACATTTCCCCCCTTTTAATACTTTATTCTACTTTCAAAACAAGCATAAACCATTTTTTCTTCCCTTAATCTCTTCCTAGTTATGATTTGCAGTTAGAGAGTCATTTAGTTTAAGCCCATGAAAGCATTTTCAATTTTTGAATAATTCTTTGAATTCAGCATCCTGGTACAAGGTTTCTGGAACCGAAATGTCTACAAAATTTTTAACTAGGCCTTTTATACAGAGGATGCAGCAGCACCCACACACCATCAGTAGGGCTATCCCTACACAGATGGCAATCAGAATGTTCATCAGGATGCTGCCCCAACCCCCAAACCATTTCTGAAAAAAGTCCATCAATGGATTTGGTCCCGGTTTGGTCATGGCTGACACCTGCTGAATTACCTCAAGGTGGTTGTCTATCTCGTGTCTGTAGTCAGGAATGTATGAACAGCACTCCTCCTGGATTAAAGCGCACATACCTCCTTTCGTCGCTAGGGTGAAGTCAAGAGCCATGCGATTTTGAAGTACCACTGTTCTCATGGCGGTCTTTTCATCGGTTACTAATTCTAGGGCAGAAAAGGTTGCGTTACTCATTATTACAATTTTCTCAGTTCCCAGATTGATTTTGTTGCTCCATATGCTGGTAGTACGCCTACCCACGATATGACAGTATGACCCAGATCCATGTGCGACAATCCATTGTTATCCCCAGGGCCTAAGTCATGATGGTATTTCCAGGGTGCATTGATTTGTCCCACTGGATTGACAGGCTTCTTGATTTATCGGACATTCCGAATTTCCCCTTGAGTTAAAACTGCCATGTGTCGTATGGCCGGAGCCAGGTACCCCAAAAAACAACTACCAGACCAGTTTTCGGTAGCCATTTATATGCTTTTCTTCCGCATATAAAGTAACAATCTTCCACTTTAGTAGTAACTTTACTATAAACATACCCTTGTCCTGCGTGAAACATTTTTCTGTCGATTATGGACAGTTGTTTGTAGAGGACAGCATCCTGTTTTACTCTTCGATTGTCGTATGCATCAGTTCAACAAATGAATCATAGCTCGTGTTGCAATAGGATCCGATGTTATTAGATTTAGTGTAGCATTTATAGGGAACTGTTACATTGCAATAGCTCCATCCTACCTTGACTGTATCATTCTTATAAAAACACACGGGTTCCCTTCTGACGAATAGACAGGTGAAATGCTACTTTATCTTTTGATGTGACATTTGATGTATCATGCATTAGGTTTTCCCAGGTCTTATTAGCCCCTAGGGGAACTGAAGTTAGCAGTAACCCCCCATATGCTGTTGGTAGAGCTGTGCAGATCCAGCAATTCGAAACATTAAAGGTTTCAGCATACACATATTTGATTGCCTGGCAGGTATTGAAGTTCGGGTGCCATTCTGCACGCTTATTTAATTCTACTTGCGTGGCTGAGAAAAGAAATGGCCACAATAAAAAGATTATTGTTACCAGTACAGTCAACAGGATGGTCATGTAATACTTCTGTGGAAACGGTTGTTCTGCATTTCCATTTTCTCCGGTTCTTCCAAGTAGGTGTATTTGGATCTTACTTGATTCTGTCATCTCACTTAGGACACGTGATCTTACTCTCTGCCCTATAGGACCTTTAGCACCGATGATTGCTTCACTGGGTTTGAGACGGATAAGTTCCTATTGATCTGACCCCCCCTTGTAGCCAAACTTTTGTGCTTAAGGTCCCAATGGAGAGGTAAGGTCTTTGTCCAACTTGAAGTTTTTACTAGCTTGCAGTGCGTCAGGTGTATCCACGAAGCTCATTCTGCTATCTTGACTGCAGTAGGTGTCGAAAGAAGCACCTAGTAGGGACCTTCCCACCTCGGCGATGCCCAGTTCTTTCACTTCATGATTTTAATCCATACCCAGTCCCCTGGCGTCACTGTCACTTCCGATGTTTCAGTTCGTTTTTGGTCTGAAACAGAATTAGACTGCAACAGTTGTTTAGAACTCAACAACTTTTTCATATATTCAGCTAGTATAAAATCAGCTTCCTGGTCTGATGACATGAAAGGTTTCCACTGGGGTGTATAATAAGCCCTTCCAAACAGTTTCTTAAAAGGAGTCAGTCCTTTTGCTGTAGGGGCAGTTCTCATGTTCAACAGTGCCAGGGGTAAACAGTACAACCAAGTTTTTCCTGTCTCAGCTATTAATTTCCTCAGTTTGGTTTTCAGTATATCATTATGCCTTTCAACCAGCCCTGCAGACTGCGGATGATATGCACAATGATTTTTTAAAGAAATACCAAAATACTTACTCAACTGCTGTATGGTTTGATTTACAAAGTGTGTACCATTGTCACTGTAGATTCTTTCCGGAATGCCGAACTTAGGAATAATTTCCTTGACAAGTACTTTTGCCACTGTAGCTGCATCTGGATTTTTGGTTGGAAAGGCTTCCACCCACCTGGAAAACATACATATAATGACGGGGCAATTCTTCTTATTCTCACATTTGTTCAGTTCTATGAAATCCATACAGATAGTGTGAAACGGATATGGTGGTGTGGGAAAACTCCCTTGCTTGGGCTTTATTGCCCCCTGTGCATGATGTTTGTTACAAATCTGACACATTAAACAAAATTTTTTAGAGTAGTTTGTAAATCCATACATTGTGAACACCTGGTTCACCAGCTGTATTATCCCCCCTGTTGAAACATGTCA
Source organism: Protopterus annectens (assembly GCF_019279795.1). Classification (NCBI taxonomy): domain Eukaryota; kingdom Metazoa; phylum Chordata; order Ceratodontiformes; family Protopteridae; genus Protopterus; species Protopterus annectens. Next base: position 544,032,463 of record NC_056733.1, read on the forward strand.
CTGCCCATGTCTCAACAATGCCGCATAGCGAAACAAATTAGAGGGTAGTATCGGTTTTTCCTCTTTAGAGATGTACAGCCCCTTTTCGAGGATTGCTCCTTGTTTCATCCTTCGCTGTTTTTCAGCTTGCGTAGTGAGTGTCTGCATTGTTTTTACCATATCTAGATTCAAAGTTTCAGAGGGTTGTAATTCCTCATTTAAAAGAAATACTTCTGTGGCTGCTTGTTTCGCAGCTGTATCAGCTCTTGCATTACCTTTCAAAATCCTATCTTATTGCTTGGTGTGAGCTGTACATTTGCAAATGTCCACTTTCTGAGGTAACTGAATAGATTCTAAAAGATCTTAAATAAACTGTGCATGATTTATAGGGTTGCCAGTAGATGTTATCATTCCCCGGTTTTTCCACTGTTGTGCAAACACATGTACAGTGGAGAAAGCATACTGGCTATCAGTAAAAATGTTTACCCTTTGCTAAGGTACATGCCCGTGTCAGGGCAATCAATTCTGCTGCTTGTGCAGATAAATTGTGTGGTAAGGATTTTGCATCTACAACCTCAGTATCAGAGACTACTGCATATCCTACTAGGTTCTGTCCTGCGGGACCCCTCTTGCACGAGCCATCCACATAGTATGTCACCTCGGCATCATCCAAGGGAACATCTGTGAGGTCTTTTCTAGGTAATGTCTTTTGCTTGATTGCCTCCAGGCAGCGGTGCGGTGTGCCGTCTGCAGGAGTTGGGAGCAGAGTAGAAGGGTTCAAAGTCGTGCATCGTTCAGTTGTCATATGAGGTTGGCTCAACAATATAGTCATGCAGGAAAGATGCCTAGCAGGGGATAGGTATGCCACCTTTTCTTGCAATAAAATAATTGCGACTGCATGGGGTACCCTCAAAGTGAGAGGGTGAAATAAGACTACTGAGGCTGAAGCCTGTACTGCCATTGCAGCTGCGACTACTGCCTATACACAGTGGGGTAAGGACCGTGCCACTGGGTCCAGTTGTGATGAATAGTAAGCAATGGGGCATTGCTTATCCCCATGCTGTTGTGTTAGTACTGATGTCATATAACTCTGCTTGCAATCTACAGTCTGGAAAAAACGTTTATGATAGTTTGGCAGTCCCAGAACTAGTGAGGATGCTATTAATTGCTTTAGTTTACAAAAGGCAGATTCTGCCTCTGGTGTCCATTGTAACAAATCCTGCGCTGCCATAGGCGTCTTATATATAAGGTCAGTTAAAGGTGCAGATTCCAAGGCATAGTTTGGAATCCAGCTTCAACAAAAATTAGTTGTACCCAGGAAGGACATCATTTCCTTCTTGGTAGTGGGTTTTGGTGCTTGCAAAATTGCTACTTTTCTGTCCTCATCTAATGTTCTACCCTCCTTGGATATTACATATCCTAGGTATTTAACCTGTTTTTTCCAGAGCTGCAGTTTGTCTTTGTTTACCTTATGTCCCTCAGCGGCTAAAAATCATAGAAGTGCTATGGTATCTTCCCTACAATCCTGCAGGGTGGGGGCCGCCAACAAAATGTCATCAACATAAAGTAAAACCTGACTACCTTTTGGTGGGTTGAATCCCGCCAAGTTGCTTGCCATTTCTTGTGAGAATATCGTTGGACTTTCACAATATCCCTGTGGTAGGCGCGTATATGTGTATCTTTTTCCCTGAAATGTAAATGCAAACCAATACTGGCTATCAGGCTGTATCGGTATCGAAAAGAATGCGTTGCTAATGTCTACCACAGAAAAATACTTTTGTTGAGGTTTTAAGTCATTCAACAGGGTGTGTGGATCTGGCACTATGGGTGCCCTTGGTATTACTGCGTCATTTACTGCTTGCAAATCCTGGACCATACGCCATTCTCCATTGGCTTTTTTAACTGGAAATAAGGGTGTGTTACATTGTGAATCGGGAGATTCTACTAGTATCCCTCCTTTAAGTAATGATGCTATAATAGGCTTTATCCCTGCCTCTGCATCTTTTCTTAAGGGATACTGTCTCTTTTGTGGACTGAATGCTGACTTTGGTGTGATAGTAACTGGCCCTGCTGTACGAATGAGTCCTACATCTGATTTTCCTGTCACTCAGAGAGTCTCTGGTATGTCTCGCAAGGCATTTTCTTCCTCCTTTAGTAGGAGTGTCCATCAGCTGTCTTCGCAAGAATGCAAGTGCACAGCTGGGTTGGTCTGAGTTACCCAATTACATTTTTGCACTTGTATTCCCTGTCCTGATAGTTTCAGTTCTGTTTGTTTCTCCCATCTCGTGGCTTTCTCCCCTAGGTCTGCCCATTTTATATTTTTGTTTTTGGTTAAGCTAACGTGGTAATCAATTAGATTTATAAAGTGCAAAAAACTCCTGGGGCAGTGAACAGCTGGCTACACTATTCCCTTCTGCATCCCAGTACAAATTACGCAATACCAATCTATTTGTACGATTTTTAAATAATTCTTTCTCATATTCCTTATCAGGTCCTGGTGTGCTACAAAAATACAGGGTACAGTGCAACAAGTGTTGCTTATCAATGTCAAGGGAGGGAAACTTGCTGATGGCTGTGTTCATCAGTTCCTTGGTCACAGTCCCTGGACCAGTCGTAACCAAGACCTGGCAGTACCAATAAAACATTTCACCCCCCGATTGCACCACAAAGGTGTTAGTTTGCCGCTGTGCTTCCATACCCTGCATGGTTGGGACTACTGCTATACCAAATAACTGCATGAGATCTCTGCCCAAGAGATTTACTGTGCATTTTGCAGAAACTACAATTTTGCTTCTCTGTGTCAATCCTGAAACTGGATCAGTTATTGCAATGTTACGGGAGAGAGAGGCTCCCGATACAGCTGTCCATTAGCTGCTTTGACAAGTATGTAATCAGGTGACTCTGAGTTTTCTGGTAATTTGGAGGGGTGTATCAGGGTCCGTGATGCCCCTGAATCACACAAAAATTTGACCTCCCTTCCTTCCACCAACACTCGTTTCGTGTCTGCTAAATAGAGCTCCAAGCTCAATAAAGCTAGGTCTAATATTTCGTCTTCTTCATTGTCGCTAACTTCCTGCACTTCCTCTACTCCCGCTTTCACATTCTCATTTGTCCTTTCTCTACTAGCCCCTTCTAGTGACTCTTGCCTATCATATAGTCAGTCCTCACCTTCTTTGTCTTCCGTTGTTGCCTTCTTATTTTTCCTGCAATCCCTTGCCAAATGTCCCTTTTTACCACATTTAAAACATTCTCCCCTTTTTTACGCCCTTCAAAGTTCTCTGATCGCTGATCAGACTGCTTGTTTCCCTGTGCGTTTTTCTTGCCCTTTTTCCCAGACTGTACTACATAGACTACTGCTCCGTCTTCTACAGAAAATACTTGAGCCTTCTTTTTCTTTTTGCTGTTAAAATGCCTTTCGGCATGCCTAGCATATTCAAGTAATGATTGTAACCTGCTTGTACGATGGTCTACCATGTGTTTCGTAATGAAACTGCTTATAGGTGTGCTACTGCCTTTTAAAAATGCATTCTTTAACTGCTGTTCGTATGGGGAATCTTGTGTTTGATCTTCGGGAACCTGCATTCCACAGTGGTTATTAAAACATTCTAGCAATCTGGCGTAGTATCGGTCAATTGTTTCACCTTCTTGTGATTAATGCAAGTCCAGTCTGCCCTAGGTTTCCATTTTTCAGAGATGCGGTCTGTAAGACCTTTTACTCTAGTGTCTAACTCTGTGCTGCTGTGGGAGGGGTCTTTATGCAGCGTCACGAGGATTCCATTTGCCACAAATCATGTACCAATCTGGCCCTACAATCTGTCTGTCTACCTTTTCTATTTCTTCTCCGTTTAAGTTATAACTCAACCTCTTTCCTTGTAAGTCTTCTGAGAATTTTCTAAAATTAATCTTTGGATGGGGAATTCCCTCAGTGGCTTTTCGGGTATCTTCTTGAGTCCAAGGTCTATATACTAGAATGGTTGGGTCCTGATTGTCCTGACCTGCCTGAGGATTATGTACCTCTGTAAGTCGGCATATTTCTTCCTTTGAATTACTTGCCTTTGTTCGGGACCTGGTCTCGATGGGATTTCTGATTTTAGTTAGTTTCAGTTTTATAATGTCTCTGTCTCCAGTGACCACAGGATATAGTGGGGGGTGGACTAACCTGTTCACTCACTTCATATTCTGGTAAGGGAGGTGGAGGTGCTGATGCTATTACTAAGTTGTTATCCTCCCTATCTAAAAACATTGCTTTTGAATCTTTGTTCTTTTGGTCCCTACGGTTTACTTCCTCCAGCCACCTGTGTGCCTGAGGAATTCCTAACCGTCATTGCTTTTTTACCTGACCCTTAGAATCATTTTTGAGTTGTTTGATAAGTTTGATAAGTGAGGATTTTTCTAATTTTCCGTCAAATTCATACTTATTAACCCATTTTGAAAAATATCTAATATTATCGGCTCGCTGTGACTGCATATATTTTGCGTCTTCCATTAACGGCGGGTTTTGGGGTGTTTTTGTGCAATTATTACCCATTTTGTTTTACCTTTCAATTGTTACGTAACTTCTCTAGTTTTAACGTGTACCACGGATTTTGTTATAGTCTCTTCAGAATGACTGCCTAAAGTCTACTACTCTGTTTCACCTGATCTATAACAAGACAATACCTTTTTTATCCCTGACTGTAAGAAAAATACAATCTGACAAAAAACAATACATATCCAGTCCCTGATCCTGAAACAGAAAAAAGTAGATTCACCTTACCTGAGCCCACGTGATTGATCACCGATTCGCGAGAAACCCGTCCTTCAGTCACAGATCAGAAAGTGGCTGGCCTCTTTTGACGACAATTCAGTCGGAGGACTTTACATATAAGAAGAACCGATTTGGTTTCTTCCCCGTACGGTTTCAGCCACCTGGCCGTCTGATCCGAGGTGAAGAGAGGGTTCCGGTCCAAAGGACCAATCTGTAAAAGAAAAACTTCAAAGACCAATGCACGTTAGGTTCAAGCAAGGCACCCTTTATTACTTGCAGCAAGGAGCAAAGCATGTAGGTACAAGGTTTGTCTGGTTTTCTGGAGTTCAGTATGTTATTCTTATACAGTTCTCTTCATGTCACACAGAAAATGTTACTAAATCTACTGCTGACATAGTCGGCCACAGCTTTTTGTACGTTGCACAGAAAATGTTACCAGACTTATTGCTGACATGGTCAGATTATTGCTGTCTTGCAAAAGCATTTGAGAAAAACAACCTGGCCTTGGGCTTATTTTAGCCCTCCTTGGTTCTTCAATTGTACAGTTCTAATACATGTGTTACATTTTGTCTAGATTCAAGGTACATTTCTAGCTTTGGTACAAGTAATGCTGACTATGGTTTAAGCTTTCAAACATCTATTGTTTTCTTTATCAAGGCTTCTAGCAGCTATACATTTTCACATGGCATAAGCAGAATAAAATATCTCTTATCAAGTTTCTAGTAGCTGCACATATTTTCATGGCATAAGCAGAATAAAGTGTCTCTTATTAAAGTTTCTAGTAGCTGTGTAGATTCATACAACATGAACAGAATAAATGTATTAACCCTTTTAAGCCTTTAATGCACTAAGCATGCATATTGCTATTATGCATTTTTCTAACAAATATTAAACCCAGTTTTATCAGGGTTTTATAATAACAAAAAATCACTCCAATTTTTACTCCATTTCTTGCTGCTTTTCAGTGAGAAAAGCTGGCTGGGTGAGAAGAGATCTCTGGGTTTCTGTCTTAGGTCGGAGCATTTTTAGCAAAATTATCTGGAGGTTTCTGAAGGAGAGACGTTTGTAGACTCACATGACTTTGCCATCGGACTCTTAATTTAGAAATTTTGAGAGATTCTTTTTTTTTCATGTAGCAGTTGTACCTCAGAGTTTTAAATGTTCAGAAAGGTATTGTATTTTTAAGGGCTGTGAACATTTTAGTAACTTTCCTTTTTCCAGGGGAATATTATTCCATTTGATCATGTATTTGGGCATCTTCACCTGCAGATGTTTTATGATAGAATGGAAATGTGTTGTGGAGAGGGATTGCTTCTCAGCACATATCACTGCTCGGCTTTCAAACTTTTGATCCAGTGGTAAAAAAGTACCGACAGTACTGGGGGACCAATAGATGCTCTGTGCAGTTCCTTTAACTCAAGTGATTCTTTTCAAAGAAAGAGAAGAAAGTCTCCACTGATTTTCAACTGTTTCTTCGTAACAAAACAGCCACAGTTATTTTATGTTGGAAGTTGAGCACCAAATTATTCAACTTCCTCTCAGACTGGAACTTCTGATTCAACAGGGAGTATAGTTCATGCATTCTATGCTGTTGCTTCATTACTTAGCCTGAAAGTTGAAATGCTGATCCCTAAATGAGATATTTTTTTTTCTCACAAGTTTCATGATATTGCAGAAAACTGTAATGCATACTTCAGCAAATTCCTACTTGTCCAAGTGGAAGATATTTTCTTGCTGATTTGCTGAAAAAGATTTAGTACCCATTCATGTTCAGCTTTCAGATGTTCTAGACTAGATTTGTCATTTGATTAGTTAGGCCTTTCCAACTCCTGCATTAAGGTGTAAACTTCATGCGTCTCAACTGATTTTTGCCTCATTTTTGGTCCATTTTTCATAAAATTGTGGTTTTCTGGCAAAATAGTGGCAAATCATTAAAGATTTAAATTAGAAAATAATGACAAATATTTGAGTTTCAGACTTCATACCCTTCAGAAAATTCATGCTAACACAAAGTCTGTTATTCTGTCAAGCTTTCATGTTTGTAAGAGCAATATTTAAACATTTTCTCTATTTTTGGGCCTTTGTCCCACTTTTATTTATTTATGTCTTTGTCCAGATTTCTTCCTCTAAGAGGTTGAGGGGTATGGGTGTAGTGTTCTGCTTTGTCAGCATATGTTTTGTAAAAGCCTAGTCCTCCTACTTTTCTTCCATGGTTAAGATGTTTACATAAGGAATTATGTTTTTATCTTAACCTTACTAGGAAACTAACCATTTGTGGATAGCAATAATGAGTCAAAGGATTTTATGAATGAAAGAGGACAAGAGTTAAGTGGAAAAGTTGGTCCTTCCAACAGAACAAGGAGGTTTAAGATTACTTGATTTGAAGGAATATTTTAGAGCTACACAGTTAAGGCTCTAATAATTCAAAGTGGAAAGGGATGATGGAGAAGCAGGGGGTTAATTTAAGAAATAAGGAAAGAAAGGGATTTTGGATCCAGATCAAGGAGAATAGTAACAGTTATACAGACTAGTATATTCATAAAGTAGCAGAAAATATACTAAGAGCTAAGCCAACGCAGTAATGGAGAAAGGAGATTCTGGCTGTAGGGATGACTGCAATTAGGGGTACGGAGAATAAACAACAAGGGGGTTGGAATTTACTAGAGGAAGATGGCAAAGGAACCATGGTATTGGCAACAAGTAATTGGAGAATGAAAGGTAATACAATGGGAAGAAGCAAAGAAAACATTTGGATTGCAAGCTAGTAATTGCCTTCCCTGTCAGAGATTGATATCAAAGTATAGACAAAGGGATAAGGGAATCTTAAATGAAAGACCTGCACTTGTGTTTTAATTGAGTCTAGAACAGAAGCTACTGCAAAAAAAAGGATAATTAGGGCATATAAAACATTGCATGATTACTATAGAAATCAATCAGAAAAGGTCAAAAACAGTGGGAAGAGAGAGATTAGATATGTAATTCACAAAGAAACAATGGGATGACCTATGTATAGCTCCTAAATATGCAACAAAATCTAGAAGATTTAGCTTTTTTGCGTGGAACTGTTTGCTTAGGTATTTTACACCCCCAAAAAACTCCATATAATTTTTGCCTCAGGTAGATGGCAAATTTTGGAGGTCTGATGGGGAAGAAGAGATAACTGCAAACATGTTTTGGTAGTGTAATGGGTTGACAGACTTTAAAAATTCTCTATAGAGTACTCTGTCAAGAATACTGGGCGAGCAAATGAGTGTAACTAAGGAAATTATTTTTTGAGCAGGATGCAGGATCTGAATTGCCTAGACATAGTAAAGCCTTGTTAAATTTAATTCTGGTGGCTGCCAAAAAAAAAGCAGTTACTACAAAATCAAAATCTAAACCAACTATACGTGGAGTAGTGAATATTGTAACAGAGATAAAGAACAGGAAGTGGGAACATTAGAAAAGAGTAGAAGTAAATTACATAGAAAAAAATGGAAATTGTGGGAATAATACATGCAGAAATATTTTGGAGGAAGAATGAGGTTTAAGAGAAGGCGGGAATTGAATAATTGATGTAATGTTGCTTAGCATCTATGTTAGATAACAGTAGATGTGAATTATAATGTAAATGTGAACTTGTTAGTATGGTTTGATTGCTTTTATATAAATGTAGGTTTGCCTATGTCACAAGTGATAATTCAAGTAAGGGTATTTAAAAAAACAGAACCGACCTTTTGTAATCACAGGATTTTTTTTTTGCTGAAAATATTTTATTGAAATTAAGTAAGAAATAACCATAAAACAAGACTAACTTGAACCACAACAAATATAACTATATACAACAGATAAAATTAATGCATGTTACAACTGTTTGATAGCAACAGGATTTCCAGAGAGAATAATAACAAGGATGGTTGCTAGGAACTAATGTATATATCAGCAGTGCATAAGTGTAATATATTAGAGTACAGAAATCCAAAGAGAAATTAATAAGAGGGTTTAAGATTCCATTAGAGAAGGGACAAACTGTGCATCAGCACCCTGATTGGAGATTGAACGTTCTCCATCAGGGTATTAATGTACAAGTCCACTGCTTTACTGCAACATATCAAGCTGCCGTGGAGCTTGGACTCAAAAAACTAACTGCGACCATCTCTTTACACTTGCTAAGCAGCACTTGCTGTTTAGCGAGTGTAAAAAAAAAAAATAGAAAAAAAGTGTGTGTGTGTTTAAGTCTGTGTGTGTGAGTGGATGCATGTTATGAAAGCAGAACAGTGTGTGTGTGTGTGTGTGTGTGTGTGAGATCGAGAGTGAGTGAGACCAATCTTGTGTGAGCTAATGGGTGTATGAAAGCAGAGGAGACTGTGTGTGAGAGAGAGAGACAGAGCAATCTTGTGTGAGTGAATGCATGTATGAAAGCAGAGCAGACTGTGTTGAGAAATTGAGAGAGAGAATGAGAGCGATCTTATGTGAGTGAATGTGTGTATGAAAACAGAGGAAGACTATGTGTGTGAGACAGAGAGAGCAGTCTTGTGTGCATAGCTCTCACCTGTCCAAATTTTCACAGAATGGCCAGATTTTTGCCTCATACTTTCTTGTCAGTTCCTCATAAAATTTGTGGTTTTCTAAAGTTTTAGTGGCAAATCAGTGAGGAGTGAATTCACTAAATAATGACAGGCATTTGAGTTTCAGATTATATCTTTCAGAAAATGCATTGTAATACAAGACCTTTTATTCTAGCAACTTTCTAAGTTTATTGGAACAATATTTAAAATTTGTCCCAATTTTTGTCTTTGTCCATATTTTTTGTGCTAGGAGGTTGAGTGTTATGCTTGTGTGGGTGAATGCGAGTATGAAACCAGAGGAGATTGTGCATGTATATGTATGTGTGTGTGAAAGTGGAAGAGACTGTGTATGACAGAGAGAGCTAGAATGGGCTCTCTGTAAAATTGTTGTTTTACTTATTTATTTTTTTAAGTACTGTATTACTTTTTTATATATTTTTTCCCACAAGGTATGGACTGGAGTACAACCACAAAAATTATGTTATATCATCAGGCATAGTCCATCCACACGCTTGACAAACTGCAGATTTCTCCACCATTTTTGGCAGGATCCTAAAATCCATTGTGTATGAATAATATTAATTTCTCAAAGACATATTGAATCTACCTCAGGCCTTTTAAACTGTTTATAGAGAGAGTGATGCAGGATGCAGGGACCTCAGAGTCTACTGACTACATCCAAGACGTGACCTTATTTCTTACAACCGTTGTGAAGTTTGTATTTAACATGTTTATATATAGTGGAAGCTTTATAGACTTTATCCTGTGAGGATGAAGATTGAGGCTAATCTGTCAGGTCTACAAATGGTCCTGAGAAATGCCTGGTGTAAGGGTATCTATAAATCTATAAATTATATATTGTAAACTCAAGTATTTCCAAAAATCATTTTGGGGTAATAATTTTTGCTGTGCCTCCTCAAAGGAAATCATCACTGTTGACCCTTCAGACTGGGTTATCAAGTCTGCTAACCACCTAATATCACTGGTGATCCATGAAGTAAAGTACAAGGGGATTTGTCGTACAGTAGATATGGATTGCCAAACAGTGGTATGGCTAATCCTCGTGTACTAGACCACTCATAATGTTTAGCCAAGTAGTGGTTAGCGGTGTGGGTTAATGAAATGGTGCACCAGGTTCTAAGATGCTTGGGTAAATACTTGGGATACTAGCTTAATCTCCACGGGAGCATGGGTTAAGAATCTTAGCCTCTAATGGTGCCCTCCAAGGAAGAGATGTATGTTTTAATGAGAAGAAGTTTAATAGTCTGAAAGCTTTAGCATAAGTGCCCCAACGTGGGATTCCAGGCCTTTTTGGGCTTTCTAGTGGGTTTCGCCTTTAGGGTTGGTTCTTTCTCTAATTGAGTTGAGAAGTACGTTGAAATCTCCTCCTAATATTATTTTAGTGGGGTCGCCTTCCATGTTTTCCACATCACTGAATAACAGCAAAAAAATTAGTCATTCTGATTAAGGCCATAAACGGAGCCTATTGACCATAAATCTTCTGGTGTAGGGAATAGTCCAAGTACCCAACAGACACATTTATTGGACACTTTGGTTTCTAAACACCAATTTAGTGAGGTGTTGATTCCCAAGAACACCCCTGCATTAGATAATTTGTTGAGGCTAGATGTAATGTTGCCTTCCTGTACCGTAGACTGCAGTTTAACATATTTTTGGATATCATGCACTCCTGCCAGAAATATAACGTTTCATCCTCCTGAGCCAGTTCTTAATTATCCCTTGCTTCCTGTTTGAAGATAAGCCCAGGGCATTAATAGTAAGTAAAATAGGCATGAAGTAGAGTGGGTAATACAAATACAAATGTACAATTAATTATATAAACAGATCTTAATAAACTTGATATTATTATAAAGATTATAGCAATTAGTATGTAACCAGAATAATTGCAGGAACCATAAACATGCAGAGTAAGCCCTCATATACTACCCCTTATAGGCAAGTGAGGGTAGATTAATGAATAAATAAATATGTTGTCACTGTAAGCAAATTAGAACTAGTGCTCATAGGAGAAATTGCAGACTATCTTCATTTAACACTCTAAATGTAGGTAAAGAACAAAGACCTCCTACATGATACCAGTCCAGTCTGGTGGGACAGTCCTGTGCTTGGGTTTTACTTTTTGGGTTTAACAGACTTGTCCATGCTAGCATGAAGAGTGGTAGAAGGGAACTCTGGCTTCACCATGGATTTTAGATGTCTGCCAGACCCTGTTGTACTGGTAGTTAATGGGGATAGCTGCTAAGCTGATTATCTATGGAGGCTTCATCCATGGGTTCCAGGAACAGTTGCTTCACTCATTGCTTCCTTGGCCTTGTAGGGCCGGCTACAAGATCACATGCTGTACTTGAATTTATAGTGCGGCTGCTCTGGTTAGCCAAGTCATTTGAGACAATAATAGCTGCAAAATTTCCAGATCTTGTAGTTTTTTTTGCAAGCTCTTCAATTTGCAGGAGGTTTGGAGAGGTCCTTTGATCTTTCCCAACAAGGTGCGAGTATCATCAGCAGTCACATCCACATGGAGATTAGTTTGCAAGAAAGTGAGAGCTTCATCTGTGGAGACAGTGGATTCTCACTGGTTCTTCCACTTCATTGCAAGTGTTGCTGGATATCTTAGTGAGGTAGATGTACCATTCTTAAAATGCAAGGTGTGTACCGAGGAGAAGGCCTTCCTTGCATTTATCTAGAATGCTACTAGTAAAGGATAACCTTCTGGCCACACATTAGTAAGGGCCGCCCCTCTTTTGCAATGAGAAGAATCAGCCTTTTGTGCACTCATTCAAAAGTCTAAAGATTATCTCTCATGGCAGAAGCTGGCTGGGTGGCTTAGCTCACTAGAAATGGTGTGCTGTTTCTATTGTAATCGCGATTGCTGGAGTGAGGTTCAGTGCTTCTGGTAGATGCTTCTCAAGAAAGGTTAATAAATCACCTTCTTCTGCCCCTTCTTTCAAGCCTACCAAACATCTGATGTGAAGTTGTTCAATCTCGCTGTTCTTTCTTACACATGGGTTTGGAGCTGATCTATTGGCTCAGAGTCCGCCGCTTTACTAGCTGAAGATCTCAGAGTAGCTCGAGGCCAAGTCCTTATCCCATGATGCTCTCTGTCCTACCTCAGATCTAGTTTGCCACTGCAACAGATCGGAGGTCGTCGGAAAGCTCAGGCCAGTTTGTGATATATTTTCCTCTTTTTGCTAATTTTCAGCATATACCTGAATAGTATTGCTAATTTTTACAGTTGTACTACTTATTGGGCTAGTTAGCCTTTGCTTGCATTTTCTTTTTTCCAAAGTTTGACGAGTTTCGTCCTTTTCAGAGCCGTTGCTCTTAGGCCTTTGGCCGTATTTTAGTTATTAATCCCTATCCCGTTTACTATTAATATTAATTGTGTGTTTATCATTATTAGATAGTAGTGTGCTTAAATAGTGAGAATTAGAAATATATATTCTATCTTAGATTTAGACTTTGCAGTCTTTTGTGATTAGCTTGACAGTTGTTTAGTAGTCTGACAAATCAGAATTGTTTCTAGTAGTTACAGTTTGCAGTGTTTGTGGTGATTGATTATTCAGTAATCTTTTTGTCTTCTTTGGTGTTTACTGTGGTGTTGCTAGTATGTCTGACCATAAGGAGAAACAAAAATCAGAGTTTAAAAAGTGCCCAAAATGCGGGCAGATGTCCTTCGTGGACGCACATGTGAATTGTGTTTATTGCTTGGGGCCTGTTCACCTCCAGGAGGATTGCTCTATCTGCCATTACTTCACTAGCAGGGTTTTACTGGAGAGATGAAGGAAGTTGGTGGATAGAGGCTTATTGAAGCCAGATTTCCAGGAGTCCTTGGACAAGGCTGACCAGACCTCCAAGACATTGAAGGGGTCGAAGTCTTCTAAGGCTTCCTCGGAGCCCACGTCATTGGCTCCAAGCCTTACCGTGAAGGTGCGGTCGCCAGCTCCGCAGTCTTCGGAGCCGTGCACCGAGCCAGTTTTTCGGAGCTGGTCACCGGTCTCCGAAACCTTGAGGTCACCTATCCTTCAGTCGGTGGCGTCTTTGGTTCCTTCGACTTGTTCTTTGAGGACCGTCTCTGATGTGGACTGGGTGGTGCAGAGGCTACTCGAGAACTCGGCACTGGCTAAATTATCGGCCTCGACCCAACCAGTTTCGGGGCCTAAGACCATCCCACCTGCTGTGACTATTCCTCCTCTGAGACAAGCAGGGCCTTCAGAGCTGGGGGAAGAGGATCTGATAATTGTGGAGCCTTTGGATCCGAGGCCTGTTCCAGTGCCATCAGCTCTGTCAACCCTGACTTCTTCGGTTCCATTGGAAGAGTCTGGGAGCTGACATTCTCTGGTCGGTTCCGGGGGAGAGAGTTGAACTGATGCGTCGGTTCCGACCTTTCCTCTCTGGGTTTCGACACGGATGAGCTCCATCCTCTGGTTCAGAGCCCACTGTCTCGGCGCCGGAGAAGTTGCTGTCTTCTTCCGAACCGGCGGCTTCCTCGGGTTGGAGCAGTGGTGCCTTCAATGCTATGAGGAGGGTTATGTCATCTAAGACACACACTTTGTCAGGTCCCTCCCCCCCTCCCTTTAAAGTGCTGCTTTCTGCCTCTACATCACAGGTCCCTGTGAAGCATCGAGGCCCGGAACCTCAGGTAAGCCCATCGGGTGACCCTTGCTCTACTGAGACCTCACCAGAAGCTCCCATTGATGAGGTTCCCAGGAAGAGACTTTGTAAGAGGAGGCATTTAGATTCCCCACAGGAGTCTTTGACATTAGACACCGACTTAGAGGAATCTGAAGGATCCCCACAGTCCCCCTCGCAGGATATCTTTCTGATATCCTGGAAGTCCTTAAGCAGAGGGGTGACTGACAGTCCATTAGCCCTACTGAGGATGAGTCAGTGCTCCTGAAGGCATTTGGGTCTCAACCTTCCACCTCCTGGGTGACTCCGCCCTTCGACAAACTAATGGAATTGGTTGCTCGAAGGGTGTGGGAGTCTCCTGATACTGTGGAACTGGTCCCTCGGAGGCCCAGCAAGTTTATCACCTCCCCCCAAGGCAAGATGTTCCTCACTAAGGGAGTTCCGGTTGATGTCATGGTGGTGGCGGCGGCCACCAAGAAAGAGATGTCCTAAACCTCTTCTACTGTCCATCCTCCTAATAGGTATTCCAGGACTATGGGCAGGTACGGGAAAAGCATCTTTAGTTCTGTGACCTTTGTTTTGCGATCGCTTAACTACTTGACTCATTTTACCCGTCTTCAAAGAGATCTCCTAAAAGAGCTCGGAGATACTAGTACTACGGTTAACTCATCCATGCGGCTCATTTCCTATGCAGCCGATGGTTCGAGTCGGGCAGCAGGTTCAGCGATAGCTCTTCGAAGACAGTCCTGGATGCACTTATGCTCCTTTGCGGAAGCCTTCAAGTCTTACTTTGTCAACACCCCATTTGATAGCTCTTCTCTTTTTGGGCCCAAAGTCAAGGAGACTCTTACTAGGTGTGAGCAAGAGGGAAAGGCTATCTGCCATAGGAGTCCGTTTTTCCACCCCTACCAGACCATACCCCAAAGGGCAGAAAGGTGGAAAAGTGTGGTTCTGAAAGTCCCAAGGAGCTTTCCAGAACACACATAGTGAACCCTCCTCCAGGGGCAGAGGAGGGTGTAATAATGGAAGAAGCCACCTCGGCAGCAGAGGCGGTCCACAGAACCAGGGTGACACGGATCAGTTCCTTGGTAAGCCCTACCAGCTCTCCTGAAAGGAGGCCCGACTATCCTACTCTGGAGGCAATCGGGGGTCGCTTGGCTTTGTATCTAGATGCCTGGCTAGAAATTACAACAAATTCTTGGGTATAAAGCATCATTACCAGAGGTTACACCATTCCATGTTTAGAAAACCCACATGTTGGGAAAAAAATCCCAGACATTCCACCCAGTCTCAGGGATCAAGCAGTCATAGAAATCCAGAGGCTGCAGGAAAAAGAGTCATCCAGCCAGTCCCAGCAGACCAGATAGGGTCCAGAACTTACTCCAGATTATTTTTAGTTCCAAAGAAGATATGGGACTGGAGGCCCATCTTGGATCTCAGCAGACTCAACACATTTGTAAAGAAGAAGTTCTGGATGGTCACGCTTCAGTCTATTCTCCCATTCCTCGGAATGGGCGATTGGATGTGTTCTATAGATCTTAAGGATGCGTACTACATATCAAAATGGCCATGCCATCCAGAGATCATCTGGGTTTCCGGCTGGGAGCCAGTCACTACCAGTTCCAAGCACTGCCCTTTGGACTCACAACAGCCCCCAGAGTACTTACCAAATGCATGGCAGTAGTTTCAGCTCACCTGAGGCGTCTAGGATTCCGAGTGTTTCCATAACCAGGTCTCGGACATTTTGCAGAGAAGAAAGATACTTGGCCCATCAAGTACTGAAGCTACTAGGTACCATGGCAGCTATGCTCATAGCACTTCCTCTGGAACGTATGCACATGAGGATTCTTCAGTGGTTACTCTTCAACCAGTGGTCTTACCAACAACTTCCGATGTCATTCTTAATCATGATTATGGACTCTTGCAAGAAGGACCTTCGCTGGTGGTTGACCAGCCAACAAGTTACAGTGGGTCGACCATTTGTTTTTCCCCCGCCATCAGCCACGGTGACCACTCACACTTCTCTGATAGGATGGGGGGCGGGGGCTTTTTCAGGGAAGAACAGCCCAAGGCACCTGGTCGGAGACAGAGTCACAGTTGCGCATCAGTGTTCTGGAGCTGAGAGCTGTGCTTTTGGAGTTGTAGCACTTCCATGACTCTGTGCCTCTAGGGACAATTGCGATACAGATGGACAACATGACTGTTACATCAACAAGCACGGGGGAACCAAGTCTTACCCCCTGTGTCGAGAGGCCTTGAGAATTTGGCAGTGGGCAGTGTCCACCGGGCGCTTTCTGATAGCAGTGCATATCCCGGGGAAATCCAACATGATAGCAGACAAACTGAGCAGAACCATTCTGTTACCACACGAGTGGTCTCTCAAAGACGAAGTTGCAGAGATGATTTTCAGCAGATGGGGGCCAGCCTTGCTGCGACCTCTTTGCATCCCTTATGAATGCCAAATGCAGAAGCTACTTTGCCCTGAATCCTGCTCTGGGGGGCAGCCCAAGGGACTCACACGTACACAATTGGCTCCCGGGATTCCTGTATGCCTTCCCACCTATAACCCTGTTTCCAAAATTTTTGCAGAAAGCCAAAAGCCTGGGAAGGACTGTGATCTTAATAGCCCCTTTTTGGCCTCGTCAGATTTGGTTCCCCTCCTCCGACTCTATCAACTGGAGGAACCTTGGATTCTGGACCCAGATCCAGACCTGCTGACACATTTGTCAGGGGCCCTCCATCCCCTCAGACTGACAGCTTGGCTGCTCTGATTCCCAACCTAGCCAGGTCACACAATTTTTCTTCTGAAGTACAGCACATTCTTGTCTCTTCGCATAAGGCTTCCACCAGAAAGTTGTATGCTAGTAAATGAAGTGATTTGCTTTTTGGGCCTTCCAAATAACATTGATCCTTATGTTGCCCCGATTGCTAGTATCCTGGAATTCCTATATAAGCTTTTTCATGAAGGTGCTGCAGCTGCCACTATTATAGTTCTATTGGCTGCAATTTCGAATTTTCACCTCTGAGCTGAAGGTTCTAATTTGATGTCTCCCAGATTATGTAAGGCCTTCCTGAAGGGTACCGTTCATCTTAGGCCGCCTGTTAGACACCCGTTTACTCCCTGGAATCTAAATTTTGTGTTGTCACGTATTATTCTTCCCCCCTTTCAGCCTGCATCATCCTGCCAGTTGAAGTTTCTTTTTTGGAAAACTATTTTCTTGGTGACCATTACCTCAGCACATAGGGTGTCTGAGCTTCAAGCCCTTTCTATCAAACCCCCATATTTGGTGTTCCATCTAGACAGAGTATCACTGAGGACTAATTCTTCATTCTTGCCAAAGGTGTGTTCAGAGACTAACCTGAATCAAACTATCGAACTTCCAGCTTTTTTCAGTCATCATTCTAATAAGTTGGAGTACATGTTACATAAACCTGATGTCCACAGACAATTGAGATTCTATTTGGACAGGACAAAGGAATACAGAAGATCTGACCAACTCTTTGTATCTCATGCTGACACTAAGAAAGGATTACCAATTTCTAAAGTTACCCTTTCTAAATCGTTAACTGACTGCATTCAATTTATATACTCTTCAGCAAACCAAACATTAGAGCATGGTGTGAGGGCGCATTCCACTAGGGCTGTTTCCACTTCTTCTGCTTATGCGGCTGGATTGCCTTTAGATGCTATATGTGCAACTGCCACTTGGTCTAAGCCACATACCTTTATCACTCACTACAAAGTGGACAAGGCCTCCAGCGACAAGGCTTCCTTTGGTTCCACTGTCCTCAGGAATATACTCCCTTGAGCCACCCAGGATTAGGGTGCTTGGGACACTACCTATGTATAAGAATGAACGTCGAGATTGAACAACTTCACATAAAGAAGTTATATACTTACCATAACCTTCCATGTGAGTTGTTCATCTCACCTTCATTCTTACATTCCCACCTGCCTTCCCCCTCCAGGATCTCGAAGAACGAGTAGACTTGGAGTCTGGTGGTCTTGTTCTAGGACTTCTTACTGCAGTTGGAGTATTTATTGAGTTATACCTGTTCATGCTGGGTTCAGCAAACTAGATCTGAGGTGGGACAGAGAGCATCATGGGATTAGGGACCTGACCTCGAGCTACTCTGAGATCTTCAGCTAGTAAAGCGGCCAACTCGGAGCCAATAGATCGGCTCCGAACCCATGTGTAAAAATGAAGGCGAGATGAACAACTTACATGGAACATTATGGTAAGTACATAACTTCTTTTTTAGAGGACACTGGTCTTCTAAGGCAGTTACATGATGATGTAATGTTTGAAGATTCTGCACTGTGTCATTAACTGAGGTTGAACAATCCTGCAGGTGTGCAGCATGAACCATAAGAGAAGACACTAGAAATGCTATTTTAGCTAGGCATGCCTCCAGTTGGGGTTTAAAGCCAGTGTTTTCCTCTCTAATAGCTGAGATGTCCTCCAACTTGCTTGCAGTCTATTTATTGGGTTAGTTTGTCAAGTTGGTCACTGATGCCGAGGTTTGTAGCTTAGGCCCAGTCCCTGTAGCCGATGCTAGTCTGATTGCATTGTGGACAAAGCCATACTCAAAATATAATGCCTGGTGAGGAAAGCCAAAACAAATAAAGGCTTTTACTTCAGGGCAAACGGCCAGAAGTCTTGGTGATGCCCACAGATCGAAATGTTTGCAGTAGTTATCAGAACTGATAAGACGTGCTGGTCACACCGTGATGGCCCCCCCCCCCCCCCGACTCACACACAGAAGTATAATCACAGGATTTAAGTTTAGACACAGAAAAAGATACTTCCTGTAAGTCTGATTTTCGGCTTGTAAAACTGCTTATTCTACCATTTACCACTGGAAGTAATAGTCTGGAAGTTAGTGCAGAGCATTAAGCTGTGAGTTGTTAATGAGCTGCTTGCTGTTGGCAGGATCCTCTGTGTTATAAACTGTATGTGGTTTTCCATAAAGATATGGAAGCATTTAGTTCTGACCCTGCTTTTATGCTTAAGTCAATTTCAGACAGGTAGATTTTTTTCTTTTGCTCCCAATATGTCTGAATCACTGGTAAGAAGACTGGTGTTTTCCTATTAGGATTCTGATCACTCACTTTCTAATTTCTCTGGATGTTTAGGGATGTTCTTCATCTCACATTGCTGCAGTCCTTACATATGGGTAGTCTGCTGTCCTCGGTCGGCCCGAATACCAAAGTATTAGGCTGACGTCGGTCATGGGCGCTCAGAACTGACATCAGAGCATCAGGGTATAAAAGCGCATGACCGACGTCATATCCTCAGTCTTTTTTGCCGCATGGTCCGATGCAGAAGCAGCGTTGCAAGTGCCGTTCGGCGTTCTGAAATTTTCGAATTCCGAGTTTCAGACCGAAACCAAGTTGGGCTAAGTACCCCGTTGGGGAATATTTTTGTTTTTTCTTGCCTCAGTTAACTACCGGATGTCAGAAAAAGTGAATAATTGTATTTCTTGTGGGAAACAGATACCGCATAGGGATTATCACTCTCTTTGCATTCCTTGTTTGGGACGGGACCACGACGTAGTCGGGTGTCGGTTTTGTGCTAGGTTTAATAAGCGCACTATTAAAAGGAGGTTAGATTGTGCTAGGTTAGTCTTTGGTAAGCGGTGTAATTATACTATGCCGTCGGATCCTCCGACGCCCGCTTCCACGAAGCGCAAAGACAAATCCTTGAAACCTAGACAGGTTGATTCGTCCGTTTCGGACGCCGGTCCTGCAGAAGCTACAGTAGAGCAGGTGGATCCGGCTGAAGTTTCTGTTGAGTCTCAGGGGGAAACTTTGATTTTGCAGGATGTGGCCTCCCAGGAATCAGGTCAGGCTGAAGGGGCCTCTCAAGTTACTGTTCTCCCTTCTATGCCTAAGGTGGTTAGGTCTTCTGCTCCTATTTCTAAGGCTTCTTCTAAGGGCAGGTCTGTTTTGCCTTCCTCTGGTGTCCCTTCAGGTACTTCAGGGTCTGTGCCTAAAAAGCACATGCTTAAAATGGCAGAAGATTTGATTACTTTAATTAGAGGTTCTATGCCCCCTCCTGATAAGAGGCCTAGGGTGGAGCCAGAGTTGGAAAGTTTGGATCAGGCCTCAGATGACTCAGAATCTTCTGCTGAAGATATTCTAGATTTTCATCCTTATTCGGATTCTGATGCAGAGGATTCCACTCCTTCTGCTTCTCCTCCAGAGGATTTTTCATTTTCAGAAACTCTGCATTCCATGAGGGAGCATTTTAAGTGGGAAGGACAGGATTTCTCTGATTCACGGAAGAGGCTTAGGGAATTCTTGTTTTTACCACAGCATAGACCCTTGGCTATACCTCCTGTTTTGGATGTTGTTCAAGATGTTTTCTCGGAGGCTTCCCTTAATCCAGATTCTTTGCCTCCTGCCAGTTAAACCGGACAGATATTACAGGGTGCCTGAGGCTCATAAATATCTGTATAAGAGTCCTAGGGCGGACCCAGAAACTATTAGTCAGGGGCCTAAGGGTGTTAGAGCCTCTGTTGTAAAGAATCCGGTTCCTCTAGATAAGGAAGCTAGAGCTTTGGATAGATGGGGTAAGAAGTTGTATACCTCTTCTACTTTAGCAATGAGAGCTTTAAATTGCCAGTTTCATATGTTGAAGTATCAGAATTTCCTCCTTTCTCAGCTAAAATCTAAAGTGGATGCTTTGGCAGAGGGTATAGAGTGTAAAGAATTGCAGGATTTAGTACATGTCTCTGAACAGGTGGGTAAGCATTCTTTGCAATGTGGTTTTGATGCTGTACAGGCCTCTTCTAGGGTGGCTGCCACTGGTTCAGTTCTTCGTAGGCACGCCTGGCTTAAAGATCAGAATTTGTCCGAGCATTTTAAGACTAGAATTCTGGATGCCCCTTTACAGTCTGAAGTTTTGTTTGGTCCCCCTGTGGAGTCGGTTTTGAAGAAAATGGAAGGCAAGGTTAAGTCTATGCAGACTGTTAAAGATTTTTTGCAGGTGCAACCGCCAAAGTTTAGTAGAAATTGGCCTGCTAAGGGGTGGACGTACCCTTCTTCTGATTCTCAGTCTAGGGGTAGATCTAGACGTGGCAGGGGCAGAGCTCACAGTACATTCAGGCCCAGAACTTGGAGTTCGCCTGCACAATCTGCAGGTGAGGGCAGGGGCCAGTCCTTTCGTAAACAGGCCCAATGACCTGCATTTTCAGCTGCCAGATTCTTCTTGCCTGGCAGCTCCTTTGGGAGGAAAGTTGGCACTTTTCAAGCAAAACTGGCTTTTAGTCACCCAGGACAAATGGGTATTGGACATTATAAACCGAGGCTACAAGTTCTATTTCCATACATTGCCTCCTTTCAAAGGCATGCCAGACGTTCCTCCTCGGCAAAGGATAGAGGCTCACAAGCAGATTTCTTTACTTCTTCAAATAGGAGCTATACAGCCAGTTCCTCTGTCAGAAGTGGGCCTAGGATTTTACTCGCCTGTTTCTAGTACCAAAGAAAGGGAACACGTGGAGACCAATTTTGGATATATCTATCCTCAACACTTATCTGGACATTCCAAAGTTCAAAATGCTGACGTTACAACAGCTTTTACCTCTGTTGGGAAAAGATCACTGGATGGTAACTCTGGATCTCAGAGGCTTATCTTCATGTTCCTATCAGGCCCAGTTGCAGGAGGTACCTGCGTTTTCGGGCTGGAAATTTACATTATCAGTTCTCTGCATTGCCCTTTGGCTTATCTACTGCGCCCAGAGTGTTCACAAAGGTTCTGGCTCCAGTGATAGCCTTTTTCAGGTTAAGAGGAATACAGATTTATCCTTATTTGGACGATTGCCTGATTATTGCACAAGACAAGGACAAACTTCTTCATCATCTACAGTATGTGATGGTAGTGTTAAGATGCCTAGGGTATTCTGTGAACGAAACAAAGTCCAGTTTACTACCCTCTCAGGACATGTGCTTTCTGGGTGTGAGACTGAATACAGCTTCTCAGATGGCTTTTTTGACCCCGGACAAACAAAGAAGCTTTTCTCTTTATTTCCATCAAATGTCTCTACAGTCCAGGCTGACTGCAAGGACAGTCCTTCAAGCCTTGGGGTTCATGGCATCTTGTATTCTGGTGCTTCCCAATGCCAAACTGCATATGAGGAAGCTTCAATGGTATCTCAAAAATGTATGGACACAACACTGCCAAGATCTGGACACTGTCATTCAGATAATACCTTGCATTCAGAAGGAATTTTTGTGGTGGGCTCAGGAATGTCACCTAAACAAGGGACTATCTGTGACCCGACCAGAGGCGAGTCAGATTCTAACGACAGATGCCTCGGACAAGGCTTGGGGAGCACACCTCAATGGAAAATGGGTGCAAGACACGTGGCCTGTCAAACTTCTACATTTGCATATCAACTTGAAAGAGATGTTAGCAGTCCAATTTGCATTGATGGCTTTCAAGGATTTACTTCTCCCAGGGCAGGTGTTGATTCAAACAGACAACACTGCTGTCATGTGGTACATCAACAAGCAAGGGGGAACCCATTCGTACCCTCTTTGCAGGCAAGCGATGATTTTGTGGGAGACTGCTCTCAGTTTACACCTCAATCTTCAGGCAAGGTTTCTACCAGGAGCACAGAACTCCTTAGCAGATGTGCTGAGCAGACAAATAGTGGATCCTCACGAGTGGAAACTGGATCCTCATGTATTTCAAAAGTTGACAGTGTTATGGGGACTCCAGACATAGATCTGTTCGCTTCTCCACTAAATTACCAGTTGCCAAAGTTTTGCACAAAAATGTTTCATTCCACAGCTTGGAGGGTGGATGCTCTATCATTCAGTTGGAGCAATCTTCATGTCTACACCTTTCCACCTCTGCCTCTCATTCCCAAGGTACTCTTGAAGGCCAGAAAAGACAAGCCATCCATGATTCTGATAGCGCCGGATTGGCCTCGACAGCACTGGTACCCACTACTGAGGAGTTTAGTACGGGAGCCTCCATGGCCTCTGCCTTTGATTCCGCATCTTCTGTCTCAGGAGGGCAATCACTTCCTCAATGTCAAGATTCAGTCTCTGCATCTCAGCCTGGCATATTCTGTTTTAGACCCTGGAGGGTCTCAGCTTCCACAACAAGTTTTGAATGTTATTTTGGAGGCCAGAAGGCCTAGTACAAGGAAAGTTTACGCTGATAAATGGAGGAGATTTTTTATTTGGAGCAAAGCAAAGGACTTTGATGTCTCCAAGCCTGATTTAAGTGTTTCTCTTCAATATCTTACTGAGTTATTGGACAAGGGTTTGTCTTTCTCCTCGATAAAGGTTCATGCTGCAGCCATTTCTGCTCACTATGACTGTGACCCTCCTTTATTTTCTCATCCTTTGTTTAAGCAATTTCTTAGAGGGGCAAAGAACATAAGACCCCCACGTAGAGCTCCTACTCCTGCTTGGGATCTCAATTTTGTGTTGGAAAAACTTACTCTACAACCTTTTGAGCCTGCAGCTACTGCCGAGTTAAAGTATTTATCATGGAAGACTGCTTTTTTGTTGGCCATTACCTCTGCAAGAAGGGTTTCTGAATTACAGGCCCTTATGGCAGTGGAACCTTTCCTGATTTTCCATAAGGATAGGGTATCTTTGCGTACTAATCCTTCCTTTATGCCTAAAGTGGTTTCTAGTGTGGCCTTGAACCAAACTATTCATTTGCCTACTTTCTATGCTAACCCCCAAAATAAAGGGGAGAAGATTTTGCATACTTTGGATATTCACAGGCAGTTGCGTTATTATTTGAGCAGAACCAAGGGGTTCAGGCAGTCTCAGCAGTTGTTTGTTTCTTTTGCTTTGGGTTCTCAGGGAAAACCTGTGTCAAAACAAACTATTTCTAAGTGGATTGGTTTTTGTATTTCTTTCTGTTATTCCCATCATGGTAAGGAGATTCCGGCTGGAATCAGACCTCATTCCACTAGAGCTACTGCCACTTCTACTGCCTTTCTAAGAGGGGTAGCTACAAAAGATATTTTGGAAGCAGCCACTTGGAGTTCAGTCCATACTTTTTCTAAACATTACCACCTTCCTCTTTATTCTAAGTCTAGGGCTGGATTTGCCACTGCAGTATTACAGGGCATTTTAGCAGCCCCTAATGCTTTATGATTTTGCCATCCTCCCTTTACCTCTGCTTTGGGATTCTACCCATATGTAAGGACTGCAGCAATGTGAGATGAAGAACATAGTACAGTTTTGTACCTACCATAAATGTAGATGTTCGAAGATCCACATTGCTGCAGTCCAATTTACCCTCCCTCCTTCCCCGCTGTAGTTTGGCATGGTTATATGGTTTGGGTGATGGTTGTTGTTGGGCAGGTTTTTGGGAGGTATCCTGTTTTTGGGCGGTGGCCTTTCTTTTTAGGGCCTTCTGACATCTGGGGCAAGAAAAGACTGAGGATATGACGTCGGTCATGCACTTTTATACCCTGATGCTCTGATGTCAGTTCTGAGCGCCCATGACCGACGTCAGCCTAATACTTTGGTATTCGGGCCGACCGAGGACAGCGGACTACCCATATGTAAGGACTGCAGCAATGTGGATCTTCGAACATCTACATTTATGGTAGGTACAAAACTGTACTTTTCTAATGCAGTGAGAAATTAAGCCTATCCCTAATTGAGGGGTTAGTTAAAGACAGTGAAATCAATATTGTTTCAGTATTTGATGTTTGCTAAATATGCTGTTCCTAGCACCCATAATGTACCTAAAATGGTCTCTTTCTGTAGTTAGCATGGGACCTGTATCAGTAGCACATTTAAGCAAGCTTAGGAATTTTTTTTAGCCAGCTGCTTTTAATATGTGAATTTGTATAACCCCCCAAATAAGCTAGTTCAGGGATCTAGATGGGCTTCAGTAAGTGAAGCAGCTGCCAAATTTGCAGCCATTATTTTAGGGTTCTCAGCAGCAGTTGCTTGCAAAGGTGCATTGTGGTCTTCAGTCAACATTGTATTGAGCATTACAGATTGAACAGTCTTTAGGGCAAGACATAGCTTTGCCAGAGCAATTGCCCAGTGCCTGCTTACTGATATCTCCACCTGGTGTTGTCATTCATCTGTTGGTGTTCTGCCCAATGACTAAATTGTGTAGACAAGAATGATAATAGTATCATAGGCGGCTACTCGGCTAATGGCCCTTGCAAGCCTAGCCAAGAGTTTATTCCCAAAAAAACCTCAGTCAGCCCGTCACCCCTTTCAGTGAAGGACAAGGATAGAAACCCTGGGACAAATTTGTGGTTTCCCATCCACTCACCAAGGTTACGCTTGAAGAAGGTCAGTGAGGTCCTCTGACATGTATGAGGAGTGTATTCTAGAGACTAGGCAGCCTCTGGAAAACAAACTTGTGTCTCCAGCAGGTTTTGTTGATGTCGCATATTAGATTTATGCCTTTCGAGGGGGTAATGCACAAGGAGTTAGACTTAAGGATATGGAGCATCTCTAGTAGGGCAGGGCCCAAGATTGCCTTGTAGGTGAGACACAGATCACCTCTGAGCAATGTGTACGATACCGAGTAAAGTGATAGTTACTTGAGCCTGTCAGCATTGGACAGTTGTTGGAAGCCATGGATTCTCTTTGTGAAGTATTAATGTGGCCTTTACAGTTGGTGCAGGTGTTTGGAGAGGTACTTACCAAACAGGGCATTATACTCAATTATTGGCCTAATGAAGGAGGAGTACAGAGAGGTAATAAACTCCTTTTTTCTGGATGCAATACCTTTACTTATGAGATGAGCCAAGTAAAAGGCTTTTCTAATCACTGCCACTGCTACATGATGGTCGAATGTGAGATTGTTGTCAACCTGTATATCCAGGTCTATCACCACAGATTGTGTGCTTACAGGGTTGCCGTTGATGTTGTAATCAGTAGGGACTATGCTTTTCCTGAATGGTATGATAATACATTTTTTTTGCTTTTAACTTAAGGCCATGACTTTGACACCAGTCATTTGTTACTATGAGATCCTCTTGCAGTAAGTTAACATCATTTGAGGGAGTCAGTGGCAGCATCCAACTTAACAGTTGTCAGCAAACTTGGTCAGCCACAGGCCTTTTGTCTTTGCCTGGACCTCTGAGAAGTAGATGCCAAACAGCAGGGGTCCCAGGACAGATCCCTGAGAGACACCACTAGTGACAGGTCTGCTGTCAGAGGTAGAAGCACTTATTTTGACCTTGTGGGTCCTATCAGTGGGCCAGTTGGCCACCCACCAGATGAGATAGGGACTTACACCAAGTTGTGTTAGCTTTTTGATGATGCCCGAGTGGAGGATTGTGTCAAAGCTTTTGGCCAAATCGAGGTAATCTGTATGTACTGACTTTCCCTCATCCAGGGCCTTTATGAATGTCTCAAAGAAGTCATCTAGGTTTAACAGGCAAGATCTGCCCTTGACAAATCCGTACTGTATAGGGTCAAGTGTTTAGAGATTGCCTATGTCCTTGTTTATGAGATCCATAGTAATACACTCCATGGCTTTACAGGTCAGAGTTATCACACTAATGGGGCAGTAGTTTCCAGGGTCAGTAGTGGCACCACCTTTGTGCAAGGGGATGACAATAGCAGTTCTCCACTCTGCTGGAATGAAGCCGGTACTTAGGCTGTGATTGAATAGGGTGCTCAGTGGTGAAGCTAGTTCTTGCAGGAGATGGTGCAGAATACAGCCTGAGATACTATCAGGTCCCGTTGAAGCCATGTTCTTTGCCTGGGATAGGGCCTTTAACACTTGATCTATGGAGATGTGAGGTGCAAGACAAGTATCGGGGATGTCAAATAGACCTGGGGGGCAGGGGGTGATGTTTGCGCTGAACCTATCTACTAGCAGGTTGGCTAAGTCAACAGGATCATTGTAAGTGGTACCGTTAAGTACTAATTTGGAACAAACCTGAGCTTTGCCATGGAGGTTCCTGACATAACTGAAGAAGGCTTTGTGGTTTCCCTTTGTTTCGGAAGCTAGTTTCGATTCATAATTGGCTTTGGAGGTTTTCACTAGTGATCTAATTTGCTTGTTTAGGCGTAGGAGTTTTTCCAATTTGGAATTTGTTTCTTTTTACCCTTGGACAACAGTCTCTTCCTTTTGTTGTAAAGCCTGATGATAGAGGATGTCCACTAGACAGGTTCTGTTTCCTTGAGGAGCAGATTTTAGTTCTGTTGGATATGGCTGAGTCCATGCAGTTGTACAAGTGATTGTGTACTGCATTGGCATACTGTTCAGCATAGCTGTCTGCATACTCTGACGGGGGTGGTGGTGTGAAGCTGCTGATAACCAACCCTTAGAAGGTTGTAGTAAGCTTTTGTGAAGTTTTTCTAGCCTGGTTACGGCTGGGGGGGGGGGGGTTGGGTGGGATAGAAACTTAGAATGAGACAGACCGATGATCTGAACTCACCAGAGAAGAACTTACTATGGGAGTGGTGCATCACCCATGTTGGTGAGAATCAAGTCCAGAATGTTATCTCCCCTTGTGGGGGATGAGACGAGCTGGTCTAGGTCTAGCAATCATTAAGTGAGTGCATTAGTGCAGGAATAGTTCACTCAGTCTATGGTGGGGTAGTTGAAGTCACCAAGGATCAGGGAGTTAGGGGGTACCTTGGAGTCAAGTAGGTCCAGGTTGGAGGAGTGGGTGTCCCCTGGGTGTCCCAGGGAAAAAAATCGCTGTTCCTTGCCTTCGACATTTTGAAATTTCGGGTTTTACAGTTCGACTGAAAAGCGTTCGCTCTTCTGATATAGGCCCCTTATCTGAGGCTTAACACTACCATTTAAATTAGTGTGCCTTATTATTTCTTCTTTGGAAGCCTTTTATGATTGTCCGAGGCTACTCTGTTGGCAGTTACAGCCATGTCTGCTGCATGACTCACCATCTGAACACACTGCATCTCAGTCTACATCCTACTACTTGACTGCCTTGTATGTACTTCCTCAGTGGCATTCTTAGGATTGGGTCAAGCCCTACTATTCTCATAAATCCATCTTGAAAGGTGTCTCTTGTCTCAGCACTTGTAAAAATGTTAAAGTATGTAAATTCAGCTAATTAACCATATGAGTGACCCAGTCTATCATAGATCCTTTTCATTTGTGACATGGGCCCCTGGCACAATGAATTGTATATGTATATGTGTTTGTTTGGTGTGTGTATATATATATATATATATATATATATATATATATATATATATATATATATATATATATATATATATAATCAATACATACACACACACACACACACATATATATATATATATATATATATATATATATATATATATATATTTATATTTATATTTATACACACACACATGCATATATATATATATATATATATATATATATATATATATATATATATATACATACATCTCAACTGACATAATTTTGGTAAGGAGGTAACCTGGATACCTGCAGAAAACTCAGACATACACGAGGAGAATGTGAACACATACACAGTAATGGAGTCAGGATTGAATCCTCATCCATGGAGTTGTGAGTCAGAAACCTTTACTAGTGGTCAGTGTGCTGTCCCTTAACCGCCACACTACTCGTCAGTTTGATCTAAAAGTCTTCTCCATTCTGAGCATCTCACTTTTTTAATTTCTCCAAATCTTTTGGGTTTCTAATACCATGATAGGAATAGACCTCATTCCTAAGTCAAAGTATGTTTAAAGTTCATGAAATTAGTATTGTTTCAGTCTTTAATATCAGCCAGAAGTGCTCTTCTCAGCACCCACACTGTGCCTAGTAATGACTCCTCCTGCAATTTGTATGGGGTTACATGTATTGGTAACATATCTAAGTATGATTCTTTTGTACAAGATCCATTGCTCCTATTACTATTGGAACTAGGTATCTTTCTTCCACATTGCTCACGTTTCTGCCTGCAGATCCTGATATTTTATGACTTTGTGTGTCTGTACGCAAGACACTGTAGTCACTGGGTATTGTGATTTCAGTGATCAGTGCTACTTTTGTCTTGTTTTCCTGGACCACTATATCCAGTTTTCTAGCATCTATCTTTTGAACTGTTGGTAATGGGTGATCCCATGTGATGTAAACTTCATCATTTTCTATGATGCTTTGTGGCTCATGTTTCCAATGTTTTTCAGCCACTTCAATGCCATAATGTTTGCACGCATCTATATTACCTTATCGTACGATGAAAATAGCAAATGCAATTTCATCGTACCGATAATGTCTAAACTACAAAATATCAAACATACGGAGCAGCAAATTTTTTCCCAGGGGAAAAAAAAAACTTAACACAAAGATAACTGGGGGGGCTACACCCCCCACCCCCCACACCCACCTTCTTAAATTTACCAACACTGAGATCGCACCATAGTGGAGGAAATGGCAAAGTCCTGGTTTGCATAGGAGACGAGTCTGAAAGATACATCTGCAGAGATACTTAATGGGATGTACCGTTCAATGAATGGTATAATTTCGATTGCATTCTTCTTGATACCAGCTCCCAAAATCTACAGGTCCCTAAAATGATTTTACACTAATCAGGTGTACAGCAAAATCACAGCAGTGTGAATAGTGTTGTTTTTCCACTTAATAGTATGTTTCTGTTTTCTCTCCTGTTGTGCAGCCATGGAGTTATAAGTAAGAATATGTGGAGTTTTCAGGGGGGGGGGGGGCAGCTGCCTGCAAAAAAGCTTTGTTTTCAACCTCACCTGCAGTTTCAGAGCTTGACTCATGTGCTTTTGTAGTGGATCTGATACCTGCAGAAGTTGTGCTTTACAAATTCTTGGAGAATGATGTATTTTAATGGAATATCTGTGAATTGACAAACTCTTCTTAAATAATCCCCATTGACAGTAAGTTTGAACTGTAATTTCTTCTAAACCTATAGCATGTATTTCCTATTTTAAATGGATACAGTCTCTCTCTATGCCTTATTTGAACTGCATAAAGCAATAAATATAGAGAGTCTGGCAGGGGCATCCCTTTTTCTGTTATAGCACCCCAGAGCACCACATAAGTGCATTGTAGCTGTCCAACATTGTGAATTACTGTACCAGCATACACATGTTGAGGGTATCAAAGATGACATGAATATGTGTGAAACTCTTAGTTCTTATACTGTCCTTATCTCTCTGTAATATTGCTCCCTGCATAGGTCATATTGTGTTACTGTTTGTGATGTGCAGTTGAAGGGTTGTACCCCCTCAAAAACACCAGAGTTGTAACATGTACTTTGATCAAAATCTTTCACTGTCTTTAAGCATCAGCGTTGAACACTTCTAATGGGAGGGTAAGGTTTCCAAGTTCTCTTGATCATTGCTGTTATGAATTGCTCATGTAATCAGAGATGAAAGATAACCAAATAATTCCAGTAGTGAGCTGAGGACTGGAGCTAATACAGTAAAGACAGCCCTGGTAGGAAGCTAGCATTTGTTCTTAGCTGCCATAGTAACTCCTGATGTTCCAGTCGTAACTCCCATTCTCCCCATCTGCAGTCAGGTAAAACCCTTTCAATTATGGCAGACTTAAAGTGATCAAATCCTGGACATACAACTAAATGCTTATAAAAGGCATTGTTAGTGTTTTGGGTCGATATGTCATATACATGTCCATACACTCTCTTCCTGAGGGGACTTCCTGTCTTCCCAATATAAATTAAAAGGGCATTGGGTACACTTTGCAATATAAACCACACTTTTCGTTAAGCAATTACCTCTTAATAACCTAAGGGTGGTGTGCCAATATTGTGTGAAGTCAGCGCATCCCCCTCAAAAATATAGGGGTAGAATGGGAGTTAAGATTGGAACTTCAGGAGTTGTTATGGCAGCTAAGAACAAATGCTAGTTTCCCATCAGGCTCAATGAATTTATATCGATTGAGCCTGTATTAAAACTTAAGGCCACCAAACTATGATTTTAATAAAAAAATAGTCACAGGATTTTACAATTGTTTATCATTTTTCACTTTTATAGTGACAAGTTTCTTCAGTAATAAGTTTTATACTTTGTATTTTGTGTTTCAGCTAATGGTTTTAACACTGAGATCCTGATACTAACGTAGTAATATGTTCTACCTAATCATCTGACTGTTTGTTCAGTTATTCAATTTACTTAACAAGGGGTTTGAATTTTAAGTATAAAAGGAAATTACATCATTATTTGGTAGTTCTGAGGGGCGGCCATGGTGGTGCAGTGGTTAGCTTTGCTGCCTCACAGCAAGAGGTTCTCTGGTTCGATTCTTGGCTGGGGTGCCTTTTGTGCGGAGTCTGCATGTCCTCCCTGTGGTCGCGTGGGTTTCCTCCGGTTTCCTCCCACATCCCAAAGACATGCAGTAGGTGAATTGGACACTCTAAATTGGCCCTAGGTGTGAGTGTGTGCATGTGTGTGCCTTCTGTGGAAGGTTGGGTGCCGGGCTGGCAACTCGACACCGTAAAACTCTATTGCCAATCATGAGCGGACAGATGATCCGCTGTGGCAACCCCTAACCGGGAAAAGCCGAAAGAAGAAGAAGAAGATTTGGTAGTTCTGAGAAAGTCTCAAGGAATGGGGTGAAAGTGCTAAGCTGTGGTTTGTTTTGTTGGAATGTAAGTACATTTCTGTATTGTTTTTACTAAGTATTAGTTTGGACTTGTACTGCGTTATATCAACATTATTATTTCGTATGCAAAGCTGTCTTTACTGTATTATCTTTAGTACTCAGTTCACTACTCAGATTATTTGGTTATCCGTTATTATTTGCGAGTAGTGTGCCCACTCATTTTTTGAATCAGAGTTGAAAGCTCAGTGTCTCATGGTGTCTTTTCAGGAGGTTAAATACAAATGCAAAAAAAAATGCATATGAATGAAAAGCAGGAAGAACACCGTATAAAAGCAGAGTGTGGCTGATTGTGTTTTCTTAATTCAAATCTTTGTTGATGTTCTCTTCACTCTTAACTTGTTAAAGTTATTAATGTCTTAAAGATTGTTTCAAAGTTCAATGAAGCACACAGTTCAAAAACATTTTTCATCTATGCACTTTGCATGTTTGTATTCATTTTTCTGCCCTTTGTGTTTTGACCATTTGTTATACTGTAAGGGTTGAGAGGTTTTTACTGTCAGAATATTTTTGTTTGGTAATTTATGCCACGGAAGTATCGTAACTGCACCTCAATAGTGTAACACTTCATTGTGCATTTGTTGTGCTGTTTTATTTATTTATTTGTATATTCATTTGATGACTGAGTAAAGGACCTTGATCCTAAATCAACGGCTCTTGATCACACCGTGGAAAAATGCAGAACGTACAATAGTTGTGTGGCAGACAGGAATAAAAATAGTATATTGATAGTAGTAAAATGAACTGCATTACAGATTGCCGAAAAGCTTGACTTTCATTCACATAGGGTCATTGTAACAGTCACATCTGTATTTTTTTAAGTCAGTAACATTTTAGCCCTGAAAAAAAGAAGTATTCATTATGGCTGTCAAATGATGAGTTAATATATTCCAAAGTATAGGACCTATAACCGAGAAGGTTCTGCTGCCTGTAATTTGTGTGTCTCAATAGCTAGTAAGAGTTAGCTGAGAGAGGAACGAAGGGTGTGTACAACTGTAGTGTGATGTTTGAAAGAGAGGCTATAAATAAGTCTGAGGCAGCAGTTAGGGTTGAAAAGTTCATACGTTGATTTGCAAATGTAATAACCAATTTAAAAAAAACACAGTAGTTTATTCAGGCTTACATTGTCATACGCATACTCGTTCTTTGAAGTGTCCTTATCACTTGCAAGCATAGCCCATTAAATAATTTTATTGTGTGTTTTGTGCACACATTTGCAGTTGTACATTTTAAAGTATTTGTCTCAATGCTGCATTACTGTAATGTTTTGAGGCCTCAGAAGATTCATAATACTACTGAATTTATTCTGTTTTGTTATTTCTGTATTTGGTGTCCTGTGATAAAACACCTTAATAAAGCTGAAACCCCCACATATTGTTTAAAGCACTGTGTAACTTTCCCTTTAACACTTTGTTTATATATCTTGTACAAGGCTGTAGAATGTGGACATTTGGACTTGATTGAACTACATTCTGACATTTGTACCCCACACCCCTAGAATACTAGTTCCATATATTTGGCCATATTTTGCCAGTTCTCCTCATACCACACATTCTGCAGCTTATCATTTCCACAAGAAAGTGAGGTGCCATTTCCATATTCTTACATAAAAAATCAGCACTTTTAATGATGTTGAAATATACAGATATAAGTTGCAGTGTTATGCAACTTGAAAGCCAATGGTAGCCTCCCTCCTGGTACTCATTAAGTGTGAGGATTTACGTTTTAGTGACTGCTGGGAACATATCAGACTGTCTGTAGTGCCAAGGTAATACATGCATAGTGATTTGCATGTCCAGTATAATTCGAAGCTTTTCATTAGGAAGAAGGAGTACAGAAATATACTTCTTTGCAAAGATGCCTTCAGGGGGTGATGTTTTAAATGTTACCACACTCTATTGCCGCAGTGGTGCAGCGGTAGCATTGTTGCCTCACAGCAAGAGGTTCTCCTGTTCGATTCTCAGCTGGAACGCCTTGTGTGTGGAGTCTGCATGTCCTCCCCCTGGTCGAGTGGCATTCAAAAGGCATGCATAGAATGGGCGTGCCTTTGTTGAAGGTTGGGCATCGAGCTGGCACCTCGGCACCCATAAAAAAATCTACTGCCAATCATTAGCGGACCGGAGTTCCGCTGTGCCGACCCCATTAGATTATTTTTTCTAAGAGTTTCTTTAAGACAGCTGGATAAAATGACCCTATTCTTGAGAGGATATGACTTAATGTGGCTATCTTGGGACCAAACATTTTTCCATTTGTTTCAGTGGTACTCCATTTCTTGTCAGGCTATCTTAGGCCCGTTTGACTCATTTGACATGAAAAACTGGTATCCCAGGGCTAGGCAAGTGTCCTACAACCCATTAATCTCTGCTTGGGTTCCTGTTTAGATAATTCATTCCTTCAATGGTGAAAGTAGGATGATAGGGGCCAGGCCAGCTTTCATTTCCAACAGAGTAACCTACCCCCCCCCCCCCCCCGGAGCTTCCCCTTCTTGCTGCAGCTCCACAAAATGTTACCTGCAGTGGTAAGAGTGCCTCCACATGCTGATTTCCCAGCCAGTATGCTTCCACAATGGCAGCCTGTGCTCAGTAAGCCTTTGCTGGGCAGGTGTAACACCCAGTACTCCCTTTGGGTGTCACTGAGTAAACAAGCAAGTACCACATATCCTCCCCCTGGATGGGAGCTGGCACTGCTTGCTCACAAATGTCCTTCTCCACTTACCTCTTCTGTTTTCTGACCCACTAATTTAACTCAGGTTGTCTAAGTCATAGTCCAGGCTTTAGGCCTATATGCCCAGAGCTGGGGTTAAGTTTATTTCTTTTGAGTGTTTTCACTTTAGCCAGCAAAAGTAAAATAGGCTACTGGGTGTCATCTTGGGTAATTCTTTTAACATGTCTGGTATTGCAAACTGTGGCAAATAATGCTAATCCACAAATATAAGATGGGTGGTATAATGCAAATATAGTTGCTGCTATAAACAGATGAATAAAAATGCTAATAGAATGTATAAGCTATGACTTACAGTTGTCTCACCATATGGGCTACTCGTTTTAGACTTCAGCTGTACTAGACTACATTAGGGGAAAAGAAGAGTGAACCAGAGCCTTTTACGTATGTACGTCCCCAAGTGGTGTCTTCTTAATGTAGTGCGAGAGTTGCATTTAATTCTGTATGATGTATAAAACATCAACAAGTAATTTTATTCCCCAATCTTACTTACATAGCCAGTAGTAGTAATCTTTGAAAAAAGTCCTGCACCTTGTGTTCAGTAAATAAGTGTACAGCTGCTGCTTTGATATTTTGTTTTTGCCATATCGTGGCTCAAGTAATCTTTCTACTTCCTTTGGGATCATTTTTCATTGTTGGATGCTTCTTGGCAAGATCTGTTTTACACACACTGCATAAACTAGACTATGCTGTAACCTTTAGGTGAGTCTGCAGTGTGCCAATACTAGTGCATGTTCTTGGATATTTAAATGGTAAATGTGTATCAGCTGCATAAGCTATTCAGTCTTTCAGCCAGTAAGTTCTATCAGCATCCTCTGCAGCACCAACTCCTCTAAGATTTGCTGTCTGAGCCAACATTTTCCAAACCTGCCAGCCTTTTGATGTTTGAGTGAGTTCCTTAAAGTGCATAATAAAAAGGAGTGTGGCTCTGCAGGCATTCCTTCACCTTTACCTAAATGTTAGTGGCATTCTGTAAACAGATTTTAGCAGAAGCCATTTTTATAGAAATATTATCAAAAGTTGTATTCAGCTGCTCGAGAAGCAAACGATTTATGTAATTTATTATCCTACACGTTTCGATGGACTGCAACATTGCACTAACCTTGCTGAAGGAATCATCCACATTTCTTGTAATTTGACTGAGAAACTTTTTAGGACATATTACAGTCCTCGAATCCAGCTCTGATAGGTCTTTTGCACATCTGCAAGACAAACAACAACAGAAAGACTAGATTCAAGGACCTGAACTTTGTCTGCAACATAAATAGAACCTGCTGGAGGGACAGATATGTCTCAAAGGATCCCCACTGTATGGAATAAGCTCCCCATCTAGATGAAGCAGAGTTCATCCCTGACCCTGTTCAAAAGAAGCCTTGATCATTAGATGGGAAATCACAAATTCGCCCTGGCTTGGCCCCCATGTTTCTGATGGACAGAGGTCGACAGTAACTAAATTAATCTCCAACCATCATACCCCACACAGTTAACCCTTAGCTGCCTCCTTACTAACATACTCCACCATATAGGCATCCATGCAACTCTGCAACTTCACAGTTAGTTTATACAATTAGCATGGGATGAGTGGGGTTGTTGGGGAGGGGGACGTGCACCACTGCAAAAAAAAAAAAACAGTTGGCCGTTTGGGCAGTTTTTCCATCTCTCTCAACTTCCTGATTTAAAACCCCACATTTGCACTTGTTTCCCCTCTTTCCTGTAACTAAGTCTAGTCCAGATACAGATTTGCTGTATCCAGGACTGTTGCTCCTGAGGCCCCCAAGCCTTTCTGTGTTAGAGAGAAGCCTGCTAACTTATCAGTGGGAGTGGTAAGCACTACGTAACTTATCTACCACATAAGGAGTGGTTTCTGGCCCAGAAATTGTAGTTATTGGCCGTTTGGGCAATTTTTCCATCTCTTTCAACTTTCTGATTTAAAAGCCTGCATTTGCACTTGTTTCTTTCCTGTAACTAGTCTAGTTCATATACAGATTCTTAGTTTTAGCACTTGAATTTGCTTATTCGTGCTCAACACTTGTTCAGAGCTTGTTGTAAGCACTAACTAAACTACAAATTACTACAGCACTCAACCGTCCTCATTACCTAGAGGAAAACAGATTTTGCACTTACTTTCCTCACTTGCTTAGAGAAAAACAGCTCTTGTACTCGCTTTCCTCACTTGTCTAGAGGAAAATATTTTTTTATTCAGGCATGTCCAAGGGTCAGCTCCCAGTATTCTATCCTGTCTATCCGATGAATCTGGGCATCTTGGGACAATGTAGCAATTGCCTCATGTACACAGACAGCCCTCTCCTCCTAACACCCAACACTACAACCTGTGAGAGATGCACTTATCTAGCCAAACTGGAGTTAAAGATCTCTATAACCAAGACTGAACTTGACAGTCAAGAGGAGAAGGTAAACATTTGCACCACACCATGCTCATCACATAGTCCCACTAAACCTACACCACCAAAATCCACACACAGAAACACAAAAACATTCACGGAGGCTCTCAGTAATAATCTGCTCAGGCGACAGAGACCTCCAAAGCAGAAACGCAAGCAACCTCCACCCCCCAGCACAACCCAAATGACACATGGCCCACAGACTCAGTGTGCCACTCAACCACAGCCCATAAGGCAAAACAACGTACCCAACAACACTAGTCATAGGTGACTCTATAGTCAAGCACACTGATGTCCCACTCACTAGGCTAAACAAGGAGATGGTTACTGTCAGCTGCCTGTCTGATGCCAGGATCCGCCACATAACCCACGCACTCAGGTCACTCCACAACAAGTACAAATATGACTCTGTCATAGCGCATGTTGGTGTGAATGACCTGAGACATACCTCCATGGACTACATGAAAAGAGATATGGAAGAGCTCTCTGATCTTGTAGCCCAGGTAGATATAACCCTAGCCCTGAGTAGCATCCTGTCATCACCCAGAATGATACTGCAGTACAAGGACAAAATGATTGACTTCAACAATTAGCTAAGCTTCTGGTGTCATTCTAAGGGGATCCAGTATCTGTCTGCCTGGGACGACATGGTCAACAGACCATGATGCTTTGCCAGAGGTGGCCTGCACCTCTCACCCCTGGGATTCCAGATACTGGCTAAGGCTCTTGCTGCCCCCATAGTGCCTTTTTTTAGGCAAGGTTCAAATGACAAATTCACCACCATAACAGGAACAGGCAAGCAAAAACTGAGGGTAATGCTACTCAATGCTAGAAGTCTAAATCTCAAAATGCACTCCCTCAAGGCACTCCTTAAAATAGAGAACATTGATATCTGTGCAGCGACTGAGACCTGGTTCAAGGCTCCAGAGAGCACCCCTGCATTACCAGGCTATAACTTATACCACACTTTTCGGCCACCTAACCTGGACCAGAACACCAAAGGCGGAGGTGTGTCCATATTCATTAAGGATATCCACACCTCCAGGCTAGTTGCTCATATCCACACCTCCAGGCTAGTTGCTCAGCATAATGCATCCGAGGTTATCCGAGTGTAACTAACTCTGGGCAAAACTGCAATCCAAATTGTAGCTTGCTATAGATCCCCCACCATGCCCCAGGATTCCCACTCCTCTTTTTTGATATACTGGAAAATATTAGTGTTCAACCAAACACTCTAATAATGGGCGATTTCAACTACCCCACCATTAACTGGGAAAACTACTCATGTACCAACTCTTTCGCTCAACACTTTATGGAATTCATAAATTCCAATGCCCTGGATCAACTTATCCACACCCCCACCAGGGGCAACAATATCCTAGACCTAGTCATTACCAACACGAGTGACTCGTGTTCCACACCTGAAGCCTACCCGTCATTGGTCAGATCCGACCATAAGTTAATCATCCTAGATATCCACATCCCTCCCCCACCCCACCCCCATTAAGGAAACCGCAGTAAAAAATTTCTCCAAAGCCAACTTCATGCTTCTTAGGACAGAAGTGGCAAATTTCATGACACCCATGCAGGTGGACAATACAGTTACGACTGCTGAATCCTACACAGATGAACTCTATAAGCACTTACACAAGTGCATGGATCGTGCTATCCCAAACAGAACCAAGACACTATCCTCCAAAAAAAGGAAGCCAATCTGGTGGTCCCCTGCCATAAACAAACTCTACAACAGAAGGAAGAAACTGTTTCAAAAGAGTAAAATCCCGTGAGTGGAGGAGTTCCCTGGTCAGCCTCAATAAGAAGCTGAGATCCCTTATAAGATCCTTTAAAGCTAGCTACAAAAACAAAATTGCCACTGATTCTAGGGACAATGACAAAGCATTCTATAGCTATGTCAAGAATCTCAGTGGCAACACCCAGATCTGCTCTGAGTTAGAGTACAACGGCATGAAAATTACAGAACCAATTGATATTGCCAACATCCTGGCAGATAGGTTCAGTGCTGATTTTACTCCCCTCTCACCCCCTAAAGGGCCCATATCTATACAGGAAGAATGCAGAGTCCCTATAATCACAACTACGCAGGTAAAAGCTGCACTCTCCAAAGCCAAAAACACAGCATCCATGGGACCGAACAGCATCCCAGGCTGCGTTTTACACTAACTTCAGAGCGAACTGGCTTCCCACCTAAGCACCATGTCCAATCATAGTCTCACATCAGGCTTTGTACCCACTGAATGGCACACAACAACAGTTATCCCACTCCACAAAGGGGGAGCCACCACTGATCCCGGGAACTATCACCATATTAGCCTGACGAGCCTGGTCTGTAAGGCCATGGAACGTATCATCATGGAACTCATAAACAAAGACATTGGTAACCTCCAAACTCTGGACCCCACCCAGTTCAGGTTTGTGAAAGGCAGATCATGCTTCCTGAACCTGATCGACTTCTTTGAGGCAGTCACCAAAGCCGTAGACGAGGGTAAGGTGGTTCACATAGCCTATCTTGACCTCGCCAAGGCTTTCGACACCATTCCCCATTCTGGAATTATAGCTAAACTCACTAAACTAGGTATAAATCCCTATGTCACAAGAAGGGTTGTCAACCGGCTCACTGACAGAACCCACACTGTAAAAGTTGCAGAGTCCAAATCTGACTTCAAACCAGTGACAAATGGAGTACCACAGGGTTCAGTCCTGGGACCTCTACTGTTTGGTATCTACTTCTCTGAAGTACAGGCTAAGACAGAAGGCCTTTGGCTAATGAATTTTGCAGATGGCTGCAAACTAGGAGTCATAGTTGAGTCCCCAAATGATGTGGACATCCTACAGAAGGGCCTCACTGAGACAGATGCCTGTTGTCAGAGCCATGGCCAAAAGCTCAATGCCAAAAAGTGCATTGTCATCCCCTTTGGTAAAAACTCTGTACCCATGAACTACCACATAGGCAGCAATCAACTTAATGCCGAATGTGTAATAAGAGACCTTGGTACCCAGGTGGACAGTAGTCTCTCCTTTGATAATCACATTGCCACAGTAGACATGAAATCCTTCTACGTGGCACGCCTCATCACAAAAGGGTTCTCGTCCAGGAAAAAAGAGGTCATTGTTCCCCTCTACTAGAAACTCATTAAACCCATTATAGCATACAATGCCCCTTTTGAAATGTACCTCACAAGACATCTGCAGCAGCTGGAAAGGCCAAAGAAGTACCTCACAAAGAGGATTACTGGCCACAAACAGATGCCCTACACTGATCATGCCAAAAATCTCCAGCTTTACTCTGTAGCATATCGCCTACTCCGAGATGATCTCTGCCTAACATATAAAGCTATGTCAAACCCAGAGCTGTTGGATGTGCTACACCTAAAGAAATCCCAATCCCTCCGAGCTAGGGACCTAAACCTTGTCACCAGAATAAGCAGGACATGCTGGAGGGATAGATTCCTGTCCCAGAGACTTCCGATACTCTGGAACAAGCTACCCATCTATGTCAAGCAAAGTTCCTCATTACCACTCTTCAAGAAAAATCTTGATGAGTGGATGGGGAATAGGAAATACACCCTGGGGATGACTTCTGTGGCTCTGCTCAACAGGGGCACAGGAAAATAATTTTCTTGGGTGGCATAAGCCAGGGAACCTTGTTGGGTAGGCTTACTTACGCCCTTGGGCCGATAGCCTAGTACCTACCTATGAATCTTTCTTTGTTTGCATGTCCTAATGATTAGCCTCAGTGCATTCGCAGTAGTGTGCAAGTCTATATGATGTTTTTGTTAAGGTTTGTGTGTA
This sequence comes from Protopterus annectens, assembly GCF_019279795.1. NCBI lineage: Eukaryota > Metazoa > Chordata > Ceratodontiformes > Protopteridae > Protopterus > Protopterus annectens. Next base: position 544,072,889 of record NC_056733.1, read on the forward strand.
TCAGCTATTGACAACACGTGTGTGTGTATGTTTATTTATATATATATATATATATATATATGTGTGTGTGTGTGTGTGTGTATAAGTATATATATATATATATATATATATATATATATATATATATACATACATATATATTTTTTTTTTTTGAGTCAGTCTGAAAAAGAGTGTTTGCATACATACACACACAATTTGGGTCTGAAAACATACCAAATAAAAAGTAGTATTTGTACAACAGTGTATGTCCATAAGGCATACTCCCCTGCATCCCCAATGTGGAGGGGGGGGGGGCTGTGCTATTATCTCCACTACTTTATTATTTGTAGTTCAAGGCCATGCAGCCTCAAAGATTAGTCATGTATAGTACTGTTTTACTTATTGCTTTTACTTCTTCTAGGAGACTGTCAAAGTTATGGTGTCAGCTTTACCTCATTTTTCACAAGGACAGGTTTTCTTCATAGGTTCGTAGGTTGATACTAGGCTATCGACCCTAGGGCCTATACAAGCCTAGCCATAACAATTCCCTGGCTATTTCTTCCCACACTATTTACTTCCCTGGACCCCTGTCTAGCAGGGCGACTGATGTGATCTCTGGGGTGAATTTCCTTTCTCCCATCCAGTCATCAAGGTTCCTTTTGAAGAGGGCCAAAGAGGTACTCTGCTTGACATGTATGGGCAGTCTTTTCCAGAGTCTGGTGAGTCTCTGGGTCAGGAACCTATCCCTCTAGCATGTTTTGTTTATTGTGATGACAAGGTTTAGTTCCCTGGAGCATGTGGCTCTGAGGGATTGGGATTTCTTTAAGTGTAGCATGTCCAACAGCTCTGGCTTTGACATGGCCTTGTATGTTAAGCAGAGATCGCCTCGGAGTAGAAGACATGCAACAGAATATAGCTGGAGTTTTTTAAGGCTGTCAGCATAGGGCATCTGCTTTAGGCCTGTGATTCTTTTAGTGAGGTATTTCTGTGGCCTTTCCAGTTGTTGCAGATGTCTTGAGAGGTACATACCAAATGGGGCATTGTATTCTATAATGGGTCTAATGAGGGATGAGTACAGTGGGACAATGACCTCCTTTTTTCTGGATGAAAAGCCCTTAGTGATGAGGTGTGCCACATAGAAGGATTTCCTGACTGTTGTGGCGATGTGGTTATTGAAGGTGAGACCACTGTCCACCTGTGTCCCTAAGTCTCTTATCACACTTTCGGTGTTTAGTGTACTGCCACCTATGTGGTAATTCATGATTACATGTTTTTTCCCAAAGGGGATAACTTTACATTTCTTGGCATTGAGCTTGAGCCCATGGCTCTGGCACCAAGCATCTGTTTCTGTAAGGCCCTTTTGTAGAGTATCGACATAATTTGGGGATTCAATAATGGCTCTCAGTTTGCAGTGATCTGCAAACTTTGTTAGCCAGAGTCCCTTAGTGTTGGCCTGTACTTCATAGAACTAGATGACAAACAAGAGAGGTTCCAAGACTGAACCCTGAGGTACTCCACTTGTCACTTGTCTGGAGCTGGATTTGGAGTCAGCTACTTTTACAGTGTGGGTTCTGTCAGTAAGCCAGTTGGCAACCCATCGAGTGACGTAGGGATTAATGCCCAGCTTAGTAAGTTTATCTCTGATTCCAGAGTGGGGGATGGTGTCAAAGGCCTTGGTGAGGTCCAAATAGGCAGTGTGGACTGCCTTACCCTTGTCCACGGCTCTTGAGACTGATTCGAAGAAGTCATTCAGGTTCAGGAGTCAAGATCGGCCCTTCACGAACCCAAACTGAGTGGGGTCCAGTGTTTTAAGGTTGTCAATGTCTTTGTTTATAAGTTCCATGGCCTTGCAGATCAGGCTCGTCAGACTGATAGGGCAGTAGTTCCTGGGATCCAAGGTGGATGCCCCCTTGTGGAGTGGGATAACTGTAGCTATGCGCCACTCAGTGGGCATGAAGCCTGAGGTGGGGGTATGATTAAACATGACACTTAAGTGAGGTGCCAGTTCATTTTGTAGTTCTTGTAGTGCACAGCCCGGGATGTCATCTGGTCCCATGGGTGCTGTATTCTTAGCTTTGGAGAGTGTTTTTTTTACCTGTGTGGCCGTTATTACCGGAATTTGGCACTCTTCCCGTATTGAGATGGGCCATTTAGGGGGTGAGAGGGGGGTGAAGTTGGCACTGAAGCGATCTGCCAGGATATTGGCAATATCCTTTGGATCAGTATATTTAATGCCGATGTTCTTCATGTTTCACTGTTGCAGTCATTATATTTGGGTAATCTGCTGGCAGGTTGCCCTCATTTGGCCTGAATAACAAAGTCTTGGGTCCTGCGTCAGTTGCTGTCTCCTCTTCCGTGACGTCAGGTCATCAGGGGTATAAAACATGTAGCCGACACCGTTTTTTTCAGTCTTTCTTGCCGCGCGAGAAACAGTTCGCAAGTGTTGGTCGGCCGACTCCCGAAATTTTCGTATTCGAGTTACAGAATCGAAGTCTTCAACTAAAAGCTAAGTACTCCGTTGGGGAAGCTTTTTCTTGCTCCTTACCGATGTCAGTAAAAGTTAATAATTGCATTACTTGTGGGAAGCAAATACCTCATAAATATTTTCATTTGTACTGTATTCCTTGCCTAGGCCCTGATCACAACGTGCCTTGCTGTCGATTTTGTGCTAGATTTAACCAACTCACTATTAAGCTTCAGTATATTTTTGCTTCTAAATATTTTGGTTCAAGATTTAACTGTCCCGAAATGTCGTCGGTTAGCAATCCGACTACCGGAGTTCACAAAAAACGCAAGGAAAAAGAGACAGACCATCGAGGTCCAAAACCGATGCCAAAGCTTCTCCTAAGCCAGTCGCTAGTTCGCCAGTACTCAGTGAGGCACTTTCACAGCCCCTGATACCCGCTACGTTTGAGTCGCAGGCCTCTACCGAGACCCATTCAGAGTTCGGTATGCAGCCAGATTCTCAGAGTATTGAACCCGTGGATGTCTCTCCCTTAGATGGGTGCGGAGCCACTGAGCAGGCACCGGCTTCTGAGGGTCTTTTCAGGCCTCAACATTTTTATATTAAACCGACGCCAACAACAAAAACAAGGTCAAAAACAACTTCTATGTCTAAAAAAATGATGCCTGAGCCACGTGCTCAGGCCCCTATGCCTAAAAAACAGATGATCAAAATGGCTGAGGATTTAATTACCTTGATCAGGGGTTCCCAACCCCCCCCCCCCCCTGCTAAGAGAGGCCTAGGCAAGGCACTGATTATGAATCTTCAGACAAGGTTTCCATTTCTTCTGATTCCTCTTCTGATCAGGAATGGTCTATTCCACCCTATGAGGATTCTACTGCAGAGGAATCCATCCCATCTGCTTCTCCTCCTGAGGATTACTCTTTTGGAGAGACTTTGCATACTTTAAGGGAACATTTTCACTGGGAGAGTCAGGACTTCTCCTAATCAAAAAAGAGGCTTAATAGATTTCCTTTTTCTTCCTCCGCATAGGCCTTTGGCAATACCTCCTGTATTAGACATTGTTGATGTGTTCTCTGAATCAAGCATGACTCCTGATTCCCTGCCTCTGGCTCCTAGTAAGTCAGACAGATATTACAGGGTTCCTGACTGCCACAAATTTATTTTCAAAAATCCTGCTATTGGTCCTGAGACTATTTCTCAGGGTCCCAAGGGTGTTAAGGCTTCTACAGCCAAGAATCCTACCCCTTCTGATAGAGACTCTAGGGCGCTGGATAGATGGGGTAAGAAAGTTTATACGTCTGCATCCTTGGCCATCAGGGCTTTAAACTGCCAGTTTCATATGCTTAAATATCAACAGCATGTTATGGGCTTACTGAAACAGAAAATGATGTTGATTTCTGATTGTGTGGAAAATAGAGTTACAGGATTTATTGCATTCAGCAGAGCAGGTTGGAAAGCATACTTTGCAATGTGGTTTTGATTACTTGGAGGCCTCTTGTAGGGCTGCCATTACTGGAGCTGTGATTAGAATGCATGCCTGGCTCAAGGAGCAAAATCTGCCTGATCATGTTAAAGCTAAATTGTTGGATGCCCCTTTGCAGCATGATACTCTGTTTGGTAATAAGGCAGAAGAGGTTTTGAAGAAAATGGAAGACAAAGCTAAATCTATGCAAACTGTAAAATATTTCTTGCAAGTGCAGCCACCCAGGTTCAGTAGGCACTGGCCTACTAAAAATTGGTCCTTTCCTGTGTCCAACAGAGCCACTCAGGGCAAATCCAGGTGCTCAAAAGGCTCCAGATATCAATCACAGGGTTCTTACAGGTCGAAGCAATGGGGTGCCTCCACCTCCAAATCTGGAGGAAACAAAGCCCAACCCTATAGTAAGCAGTCTCAATGACTTTCCTCTACCATTTTCAAGCACTTATCTTTTGGCAGTCCCCTTGGGGGGAAAACTAGCACTTCATGCTCAAATTTGGCAGTTAATTACCCAGGACAAGTGAGTTTTAAACATAGTATTCCAGGGGTACAGATTTCATTTCCATACTTTGCCAGTTCCAAACGGATGGCTGGAACTGCCACAAAACCAGTGGGCAGAGGCCCAGAAGCAAGTCATGTCCCTCATGGATATGGGGACTATTCAACCGGTACCAGAAAAGGAGAAAGGACAAGGTTTTTATTCAAGACTTTTCCTGGTACCCAGAAAAGACTATTCATGACATCCAATACTGGACTTATCGATTCTGAACATGTTCCTGGACATTCCAAAATTCAAAATGCTGACTTTACAACAGCTTCTGCCTATGCTAGGCAAGAATGCTTGGTTAGTGACTCTAGACTTAAAAGAGGCATACCTGCATATCCCAATAAGGGAATCATGCTGAAGATACCTCCACTTCAAAGCAGGCTTTTTGCATTACCCATTCTCTGCACTGCCATTTGGCTTATCTATTGCGCCCAGGGTCTTTACAAAGTGCCTGGCACCAGTAATTGCATTCTGCAGACAAAGAAACATTAAAATTTATCCTTATCTGGATCAAGCAGAGGACAAGGACACTCTTCTTCAACATCTGGCGTTTGTAAAAAGGCTTCTAGCATGCCTAGGGTACACCATAAATGAAAAGAAATCACAACTGGTACCCTCTCAAATAATTACATTCCTGGGTGCAAGCTTGAATACAGCTGCCCAGATAGCTTACCTCATGCCAGACAAACAAAGGCAACTGACAACATACTTCAAACAAATGGCAACAAAAACCCAGTTATCTGCAAGACAAATTCTGCAGGCTCATGGCATCTTGCATTCTACTAATTCCATATGCGAGACTGCATATGAGGAAACTTCAATCGTACCTAAAACGTTTATGGAGTCAACATTGTCACAGCCTGGAAACAATGAATGTTAAGTTGTTAATCTCACCTTCATTCTTGCTGGTTGGGATCGGAGCCGATCCTCAGCTCCGACTCGGCCATCTTCTATAGCTCGAAAGCTGTTTACTGGCTCGAGGCTACCCCTTATCCCATGATGCCTAGCGCTAGCTACCCAGATCTCGTTTGCCGCTTCAGCTGCGAGGTTCATGGTTACTGGCTCAGGCTTCTATAACTTTATTAATCTGCCTTTTTTTTGTCATATTAGGGTTTTTTGTATTGTAAATGTTGTTATTTTATAGGCAATAACTAGTAGATTTAGTTTAGTGTGTTTAGTGTATTATATTGTGTTTTTTGTGGTAGTGTTCTGTGTTGGCCAATGTAGTTTAGAGTTGTGAATTCTCTTTTTGCTGGATATGTCTAAAGAATCCAAAGTGTCGGGATTCAAGAAGTGTGACTCATGCTGTCAGAAGATGTCTCTGACCGATGGGCACACTTCTTGCGTCTATTGCCTAGGCGCAGTGCACCTGCAGGACTCTTGTTCTATCTGCCATGCATTTAGCCCAAGAGTTCTGCAGGAGCGCAAGAATAAACTTATTTTGAGGGGTCTTCTCAAGCCTCAGGATTCACCGGCCAAGGCTCAGCCAGTGAAATCCCCTAAACCGGCCAAATTGTTGGCTCCCAGCTCGGAGCCGTCATTGGCCCAAGCCTTGCCTACTACCTCTTTGGTCCCGGCTGGTACCGAGGAGACTTCTTCCTCGTTGGCTCCACTAGTACCCTCGGAGCCATCAATGACTTAAAAAAGGCCGAGGTCCCCTTCGCTAGAGTCCATTCATTCGGCTCCTCAGTCTCCCCTTTTGCAGAGTGACCGCAGTCATAGATCTTCACACTCTTCTCGGTCCTCTAGGCTCTTGGACCACGACGTGGAGAGAGTGGTCAGTAGGTTGTTGAAGTCGCAGGCACTGGCCAAAATGTTGTCCAGCCCTCCTCATCAGGTGTCAGCTCCTTCCATTTCTATCGATGTTCCTCCTCCAACTCCATTGGGCTCGGAGCTGGAGTTTATTGGGGTTCGAGTCGTGGAACCATCGGCTCCAATAACTATTTCTCCTTCGGATTATCGGCTCCGCTCCCATCGATGGTGCCTTCCATCGAGGGATCTGGGCGCCGGGACTACCTCGTCGGCTCCAAGGGGGCGAGTGGCATCAGACCCTTGTCTGACCCCACTCTCCCGCTCGGAGCGTCGGCGCAGGTGAGCTCAGCTCCTACATCGGCCTCGGAGCCATCTCCCTCGATGCGGAGGAGGATTCCGGTCTCCTCAGAGCCGGAGCCTTCTCAGCATCCTAGCAGGGACACCTTCAATGTCATGAGGAGTGTGCTGGCCTCCCAGTCAGCTCCACCTTTGACCCCACTGGCTCCGTCCCCCGTAGTGCCTGCGTCAGCCTGTGTCCCTCCTCCATACCCCAAGCGTGGGGAACCAGCGCTCCAGGGCACCCCATTGGGTATTTCCTCTTCTTCCGAGGCCTCCCCTGATCATTCAGAGGAGCACCCTCGGAAGAAGAAGTGCAAGAGGAAGCACATTGACTCCCCCGAGTCTGTCACTTCGAATACGGATTTGGATGAATCGGAAGGGTCGCCGAGATCCCCCTTTGAAGATGTTTCCTTCTCGGACATCCTAGAAATGCTTAAGCAGAGGGGAAACTGGAATACCCTAGCCCCTACCGAGGATGAATCCGTATTCCTGGATGCGTTCGGTTCCCAACCTTCCACCTCCTGGGTTTCTCTGCCCTTCGATCCACTAATGTCAGTGGTGGCTCGAAGGGCTTGGTCAGCCCCGGATACAGTGGAACCAACCCTGAGGAGGCCAAGCAAGTTTATCACTGCTCCCCCAGACAGGCAGGCAGTTCCTTACTAAGGGTGTTCCCGTGGATGCCATAGTGGTAGCAGCAGCCAATAAAAAGGAGTTAGCGGAAACTTCTTCCTCTGTCCATCCTCCTAACAAGGAGTCCAGGACCATGGACAGATACGGGAAGCGAATGTTTGCTTCAGTGTCCTTCTCCATGAGGTCACTGAACTACTTATGCCATTTCACCAAGCTTCAGAGGGATCTCCTGAAAGAGCTTGGATATATACCCTTCAGGATCCATCAGCTGAAGGAGCTCAGGCTAAAGTGGCTTCTCAGCTGGCAACCCTTAACTCAGTAGTCAACTCCTCCATGAGGCTCATTTCCTACGCAGCTGATGGTGCAAGTAGGGCTGCAGGCACAGGTGTGGCACTTTGGAGACATGCATGGATGCGGCTGTGTAACTTTGCGGAACCCTTTAGAGTGTCATTCACCAACACTCCCATTGATGGTTCCTTTCTTTTTGGACCACAGGTGAAAGACACTCTCACTAGGTGTGAGCAGGAAGGCAAGACTCTCTCTGCCGTGGGAGTCCGTTTTTCCACTCCTTCAGACCATACCCCAAGGGTCAGAAGAGTGGAAAAATGTGGTTTAGGAAATCCCAGGGAGCTTCGTCTGACACACGTAGTGATTTTTCCTCCAGGGGCAGAGGAGGAAATAACAACAACAGACGCCGCCGTCATGGCAGAGGGGGTCCGCAGAACCAGGGCAGCAGAGAATCCTTCTCTGACAAGCCCTTCCAACATCCCTGAAGTGTTGCCCGACTGTCTGCCTTTGGAGGCAGTCGGGGGAAGACTTTCATTGTACCCAAAGGCCTGGCTAAACCTAAAGCAAGACAAAGGGTACATTCAGTCATATCCGGAGGATACAGAATCCCATTCTTTCAACCCCCTTTACCATCTCGCAAGTCCCCCCCAGATGTTCCACCCAATCTGAGGGACCAAGCAGTTATAGAAGTTTCAAAACTGCTAGAAAAAAGAGTCATCCAGGAAGTCCCGGCAGACCAACACAGATCCGGAACTTACTCAAGGTTCTTTTTGGTGCCAAAAAAGACAGGGGACTGGAGACCTATTTTGGATCTCAGCAGACTGAACAAGTCTGTTCAAAGAACAAAGTTTCGAATGGTCATGCTACAGTTCATTCTACCCTTTCTGGGTCAGGACAATTGGATGTACTCCATAGATTTCCAGGATGCGTACTATCATATTAAGATGGACAGACACTCCAGGAGGTACCTTCGCTTCCGGCTGGGAGCCAGTCATTACCAGTTCAGAGCTCTGCCATTTGGTCTCACCACAGCCCCCAGGGTGTTCACCAAATGTATAGCAGTGGTCACAGCTCACCTGAGGTGTCAAGGATTCCAGGTGTTTCCATATCCAGACAACTGGCTCCTCACTGCTACTACCAGGCATCAACTTCTTCAAGCCAGGGACTATACAATTTCAGTTTGCTGTCAGCTAGGCATTACTATAAATTTCGAAAATCTGCCTTGTTGCCCTGTCAATCTATTACTTATATAGGAGCAGACTTAAGACACAAGGAGCATGTATGCAAAGCTACCTTCGGACAGGGTGTTCACAATTCACCAGCAAGTTTAATTCCTCATGCAATGCAAAAGGGTACAAGTCAGGTATGTCCTTCAAACTCTAGGCTCTATGGCAGTGGCAATTCTTCTGATACCAGTGGCCCGTTTTCACATGAGAATCCTTCAGTGGCTTCTATTCACACAGTGGTCCTTCCGACAGCTCCCCATATCTCATATGATCATGATTACAGAAGCATGCAAAAGACACCTTTCCTGGTGGATGGTCTCCCCTCTAGTGACTCAGGGCAGACCCTTCATTCAGCCCCCTCCGGTTGCTACAGTGACCACAGACACCTCCCTGATTGGGGGGGGGGGGGCATTATCAGGGAAGGACAGTCCAAGGCACTTGGCAGACTCACGAGTACCATCTGCATATAAACGTCCTAGAAATGAGAGCCGTCCTCCTAGCGTTGCAAGCTCTTCAGGACTCTCTCCCTTCTGGGACCATTGCAATACAATCGGACAACATGTCAGTGGTGTGGTACATCAACAAGCAGGGTGGAACCAGGTCCTAGCCCCTATGTCGAGAAGCGCTCAGACTCTGGCAGTGGGTGATTTCCTCCCAACGATTTCTGATTGCGACGCACATCCCTGGGACGTCCAACGTCATAGCAGACAGGCTCAGCAGAGCTATTCTCATGCCTCATGAGTGGTCTCTGAGTCAGGTAGTTGCGGATCTGATCTTCCGCAAATGGGGACAGCCTTCCTGCGACCTGTTTGCCACCCCCTTCAACACCAACTGCAGCAACTACTTCTTCCTTCTTCTGCTTCCAGGTCACTCTCCCAAAGATGCTCTAGTCCCGATTGGCCCCAGGGACTTCTTTATGCCTTCCCTCCGTTTCCCCTGATACCAAAACTCATACAGAAAGCAATTTTGTTGGGTTGCAAGATGATCCTCATTGCCCCCTACTGGCGTTGACAGATATGGTTCCCGTTCCTGCACTGTTACCTTCTTGAGCAGCCCTGGACTCTGGATCCGATTCCAGACCTACTGATCCATCAATCAGGAGGGCTGCATCAATCTCTTCAAACACTCCAGCTTACAGCTTGGTTGCTCCACTTCCAACCTTAGCCAGGCTTCCCAACATTTCCCTGGCAGTACGCGACATTATTGTCTCCTCCAATAAGTCTGCCACTAGAAGAACTTATGCTAGCAAATGGAAATGTTTTTCTTGTTGGGCAGAGGCCAGGAACATAGATCCCTTCACAGCCACTCTCCATGAAATCTTGGAGTTCTTAACAGAACTCTTTCATTCGGGGTCCGCTTCTGCTACAATCAGAGTTCAATTAGCGGCCATTTCAAATTTTCATGTTGGGTGGTCTAATGCAAACATTATGTCTCATAAGCTATGTAAAGCCTTTCTAAGAGGGACTTCTCTCCTTAGACCCCCATTGAGAGATCCCCTCCATGGGACTTTAATCTGGTACTAACATCCTTGATTATGGCCCCCTTTGAACCTGCAGCGTCCTGCTCCATTAAGTTTCTATCTTGGAAAACTCTCTTTCTGGTAGCTATTACTTCAGCCAGACGAGTCTCTGAACTTCAGGCACTATGTGCCTGTCCTCCATGATTAGTATTTCATAAGGACAAGGTTGCTCTGAGGACTAATCCGTCCTTTCTTGCGAAATTCTGCTCAGAAAATAATTTGAATCAATCTATAGACCTACCTGTGTTTTTTCCTAACCACACCAACAAGGCAGAATGCAAGTTACATCAATTGGATGTTCATAGACAATTGCGTTTCAACCTGCATAGGACAAAGGATATTAGGAAGCCTGACCAACTATTCCTCTCCTATGCTCGAGGCAAACAGGGTCTCCCAGTTTCCAAAGTGACCTTATCCAGGTGGTTGTCTCACATTATTACCTTTATCTATCAACTAAGGAACAAAGACTTGCCTATCAAACTGAAGGGTCATTCTACTAGGGCCTTAGCCACCTCTGTAGCCTTCCAGTCTAGGTTGCCCATGGACTCTATCTGTGCCACCGCTACGTGGGCAAATCCTCATACCTTTATTTCTCATTACAAGTTGGATGTGGTCTCCAGGAGTAGAGCTAACTTTGGTTCCACTGTTCTGAAGAGTCGTTCCAATGAGCCACCCAGGATTGTAGGTGCTAGGGATGCTGTCCCAACCAGCAAGAATGAAGGCGAGATTGACAACTTAACATAAAGAAGTTATGTACCTACCATAACATTCCATGTTAGTTGTCTTCATCTTGCCTTCTTTCTTGCGTCCCCCCCCCCCCTCCATCCTCCTATCCTATTGGACCGAGAGGACTTCAGGTTTCACTGGCTGAGTATTCTCTGGTTTGTTTCCTCTACTGACTGAGAATAGGACAGGTATGCTTAACCTTTTGTTTGCAGGTATCCTTTATATAGCTATGTCTGCGGTTAGCTATTTATAGGTTCATAGGTTCATAGGTTCATACTAGGCTATCTGCCCGAGGGCATTTACAAGCCTAGCCCATAGTTTTGTGGCTTACGCCACCCCTTTAGTATGGGGAACTATACCCATTATTTTGCTGTGCCTCTGTTGAGCAGTGACACTGAGGTAATCCCTGGGGTATATCTGCGATCTCCCATCCATTGGTCAAGATTTCTCTTGAACAAGGCCAGCGAGGTGCTCTGCCTCACATATACCGGGATTTTATTCCACAGCATAGGGAGTCTTTGGGTGATGAATCTATCCCTCCAGCATGTCCTATTAATAGCCGTGTCGAGGTTTAAGTCTCCCGCCCTTGTGACTCTGATGGATCTAGATTTTTTGAGGTGAAGCATATTCATCAAATCTGGGTTTGACATGGCCTTGTATGTTAGGCAAAGGTCACCTCTGAGCTAGCGTGGCGACTGAATAGAGCTGGAGTTCTTTCAGTCGGGCAGCATAGGACAGATGTTTGAGACCCTTTATCCTTTTGGTGAGGAACTTTTGTGGCCTCTCCAGCTGCTGCAAGTGTCGGGTCAGATACATTCGAATGGGGCATTGTACTCAATCATTGGTCTGATGAGTGATGAGTATAGGGAGACTATGACCTCCCTTGATCTAGATGAGAATCCCTTCATGATAAGGTGGGCAATGTAGAAGGTCTTCCTAACTACTTTAGCTACATGGGTGTCGAATGACAGACTACTATCAACCTGGGTCCCCAGGTCCCTGATAACTTCTTCTGTACTCAGTGGATTGCCACCTGTTTGGTAGCTAGGGGTAACCTTGTTTTTCCCAAGGGTATGACTATGCATTTTTGGCATTTAACTTTAGGCCATGGCTCTGGCACCAGTTATCCGTTTCTGTGAGACCCTTCTGAAGGATATCTGTGTCAGATGTGTTTTCTACTATGGCCCAGTTTGCAGTCATCTGCAAACTTTGTCAGCCATAACCCTCCTGTGTTTGCTTGTACTGGAAAAGTAGATGCCAAACAAGAGTGGGCCCAGGACTGAGCCCTGTGGTACACCACTTGTGACAGGCTTTGAGTCTGACATGGCGCCAGCAACTCTGACCCTGTGGGTTCTGTCACTCAGCCAGTTTGCAACCCATCTTGTGATGTATGGGTTAACATTTAAGCTGATGAGTTTTTCAATGATACCCGAGTGGGGTATTGTATCAAAGGCCTTCGCCAGATCGAGGTAGGCTGTATGGACTGCCTTTCCCTCATCAATGGCTTTGGTGACTGTTTCAAAAAGTCAACCAAGTTTAGAAGGCATGATCTGCCTTTGACAAAGCCAAACTGGGATGGATCCAAAGTCTGCAAATTCCCTATGTCTTTATTTATGAGGTCCATTATGATCCTCTCCATGGCTTTGCAGATAAGGCTTGTCAAGCTAATGGGCGGTAATTTCCAGGGTCGGTGGAGGCACCGCCTTTGTGAAGTGGGACCACAGTTGCAGTGCGCCACTCCTGGGTGCGTATCCAGAGGTAAGACTATGATTAAACAGCTGTCCTAGCTGTGGGTTTAATTCTCGTTGAGTTCGTGGAGCACACAGCCGGGGACACCATCAGGTCCCATGGATGCTGTGTTTTTGCTTTGGAGAGAGCAGTTCTCACTTGGGCGTTGGAGATGTTTGGGGGCTGCAATCGCTTGGTATAGATATCTCTCCTTTGGGGAGGGGGAGAAGTTTGCACTGAACCTGTCAGCCAGTATGTTGGCAATGTCTGTAGGATCAGTAATCTTCACATCATTTTGAACTAGTTCTGAGCATATCTGGGAGTTTCCTCCCAGGTTTCTAACATAGCTAAAGAAGGCCTTATGATTGTCTTTTGAGTCTTTAGCTATTTTTCTCTCAAAATTTGCTTTGGATGATTTTATGAGAGCTCTTAGTTTTTACTTATAGTGATCAAGGGTGTCTTACCTTTTAAGGATTTTGCTCTATCTTGTAGTAGCTTCCTCCTTTTGTTGTAGAGTTTGTTTATGGCTGGGGTCCACCAGAGTGGACGCTTGCCTTTGGTACAAAGAGTCTTTGTTTTGCTTGGGATTGCCTTATCCATGCAGTCCTGCAGGTGCTGGTAGAAGGCATTTGTAAGTGATTCAGCGGCTTGAGTACTGTTTTCCGTCGGCTCGGGGCCTTAAAGGAGACCACACTAGTCTTTAGAAGTGTGAAGTCGGCTTCGAGAAGTTCTTTACTGTGGTCTTTTTATTTCAGGTGGGGTGGGATGAGGACCTCCAGCAAGATTAGTTTGTGATCTGATCTCACCAGTGAGGGGTATACTTCGGTGTTGAACATTGTGCTCCCATGTTCGTGATGATGAGATCAAGTATGTTTTCTCCTCTTGTGGGGATGGTGACTAGTTGTTCCATGGCATTTGAGTTTATGAATTCCAGGAACTTTTGGGCTAGGGTGTTTGGGCTTGAGTAGTGTTCCCAGTCTATATTAGGGTAATTGAAGTCACCTAGTATGATGGTGTTTGGTGATACATTTATCCCTCTAGTGTTTTCAGGAAGGCCATGTGAGGTTCCTGAGTTTGTGAGGGTGGCCTGTAACATGCTACAATTTGCAGAGCAGTCTTGCCTATGGTTAATTGCACCTGGATGGTCTCCGATGCATCGTGCGTTGCCACCAGTCTTGAGGTGTGGGTGTCTTTGATGAATATGGATACCCCCTCCTTTCTTGGTATTGTCCGGATTTTGGGGCGGAACGCATGATAAGAGGTAAAACCTGATAGTGCTGGGGTGCTCTCAGGAGCCTTGAACCAGGTTTCTGTCACTGCACAGACATCGATGTTCTCCATACTGAGAAGGGCCTCGAGTGCGTGCATTTTGAGATTTAGACTTCTGGCATTGAGCAGCATTACCCTTAGTTTTTTCCTTTTTGTGTTCTAGGGTGGTAGGTTTAGAATTTGAGCCTTGCCTAAAAAGGCACTATGGGGGTGGCAAGAGCCTTTGCCAATATCCGGAATCCCAGGGGTGACAGGTGCAAGCCGTCCCTTGCGAAGCAGCGTGGCTTGTCCAGCATGTCATCCCAGGCAGACAGACATTGGATCCCCTTTGAATGACACCAGAGTTTAAGCCAATTGTTAAAGCTGATCATCTTATCTCTGTATTGTGGCATCATTCTTGGTGAAGGTATTTCAAACGAGATCTGGGTAGCTAGCGCTAGGCATCATGGGATAAGGGGTAGCCTTGAGCCAGTAAACAGCTCTCGAGCTCTAGAAGATGGCCAACCAGCAAGAAAGAAGGCGAGATGAAGACAACTAACATGGAACGTTATGGTAGGTACATAACTTCTTTTTCCTCTCATTCCCTGCCTGCAACAGGAGTTTCTTTGGTGGGCAGAGTCATTTCACCAAAACAAGGGACTGTCATTCACTCTATCCCCTGCCACCCAAACCCTAACTACAGACGCATCAGACTATGCTTTGGGGGTCCACCTGGTAGGGAGATGCATTCAGGGCAAATGGAGCCAAAACCAAATGCATCTGCATATAAACCAGAAAGAAATGCTAGCTGTTCAAAATGCTCTGACAGCCTTCAAGGACTTACTTCATCCAGGACAACTACTGATAAAGACGGACAACACCACAGTTATGTGGTGCATAAACAAGCAGGGGGGTACACATTCCTATCCCCTTTGCAGACTAGCCATGGCCTTGTGGAACACAGTCTTGACTTACCAAATACATCTGCAAGCTCAGTTCCTGCCAGGAAAGCAAAATACTCTGGCAGACGACCTAAGCAGAAATCTTATGGACCCACACGAATGGAAACTGGATCCACAAATCTTCAGCATGTTAGCACAAAAATGGGGAGCCTGGGCATAGATCAATTTGCCTCTCCCCAAAATTATCAGTTGGACAAATTCTGCACAAGAATTCATCACAAAAAAGTATGGAAAGTGGATGCTATATCCTTCAGCTGGAAAAACCTATCAGTCTATGCCTTTTCCCCCTCTGCCTCTACTCTCCAAGGTCTTACTAAAAGTCAGATAGGAAAAAACAAAAATGATCCTAATTGCTCCGGACTGGCCACGCCAGCACTGATACCCACTTCTGAGGAATATGTCACACCTTCCTCCATGGTACTTGCCTCAAGTACCTCATCTACTGTCTCAGCAGAACTTTCAAATTCTGCACACTCCACTCCAAACTCTGAATCTTGCAGCATGGCTAATCAACTAATTATTCAAACCACACCTCTCAGTAAATCTGTGATGGATGTCATTTTGGAAGCCAGAAGGCCTAGTACTAGAAAATCTTATGCTGATAAATGGAAGAGATTCTTTGCTTGGAACCAAGCACAAGGAATAGACACAGCAAAGCCCAATATTCCTCAGATTTTGCAATACTTAACTGAGATGCTTGACAAGAGCCCATCTTTTTCTTCAATAAAAATCCATGCCTCTGCCATCTCTGCTCATTACAACACAGAGCCTCCCCTCTTTTCTCATCTACTGCTTAAACAGTATCTTAGAGGGGCCAAAATTTAAGGCCTTCCAGGAGAGCACCAACTCCTGCATGGGACCGTAATTTTGTGCTGGAAAAACTCAACCTGCCTCCTTTTGAACCAGCAGCTACTGCGGATATAACATTTCTGTCTTGGAAAACAGCTTTTCTTTTGGCAGTCACTTCAGCAAGAAGGGTTTCAGAACTACAGGCTCTCATGGCAGTGGAGCCTTTCATCATATTTTACCCAGACAGGGTGGCCCTCAGGACCAATCCTTCTTTTATGCCTAAGGTGGTATCCAGTGTGGCTGTTAACCAGACCATTCACCTGCCAACTTTTTACCCAAATCCGCAGAACAAGGGGGAGCGGATTCTGCATTCATTGGACCTACACAGACAACTAAG
This sequence comes from Protopterus annectens, assembly GCF_019279795.1. Classification (NCBI taxonomy): domain Eukaryota; kingdom Metazoa; phylum Chordata; order Ceratodontiformes; family Protopteridae; genus Protopterus; species Protopterus annectens. Next base: position 544,088,963 of record NC_056733.1, read on the forward strand.
ATTCTACTTAAACAGGACCAAATCTCTGAGAAAGTCTGAGCAACTACTGGTAGCATTTGCTGCTATATCAGAGCAGACTATTTCTAAATGGATAAGCCACTGCATTTGTTTCTGCTATTTGCACCATGGTAAACCTGTGCCCAGGGGGATCAGATCACATTCCACCAGGGCTGCCTCTACTTCAGCAGCTTTTCTCAGAAGGGTCCCAACCAAAGACATTCTAGAAGCTGCTACTTGGAGCTCACTTCATACCTTCACAAAGCATTATCATTTACGTCTCTTCTCTAAATACAGGGCAGGCTTTGCCACTGCAGTCCTGCAGGGCCTTTTAGCCGCTCTTAATGCTGTTTAGCTCCATCCTCCCATCCATAGCTTTGGGATTCTACCCAAATATAATGACTGCAACAGTGAAACGCGAAGAACATAGTACAGTTGTGTACACTTACCATAAATGTAGATGTTCGAGTGTATTCACAGTTGCAGTCCGGGTTACCCACCCACCATCCCCCATTCTATGCCTTTTCTTTCCTTCACTATACTCAAAAGCCTTTGTGGTGTATTTGCTTTTTAGTTGAAGGTAAAGTTTATGTTTCTATAAGTGCATTTATATATTTACAGTTTATTTATATATATATTTTTGCTCCCCATTTGGGGGGCACTTGACATCTGGGGCAAGAAAAACTGAATAAAATGGTGTCGACTGCATGTTTTATACCCCTGACGACCTGACATCATGGAAGAGGAGACAGCAACCGACGCAGGACCCAAGACTTTGTTATTCAGGCCGACTGAGGGCAACCTGCCAGCAGATTACACAAATGTAATGACTGCAACAGTGAATACACTTGAACATGTACATTTATGGTAAGTGTACACAACTGTACTTTCTGTTGTAGCTCAGAGCAGATCTGAGCATTGCCATTTAGATTCTTGACATAGTTGTAGAATGCCTTGTGGTTGTCTTTGGAATCTTTGGCAATTTTATTTTTGTAACTAGCTTTGGAGGATTTTATGAGGGATCTCAGCTTCTTACTGAGGCTGGTAAGGGAGTTTTTTGCATCCTGCGATTTTCCTCTTTTCTGCAACAGTTTCTTCCTTTTGTTGTAAAGTTTGTTTATGGCAGGGGACCACCAAATTGACTTCCTTTTTTTGGAGGAGAGCATCTTGGTTCTATTTGGGATGGCACGATTTATGCATGAGTGGATGTGCTCATACAGTGCCTTAGTGTAGGACTCAGCAGTCGAACTTTCAGTTCCAGTCTGCATGGTTGTCATGAAGTTTGTAACTTCTGACTTGAGTAGCATGAAGTTGGCTTTGGAGAAGTTTTTTATAGAGGTTTCCTTACTGGGGGGGTGGCGGTGGGATGTGGATGTTAAGGGTGATTAGCTTATGGTCTGACCTGACCAACGAGGGGGTGACCATAGGTGTGGAGCATTGATTTCCCATGTTGTTAATGACTAGGTCTAGAATTATAGCCCCTGGTGGGACTATGGATTAGTTGATCCAGGGCATTGGAATTTATGAATTTCAAGAACCATTGGGCAAAGTTGTTGGTACACAAGTAGTTTTCCCAGTTAATGGCAGGATAGTTGAAATCACCCAGTATTAGGGTGTTTGGTTGTATAGTAATATTTTCCAGTATGTTTAGAAAGGTGTAGTGAGAATCTTGGGGCATGGTGGGGGATCTGTAGCAAGCTACAATTTGGATTGCAGTCTTACCTAGTGTGAGTTGCACCTGGAGAATTTCAGACACATCGTGTTGGGCAACTAACCTGGTGGTGTGAATATCCTTGGTGAATATGGACACTCCTCCACCTTTAGTGTTTCGATCCTGGTTTGGTGGCCGAAAAGTGTGGTAAGAGTTGTAGCCTGGTATTGCAGGGGTGCTCTCTGGAGCCTTGAACCAGGTGTCAGTTACTGCACAGATATCGATGTTCTCCATTTTTAGGAGTGCCTCAAGAGAGTGCATTTTGAGGTTTAGACTTCTAGCATTGAGTAGCATTACCTTCAGGTTTTGCATGCTTGTACCTGTTACGGTGGTGGTTTTTTCCTTTGAACTTTGCTTAAAAAAGGCACTATAGGGGTGGCAAGAGCCTTTGCCAGTAACCTGAATCCCAGGGGCGACAGGTGCAGACCATTTCTGGCAAAGCATTGTGGTCTGTCGATCATGTTGTCCCAGGCAGACAGATACTGGATCCCCTTTGAATTACACCAGAAGCTTATTTGTATATATATTTATATATAAGCCAATTGATGAAGTCAATCATTTTGCCCTTATATTGTGGTATCATTCTGGGCGAAGGCAGGATGCTACTCAGGGCTAGGGTCATACCTGCCTGGGCCACATGATCTGAGAGCTCTTCCATGTCTCTTTTCATGTAGTCCAGGGAGGTACGTCACAAGTCATTCACTCCAACATGGACAATGACAGAGTCATATTTGTACTTGTTGTGGAGTGACTTGAGTGCATGAGTTATGTGGCGGATCCTGGCACCCGACAGGCAGCTCACTGTAATTTTCTCCTTGTTCATCCTGGTGAGTGGGACATCAGTGTGCCTGACTATAGAGTCACCTGTGACTAAAGTGTTAGGTACGTTGTCTTGCCTTAGGGGCTGTTGCTAGGTGGCACACTGGTGTTGTGAGCTATGTGACACTTTGGTTGTGATTGGTGTTTGTTTACGTTTCAGCTTTGGAGGTCCTTGTTGCTTGGGAAGGTTTCAGTTAAGGGCCTTCGGATATGTGGTTTCAGTTAAGGGCCTCCGGATATGTGGATTTAGTGTTGCTATGTGTGGGTGTTGGTGGTGTGAGTTTAGAAGGGCTATGTGTTGCTTGAGGTGTAGTGTGGGTATTAACCTTCTCCTCTTGACTGTCTAGCACAATCTTGGGTGGGAGAGCTTTGCTTCCAGTTTGGCTTTGTAAGTGCATCTCTCACAGGTTGTAGTGTTGGGTGGTAGGAGGAGAGGGTTGTCTGTTTACATGAGGCAATTGCTGCATTGCCCCAGTATGCCCAGATTCACCAGGTGGACAGGAGAAATCAACGGAAGCTGACCCTTGGACATGGCTGGTTTGGTGCTTTTTTTTTTAAAGTACAAGAACTGTTTTCTCTTACCTTAGCAAGGTATTTTGCAGTTATACGCTGTTTAGTGCCTATAATTAATTTCTCCTTATTAATAAGGAGAGTTGAGTGATTGTATCAGTTTAAGGCTTCCTAGTGCTTTCCAGCTGGTATTAGAGCAAGTGCTAGTCACAGGGATGCTTAAAGGTAAGATGAAAAAAAAATGGTTTATCCTAAACACTGCAGTGTGCACTAGAGAAGTTAGATGTGAAAGTAGGTAACTTTAGTTTTACCTGTATAAAAAGTTAAGTTTTAGTGGAGAGTCACTGTTTTTAAAACAGCAAGATAGATTGAAAGGGGGTGATCACTTTTGTATTCCGGTACCATGGAATACAGTAGAAATGGCCAATAAATTTAAATAGTTAAAGGGGGGTGATTTCACAAAATGATTATTTTGTGCTTACTCACACAAGCCAGTGAAAGCAGAGAGGAAATGAGATATATGGTCAAATTAACATAAGGCAGGCAACTGGAAAGACAGTGGTATTTAAGAACAACATGATTATTATGGTGAATATAACTATAAGGATTAGGAGCTAATCCTTCTTGTATACCAAAAGTGATCTTAGAGTTTACTGTTTATCAGACTGTTAACCTCCCTGTCTCCTTTCTTAGACCAAGAACAAGGGAGATGAGTTTCTTTACACACTGGATCTCCAAATACAGCTGATATATACTACCTAGACAAAAATCAGTCCTTCTGGAAAGCTGATCAGCTGTTTTCCTCCTATGAAGATAAGAGGAAAGGACACTTGGCTTTTGTTATATTCACCATAATAAGCCACTTCCAGCAGGGTTAAGACCCATTCCACAAGGGATTTATCATATTTGGTGTTTTTCCTGGAAAAGACAGGACTATAGAAGTTTTTTGGAGGAAGCAGCTTGGTCCTGTGTACATAACGTTTGCAAAGCACTACAAACTGGAGTCTTTCATCAGGTCCAGGATAGGATTTGCTAGGACCATTCTCCAAAGGCACATGGAGTCTTAATTTATTAGCCTTCTCGTTCTTAGTTACTAAGTTTATGGTAGTCTACCCAAATAACTTAGGCTACTGCAAGAGTGATCTATATATTAAGCATAGTGCAGTTATACAAGTAAACAGTAGTAGATGTTCTAATACATCATAGTTGCAGTAGCTGCCTATCCCACCAGCACCTTTATTTTATTTGTTTTTTCTGGTTATTTTCCCAGGGTGTGGGTGTATATACCATGTTATAAACAGTTTACTGTTGGTTTAGTTTCCTAACATTATTAGTTCAGGGTTCTTGTCTTCCTTTATTCTAGGGAAAAAGTGCAGAAGAGAATGGGGCTTCTTTCGTGTTCCAGACAGAAAAAGTGGAAGACACCCCAAAGCTTTGAAAGCCGGCTGGTCATGAAGGTGTACCCAAGTAGCTTAGCTACTTCAGTTGCTGTGTTGCTGTGTCTATCGGCATATCCCGGTTAGGGGTCGCCACAGCGGAACTCCAGTCCGTTAATGTTTGGTAGTGGATTTTTACGTGCCGAGTTACCAGCCCTGATGCACAACCTTCAACGAAGGCATGCTCATTCACGCATGCCTCCACACAGAAGACGCTCTAGCTGGGAATCTAACGGGACAACGTCTTGCTGTGAGGTGATTTCAGTACTTTTACTTAAACAACTGTACTTTCTTAATCAGTATCTCTAAATTATTTTCCCTGGAGAAGTCCTTAAAGATAATTTAATTTGGTGGTGAGATGGTATCACTGGACCTGACAGAGAAGGTGACCTATTTGTGGTCAAATTGTGGGTTGGGGGTACAAGTGGAAGCAATTTCCCTTATTTTTAATAACACATTAAGGAAGCTTCTAGAGCCTGTGTTCTGTCATAATGAACTGAGCTTTTCTTCTTCTTATGTTGACTTACTTTTCTGCATGCTATCTTATCAGGTTTGTTACTGTGGCATCTGCCAGGAGCCTGCCCTTAAGGCACAAATTGGGTCTTATAGATTTTGTGTCATTTGGATGAGAAGCTACCAGCTATGCAGAATTTTGCCCTTAATGTAGAGGCTGGTGTGTTGCCACATACGTTTTTTTTTAAAGGTGTGTGTGTGTAATTTTGTGTAGGTGTACATGTTAGAAAAGGATTTTCCATTTGGGTAGAAGGATAAGGTGTATTGATGTATATAGCACTGTAGCATGGCAGTAAATTAAACCCAGTAAAGAGACTCGTGGTATAAAAAAAAATAAAAAATTTTTGGGGGGGTTTATATTACAACGTCGAACACACAGGAGTCCGAATGTTGTAATATCGAACCCAAATGTTTGAAATACGAAAGTAGTGAAGCCACGGAACACCGATTTTTTTTCCCCAGGGAAAAAAAATCAGTGGGCCGTTTTCACAGCTTTGCTATTTCCACCACTGTGGTGCGATCTCGGCGTTGGTATATTTAAGTAGAGGGGTGGGGGGGGCTTCACCCCCCCCCCTCATTAGTTTAAGTTTAAAGTGTACTTTTTTTTTTTTGTACTGGAACAGCAATTTTTTTTCCCTGGGAAAAAAATTGCTGCTGTGTATTTTCGTAATTCTTAAGTTTTGAACGTCATGGTTCGATATTACAGCGTTCAAACTCCTGTGAGTTCGATGTGATATAGACCCCATTTTTTGCCCCATTGGCCTGCTAACAGTCAAGCTGTTGTTACTGCTTCCCTTTCATCCCCTATTGTGGTTAGAGCTCTGGTACTCATTCATTCACCTTAGGGACAAGAGACAGTAAAGCCGATGTGCGTGTCCCAGCTGGATGACTGAGGTCCATGGCTCAGCCACCAGTGAGGCAGACAGGGAACTTTTATTCCAGGTCCCTAACCTTGCACCCTTGGTGGATACATAGGCACTTGCATCACTGAGGGAGTTTCCAGTTCTCCCTGGGCAGGAGTGTGTATGCTCCTGCGTATGGCCTGCATGAGCTGCCAGAATCCAAGCATGGGTAACCACACCCATGCCTTTCTATTAACAGTGGCTTTGCTATTGGGGCCAGCCTCTACTTACCCCTGAAGTATCAGAGCCAACAGCTGGGGAGACACCAAATCTATCCTCCTTGGTGAACACACTGGCAAAAAGCTGCTCCTTCCCCACCCAAGCTGCTAATTGAGCTGTGGTTGTCTAGATTGCAGTCGGGGGGGGGGGGGGGGGGTTATCTCTCTGCACCAAAGACCTGGGAAATGTACACAAGAAATAAAGTTAGTTACAAGGACATAAATAATTTATTTGATCTTAGTTTTCAAAAATAACTTTATTAATATCTACTTTTGTTCAGTTATACTTTTGGATCCCCCTACCGTCTGCTGTCCCTTGAGTTATTGTGCCCTCCTCAGTTTCTAGAACGACGACAGAAAGGAGACAGGCACATCAAGGTATGACTCTGTCCTGGTGGTAGAGTTATTTTCCTCTGATCTGTCGTTATCCACCATTTATGCACATGGCATGCAGTGATGTCTATGTAGTTTGTATACATGCTTCTGTGCACAAGCTATTCTTTACATATAAGCTGCCAAAACATACATATATAGACTGAAAGTTGAGCACTGAGAATTGTGAACATAACTGTAGAACTGTCTGTACACCCAAGCTCAGACAGATGGGTGAGGTGGCAGTCATGGCTTATATTGTGTAGTACCTTGAAAAGGTCAAGGAATAGGATTAAAAAACTTTTTTCATTTAAACCTAGCTAGATGTACTATTGTACAGATTGTGATGCATTGTTGATGAAATATCACAATCAGAAGCCATGATGGGCATTGTAGAGTATGTTGTTTGATTCTAAATGAATTGAGAGTTAATTGATTCATTAGTCATTCTATAACCTGATAGCAGTGGGTTGGTAGGACGTTTTCAAAGATAGAACACTATTATGTGAGGGGATCAGAAACAATTCGTCCTATAGCCCCATCTCTAAAACTTTCTTTTACTGAGTAGCTTGAGTGGGATAACTTGAGAGTAAGCTACAAGTTTTTTGAGTTTGAGAATGAAAATGGGGCCATCAGAACCAATCTAGTTCGTATTTCTTTTCAAGAAATTTCCTGATTTGAGTAGGTTACATTGAGAACAAAGATTTGATTCAGTAATAGGCATGGTGTCCCGTGTAATCCTTTGAGAAGGAAATGGCTGTTATAGAGTACTTTATTTTATTTCATCTTATTTTATTTTGCCTTTGCTTACCAGGAAAGTCCAACTGGGTTAACAACTCATTTTCATTGGAGGCCAGGGGAGAAAAGCTCCAGGTATTACATAAATATTACAAACGAAATACATGGCAATTTTAGCACACACCAACTCTCTTTTACTATATAATAATTTATGTATATCTCAAAGCCTGAACTACTTGGTGTTCAGCTCTTTCGGAAGGAGACAAGGGGTAGGTAGATTGTATGGGTCTATGTTGTGTCCAGGTATTTTTCTTTAAGATCATTAAATGTTTTAGATTGTCAGATGTTTAAGGCTGAGGAATATGTATGGCTTAACACTATAAGATCATTGAGAGCTAGTTTGTCAAGAGTGCAGTGTATAGCACTAACAAAGTAATTATCATCAGTATGAGGAACCCAGTCGATTATTGTTCTTTGATGATAACAAAAAATCTTGTCTCTCTACCTTTATTTAGGGGACATTGATTGCTTAGTAGGAGGTGAAACCCAAGTGAGCCACAGGAAGCACCTTTAAGTCAATTTCCATTTAAAAATAATACATTCATATATGATTATCAAGGCTTAAGTATAGCATGTGCAGTTCAGTACTTTTCTCCTGAGATGGATTCCAATGATGTCATGGTCAGCAAGCCTCAGAGTTCAATCAAGCAGTGGTTATAATAAAGGTTGTCAGGCTTTACAAATTGTTATGACCCATTCAGTCAAATGTGCATATAGCGTTAGTTAAACTGTTTCAAATTTCCTTCAAAGTAGAACACTCTTGCCTGAAGAATAATGAAACGGATCATAGTGTGAGATATTTTTTTTAAATGAAAAGATGTTTACTGAAATGTCCAGTTGATGCTGCCAATATATAGCCTTTGAAATGTCAATTTTCCGGAAGTTATGAGTTCTTAAGAATATGCTCTCCTACTTTAACTAGTCAGAATAGTAGTTTGGATGGAACGGGCCATGGCTATATGTTAAAGTAAAAGTAAAGCAATTTAAAGATAGTAAGTAGAGATTGACTGATGTGGATCCAATATTGTGTTATAATAATGAAACAATGCAGAGAGTATTCTCATCCTGCATTGTCAAATCCATACCTTTCCGTACTAGCACTTATGCAGGTTTTAACTAGTAGCATTAATTTCTAAGTTACAGACCACCAAACCATAAAAAACATCTGATGCTTGTAAAGGTGTATCATTTTTCCAGGCAAATGTCCAACTTACCTCCGTTAATGCTTATGAACAACTTTCATGTTTTCCCCTTTGTTGTCACGGAGTTTAATCATCAGTGTTAAAACTAAGTTTCATTGGCGAAGGGATAACAAATATCACAAGGTATTTAAGACTGAAAACATTTTCCAGTATAATGAAGATGCATTATTTTATGTACCACGTATGTTGTAGTTGTCTACCCAAATAACTTAGGCTACAGCAACAGTGATCTTTATGTTGAGCAAGTTGTGCAAGTAAACTTATCATAACAGTCGATGTTCTAATACACCACTGTTGCTATAGCCTGTTCTCCCTCCAGTCCCCTTTATTTTAATTGTCTTTTTCCATGGTAGGTGGACTGGTGTAAAAAGTAAGTCACAAAAGTGTGACAAAGCACTTTTAAGTGTTTTAGGCATCACTGTGTTTTTTGTGTGTGCCTTTGTGTACTGTACTAAATGTCATAGTCTGAAAACTCTTTACCAGACTTTGTGTAAACCAACATGCATATGTTTAACAAAATTAGAAGTTATGACTAGGTTAATCTGATGTTAGTTTTAATTTTTACAGCACTACAGCAGCTTGGCATCCTTGAATGGACTAGAAGTACATCTTAAGGAGACTTTACCCAAGGAGCAGTCAACTGCAAAAATTACATACTATTTTACTCACTATGACTGCATTCAGAACATGCTTCAAAGTAAGTCTGGGTGATTATGGCCATATTTTACCTATGCTGCAGTTTTAGAGTGCTTTTCTTATGTGCAGAATGGATTCTAATTTCATTGGTAACATTATGTAAAATAACATAAGTAACTGAATTGCTAGGTTTGTAGTAAGCTGTGGTGGAGGTGGAGAAAGCTTAGGATTTTGTCTTTTAAACTCTATATCTCAGGAGAGCTGATAGCTAAGAGGAATAAAGCAGTGAGTGTGATGCAGACTACCTGGGTTCAGTTTGCAGTCCAAATGCTGGAGGAACCGGCTGTGGAGGGAAGGGTGGGAGTAAGTGTCTAATGCCAGCTCCCCCCCCCCATACAGGAAGGAGATTATCCATTCACTGTAATGCTGTTACTTTTACAGAGAGTGATGTGTGGCATGCAGCATTAATTAGGGTGAGCGTTTGACTGTCCCAAACTCACAACAGTCTCTGTAGCCTTACTTTGGAGGAGATGTTGCAGTCTGAATCTGGGATGCAGAAATAGATGTACATGTCAGCCAGAAGGGGAAGGGTTTATTATTACAAATGCCCCTGAGGTCTGCATCATGAATTATGTATGCAACTCCAGGCAGTGGGGCCATCAGATAGTTTTTTATCCTGTGGGACAGCTGGAGTCTATCCTTAAATGTGGATGGCTCTAGTCTGAGTAGAGCCACATCTGGAGGCTGCTGGGATGAGGGCATATCTCACCTATTAGCAGGATGGATTTGCGGAGGCAGGACAGGGTACAGATCACCTTCATGTCTTCCTGGGTGATGAAACCCCCCCCCTTAGTCAGATGATCTATCTGTGAAGAGTGAATGAGCTCAGAAACATGGGAGTGTGTTGCACCACCCCCCATGTCAAATCCTCACTAGTGAGGTTGGATCACAAAGCTGTCTCCTTTGAAGTAAAATTCAACCCAGAAAACCCAGCTAAACTAGTCATAGTTAGGAACTATTCTAAGGTGAACTAAATCCAAAGTGACAGTTTGTCAAAATTTAAGACTGTCTCTAACCCTGAGACCACAGCTTCTTATGCAGAGTTATTCACAGAGTCCCTGTACAAACACATGAATGGTTGCTGCATAGATAGTGCTGTACCTACCAGAAATAAACCCAAAACCAACACTAATAACAAACCCCGCTGGTGGAATCCTGACATAAATAGGGTATATAATAAAGTAAGAAAACTCATGGCCAAAATCAGCAAGGGCCACTCCCTTAAAGACAAGTGCTTTCTTTTACAACTAAACAAGAAACTAAGAGGTCTAATTAAGTCCAGCAAGGCCAACTGTGAGGTCAGGATAACCTTGCAGGCTAAGGACAATCACAAGGCCTTCCTCAGCTAAATCCAGAACCTTTAAGGCAACCCACAAAAGTGTGCTGAATTGTTGGTGCATGGTACTACCTTCACTGATCAGGGTGACATAGCAAATCTACTGGCTGATAAATTTAGCTCAGAAGTCACCCCCAACTCCCTCCCAACTCCACCAGGTGAAATCCCCTCCAACGTACTTTCCCCAACTTTTAGCATGGATCAGGTGCTGTCAACACTCACTATAGTCAAGAATATTTCCTCTCAGGGTCCTAACAGCATCCCTGGTTGCCTGTTAAATAGTCAGAAACACACAAGTTAATGGTGGACCCCAACAGTCATTCCCCTCCATAAGGGTGGACCATCAACCGATCAAGGGAATTACAGTCCACTCAGGGTAACAAGTCTAATATACAATGTCATAGAACGAATTATCATGGCAATGATAAACACATTGGCAACTTGCAGACACTGGACCAATCCCAGTTTGGCTTTGTTATTGAAAGTCATGCCTGCTTAATCTGATTAGTATCTTTGAGAGGGTCACCAAGGGAATAGATGGTGGTAAAACAGTGCATCCTGCTTATTTTGACCTAGCCAAGGTATTAGTTCCAATGTCCCACTCTGGCATTGTTGACGAGTTATCTGAGCTATTAATTAATCCCTACCTAATTTGCTGGATTGGCTCACAGATAGGACCCAAAAAGTCAGGGTCAGTGAAACCACCTCCACCAAGAGACCAGTCACCAGCAGAGTACCCCAGGGCTCCTAGCTTGGCCTGCTCCTGTTTGTCATCTACTTCTTGGAAGTCAAGGCTAATGTTCAAGGCCTCTGGCTCACCAAGTTCACAGATGACTGTAAATTGGGAGCTAGTATATATTCCCTGAAGACACCAACATCTTGCAAAAGGGTTTAACACAGACATGTAACTGGTGTCAAAGCCATAGCCTAAAACACAATGTTTATAATGTCCTTTGAGAAAATACCATTGCAAGAACGTTTTTTTGTTTTGAATAAAGAATAGTTAACTTTTATACTCAACTTGCTGATTATTCAGCTTGTTATACAGCCGCTCTCTTATATTATTGAGCACATTTGCTTTCACATCACCAGTCGTTTTTGCAGTGGTTTGTTCTTAGCTCGTTTGGCTTTGTTTTTTTTTTATTCCTTTGAGAAAATGTCAACCCAAGTTAATTACTCCATCGATGAAGCATCCCTAAGATTCTACCCAGCAGTAGTGGATCTGGGAACATATGTAGACAACAATCTGGCCTTTGATCAACATGTAGCTAAGATAATAAAATCATTCTATGTCACTCAAGTCATAGGTAAGATATGGCATCCAGGTCCAAGAAAATTTGAGACATTTGCAACAGTTGGAACATCTGCAAAGGGTTCTTACCAGGAGAATTCTGGGCATTAATACATTGTCCTGTACTGATCGCCTAAAGGCTCTGTCACTGTATTCTGTCTCCTACAGGCTGCTGAGATGGGATTTTTGCCTGGTTTACTGGGTTTCCCTAGACCCAGTCCTGATCTGTTGCACATATGTTAAACAAACTTCACCAGAAACTCTAGATCCAGGGAACTGAACTTTTCTTATGACATAAACAGAATGTACTGGAGGGGCAGATGTGGGATCTCCACACTATGGAATAGGCTCCCATCCACATAAAATAGAGTTCATTCCTGATTGTATTCAAACAAAACCTTAACAACTGAATGAGAAATTGTAAATTTATCCCTGGTGTGGCCCCCATGTCCGTTATTGACAGAGGCTGTCAGTAAGAAAAGTTTTATCTTAACTAACACTCCCCCCCTTACATATCTTTAGTTAGTTACCTACTTGTATAACCCCCCCCCCCCCCCATATAGACGCCCATGATACTCTGGGGTCCAAATGGTTTAGGGCTAGTCTTGTAAGAGCCCTAGTAGTTGTTAGCCTAGTAAAATAGTAAAAACTTGTGAACCTTATAACACACCCTAACCTGCCAAGGTTCCATTGTAATCATTATGGCAGAAGTAACTGAATTAAGTTGTGGGTTTGGGGGGCTGCTAGTCCCTTAGACGTCATAGGGATGTAGATGTTTTGAGGTGCATTTAAAGCTTTTTACAACCTTTTATAATAGCTTGAACAAAAAAATTAAATAACTTGAGTAAGGAAATAAATTAAGTTTTTTTTTTTCTTTCAAAGAAAAATAAGTTGTGTTTAAAATTTAATGTTCAAAGATAACAAAATAGTAGGCCCCAATACACTAAGAAGACAAATTATTGCCGGTATGTATGTAAATCCTGTATTTTTTTTTTTTACCTGAACCTGCTGAGATGCTTTTGATTAGCTATGTCTCATTTTATATGCCACTGCCTATCTGATAATTCATACTCCATTGTTAATTCATGAGTTTTTCATTTTTGAGTATCATGGTGCAATGAGTAGGCAAACTTATTGGTGTTAGGGGGTGGGAGTTGCAGTAGGAGAAACTTGTCAGTAGGAGCATGAACACTTTGTGCTGTAGAAGGTGGTGGTTGATATAAATAACTGAGGGTTTTAGTTACCATCATGGAAGGCATGCTTCTTAGTGAGACATTGCTTTTTGCTTTTATGTGGATGGATAGAAACATCTGATAACATTGTATTGTATAGTGTTTGACACTTTTTTTAAATTTCTCCGAGTCTTTTGGGTTTCTAATACCATGAAGTCAAAGTACGATTGAAGTTCATGAAATTAGTATTGTTTCAATCTTTGATGTCAACCAGTAGTGTTCTTCCCAGTGCCTGCAATGTGCCCCGTAATGACTCCTCCTGCAGTTCGTGTGGAGTTACATGCATTGGTAAAATATCTAAATACGATTGTAAATTTTTTTTTTATAAGACCAGTTGCTCCTACTACTATTGGAAATGGCTGTGTATCTTTCTTCCACATTGCTCTCGTTTCTGCCTGCAGATCCTGATATTTTATGACTTTGTGTCCTCTCTGTACACAAGGCACTGTAGTCACTGAGTGTGGCAATTTCAGTGATCAGTGCTACTCTTGTCTTCTTTTCTTGAACCACTGTATACGGTTTTCTAGCATCTGTCTTTTGAACTGTTGGTAATGGATGATCCCATGTGATGTTGACTTTTTCATTTTCTATGATGCTTTGTGGCTCATGTTTTCAGTGATTTTGAACCACTTCAGTACCATAATGTTTCCACAATCCCCAGTGCAACAGTCTTGCCACATTATTATGCCTTTTAGAATACAGTCCTTCTGCCATTAGTATGTCGCAACTAGCAATGAGGTGTGCAACTGTTTCCAATTTAGTTTTACAAAACCTACATTTGTCTGTTTCTCCCACATGTTCAATGGATTTTATAAACCAACGTGGACGCAGCCCACTATCTTGGGCCGCCAGTATTAACCTTTCATCTCTTGGTTTGTATTCACCTCTCTTTAACTATTCCTGTGTTCGTTCCTGATCAACATGAGGTTCTTCCAGAAGTTTTCTATACTTGCAGGTATATTTATGCTTTTTCTACATTTCTTGCCTTCTCATCTGATCCTTCACCTTATATTCTTTCTTTTGTTTTTTGGCACATTCAGTTGCTGCCTGATTTTTTTATCTACTTCTGATTTGATTTCCATTCCTGCTTGATGCCGATAAGCTTCTGCTAGATTAAGCAGCAAAGTCATTTTAGATTTATTCTCCTCGTGTTTCAAAACTTTCACTATGTTTGGGTCTTGTGAGGTCAGCCGATGTGTGGAGTCCCACGATTGCAGATCTATACATATAATCAATTTCAAGGAGGCCCATCCCTCCTTTGGAACAGGGAATATATAATCTTGGTATGCACTGATTTTTATAAATCATTTGGTGAGCATGAAGCATCCTTCTTGGTTTTTCTATCTAATCTATCCAACATATTTTGGGGCCAGTCAATTACTCCAAAACTGTAAGGACAGGAAGAGCAAATTGGTTTATAGTTTGGATTTTGTTCCTATATGTCACTGCTGTCTTCAGGATTAAGTTTCTTCTGAAGTATTCCTTACTAAGTTTTATTCGCATTTGTTCATGTTTTGTTGTAGATACTTCATCAATTCCCAAATATTTACACAGTCCTCCTTGCTCAAGTTCTTATATTTCACAGTCTTGTCCCAAACTGATGTTTTCCTGGCGTTGCAGTTTTCCTGCTTTGAAGGTTGCTTTTGTACATTTATCAAGACCAAATGACATTCTTATATCATCTGAAAATGTTTTGACAACTTGCAGTTATGCTTTCAGTTCCCCATCTGATGAGCTGTACAGTTTTAAATCATCGACCGAGAAGGTGAGAAGTCTTTATACTTTGTTTTCTAGGAGCCAGATTATAGCCATGGCCTAAGCTGTTGAGTAAACATCGTAGTGGATTAAGGGCAAGGCAGAATAATAATGGTGACAAAGAGTCACCCTGGAATATCCCTTTTAATTTTTATCCCTGGGATAACAATTTGTCCTTTATCATGGCCTGATTGCAAAGTGGTCTGCCACTGTTTCATGGTCACTGTAATGTACTCGATCAGTATGGGGTGTATCTTATACATTTTTAAGCACTCTTTTATCCACGAATGAGGGATACTATCAAATGCTTTTTTGTATTCAATCTGTGCCATACTTAGATTCTTCCCGTTTTTACGGTTCTCCATTAACTTTATTTAACAACAAATGTTCCTTTGTTCCTTATGACTTTCTTTTTTGCCCTTTTATTCTACTGCCATAATTAAGTTTTCTTCTAAATGACTATAAAATCTGTTGGCATCAATTCCCGTGTATAGTTTATACATCGTCAGAAGGCAAGTCATTGGTCTATAATTTTTAGGTTAGCTTGCAGGTTCACTCTTAAATAGAAGCATTGTTTTTCCTGTTGTTAGCCAGGTTGGTGTCTGTTCTGGGTGCACATTGTTCTTGCTCATGGCTAAATCTTCTTGCAAAGATGTTAATACTTTTAACCAGAAGTTAAGTACTGCATCTGGGCATGGATTTTCCAATTAGAGGCTTTTTTAACTTTGTTTCAATCTCTCTAGCTGTTACTTCATCCAGTTTCATATCCTGTACCTTTAAACTTCTTATTCTTTCTTTTATTTCTGTACATTTAGCATCTTTGTTATGTTCCACAGGATCTTCATAGATACTTCTCCAAAATGTATCTGTTTCTTCTTTTTATGGCGGTCTTTCAATTCCTTTTACCTTATTTCCCAGTTCTCTGTAAAACCTTTTTGGGTCAGCAATTAATTGTTTATTTTGCATTTTTCCTTTATATTATGCCGTGGTGGTACGGCGGTAGCGTTGTTACCTCACAGCAGGAGGTTCTGCCATTTGGGAGTGCCTTCTGTGTGGAGTCTGCATGTCCTCCCCGCGGTTGGGTAGCATTTGAAAGACATGCGTGCGTAAATGGACGTGTCTTTGCTGAAGGTTGGGCGTCGAGCTGGCACCTCGGCGTTTCGTAAAAATCTACTGACAATCATTAGCGGACCAGAGTTCCGCCGTGGCGACCCCTTACCGGGAAAAAGCCGAAACACAAACAACATTTATCTTTGTATCTTCTAAGTTTTTCCGCTTGTACTGAAGTTTTTAGTTTATTTGCTATTTGCGATAGTGCATGATAGATGCTGGTCTGTTCCAGTATTGCACATTACTTTTATCACATCTATATTTCTTAGTATTTTTGTTGATCTATTCCCTCTTCTATAGTCTTGTAACAGTGACACTTCTTGTCTTAATTGCTTTATAATTTTCTCTATTCAATATTTCCATGATGGTGTTTGATTTCTCCCCTTCCTTTCTCTCATTGCCCTGTGTTCTTGTGATAGAACTTTATCAGTTATTAATTTAGCTGCACAGTAATATATCCTGTTTACTTCTGTTATATCGCATGTATCTCTATGAACAGTCCTAATTACTTTGTTCATTTGTTTTATCAGACTTTTGACTTTTGGGGTTTTTATTAACCTTCTGCAGTGTATTTCTTTTATTGATCTTGATATTTCTGTCCATGTCTATTAAATCAAGCAATTCTTCTCTTAGCTCATTTTCTCCCAAACTGTGGGCACATCCATTGTTTTCCAATTCTTGCAGGCATTCTATAGAAGGTTCTATAGCATCTTCCTGTGACACATTCTCATCAATTTCAACCTGTGCTGTCCGTTGCTGTATCATATGGGAACTCACTGACCTGTCACTCCTCAACATTGACTGCATCAGAGTTTCCACAGTTTCCTGTTCCTTCCCTTGCTGTCTAGCTTCAAGTGAGCATTTAGCCTGGTTTCCTGTGGAAGTCTCCAAATTATATTCATATGGCACCTGACCAATTGCTTTCCTGTTCCACTGGTTTCCCCTTAATCTGGATATCCATTACTCTATCCTGTTGTGGTGCTTTCTGAATTAGATTTTCACACTAAATTCCTTCACTTTGCAGGTACTCCATAACCTCAGTTTCTATTTCTTTAACTTCTCTGTTACTAATCTCCTTTTCTACTTGCCCTCTTTGTCTGCTAATTTTTTGTATTGTAAAGTTTTCCATATCTGGATTCCTTTGCCTGTATTTCTCTTCAAAAGTCTTTGGTGCTGCTCTTTTTGTATTGGTTAGTTTTGCTTTCCCCTTTGCATAAATATTACACCATATTAAATCTCTTTTTCTTTCCCAAGTCCATATTTCTTCTTCAGATGTTTCCTGATTTTCCTTTTTCTCCCTGCTTTGGGGACTCACTCCATCCTGCTGTGATGTAACCTGTGATCTGAAGTAGGAAGTTCATTTGTCAGCAACCTGTGGGTCTTAGATCCGATATCGGATCCGAGCCGGCAACTTGTTTCAAGCTAATGGATCTGAGCTCCTAGCTCCTCCCTTCACCCATAATCCCCTGCTAATCCTCCATGACCTCAGATCTAGTTTGCCGCGCTTGTGGATAGCTGGATTCCCTTGAGCTCATCAGCTAAGTAGTAACTAACTGTGTTTTTCTGTCTAAATTTTCCTTTTTATTTAAAAATAAAGTGTGTAAGTGTTAGGTACCCTTTAGTATATTTATTTTAATTAGTTTTGCCCTCCCTTCGCTGGTCGTTAGTGTGTGCGTGTGTGGTGTTTTTTTTGGGGCCTGTGTGTTTGTGTAGTTATCTTCTTTTAAGTATGGCTGAGGCCCCAAAAGCCATCTTTTCTAAATGTACCGAGTGTGGCCATAAGCTCTCCCCGGCTGATGGCCACACTCGGTGCGTTCGGTGCCTTGGGGTTGAACACCTTACCTCAGTCTGTACCAGATGTGCAGCGTTCAACCCCAGGGCACTGAAAGAGCGGAGGTCGAAGCTGGTCTTAGCGGGACGTTTACCCCCAGACTCGGCTTCGGCCTCCGCTGCCTCCGCTGCTCCCGTGGCTCCACCACTGCCTGTGGCTGCTGCCACTCCTGCCCACCTTCCTCCGTCCGGGACTCAAACTCCCGCAAAAGTGTCAGAGGACAGGGAGGCCAGGATGGAGAAATGGAGGGAGAAGCACCACAAGCGGCGGGCCGAGACCTCCGTTTCGGCCCCGCCAGCTTAGCGGGCTTCTCCCTCCACTGCTTCTAGGTCTCCTCCTCCTCGGCTCCGATCCCCTTGCTTCTCCCCGGGGCCCGAGGAGGAGGAGACCCGATCTCCGTCAAGGTCATCGAGGCGGCATTCCAGGCCTGCCTCGGTGACCTCTTCGAGATCTACTTTTAGTATGTCCAATGCAGACTTGGACCGGATGATGAGAAGGTTCATCCAGGCCCAGCTGCAGATGGGAGTGCTCTTGCCTCCCCCCCTCTGGGGGGGAGCTCGACACCCTTTTTCCATCCTATTGCTCCTTCTCCGACCCGCTATCCGGGTTTGGAGCGTTCAGAGCTGAGCAGCGTTGGAGCCGGGGGTGGGTCGGCGCCGACAGTACTTGGTACTTCGGATCCAACCCTGCCCTCGAGCCTGTCGGATCCGACCTCTCGGAGCCGTGGCCCGAGCTTCGGATCCGGGGGATTCAGTGTGCCTTCGGCTCCGTCCAGGTCGGAGCACACTGGTCCTTCGGATCCGATGGTCTCGGCACCGGCCCCGATCCCTTCATCGGATCCGAGTGGGAGCCGACTTTCAGATCCAATAGAGAGTGGCTCTCCCTCGGCCTTCGATGTTGTGGAGATGGCTCTGTTGAGAGCATCCGGACCCCCGGTCCTTGTATTGGCTCCTCCCTGCACTCCCTCTCTGCTGGGCCAGGCTTCCATCACCCGGCCAAAGGGACAGCCTGCTTCGATGTCACAGATGGTTCCATTGGAACAAGATGTTGCTGGCGAGGCCTCCTTGGACAGCCACCCCCCCCCCCCCGAGGAAGTGCCCCGCAAGCATAAGTGCAAAAGGAGGCACATGGACTCCCCTGAGTCCTTAACCGAGGACACGGACTTGGAGGAAAGGGAAGGCTCCCCAAGATCGCCCCCTGAGGATGTCTCCTTTGGAGACATCATGGAGATGCTGAGGATCAGAGGCAGGTGGTCTGCCCCCAAGTCTTCCTCTGACGAGTCCGTGTTTCTGGAGGCATTCGAGGCAGGCCCGTCTACCTCTTGGGTGTCCCCTCCGGCTGACCCCCTGGTGGACCTCATTACCACCAGGGCGTGGAAGGATCCGGACACCATGGAGCCAATACCGAAACGCCCGGATAAAATACTTAGCCCCCCCTCAGACCGATCACATTGGAGTAAAGGGCCCCCCGTAGATGCCATGTTGACGGCGGCAGCCATGAAGAGGGAATTGGCTCAGGAGAGCCCCTCAGTCCATCCACCGAGCAAAGAGTACCGTTTGATGGACCGCTTAGGGAAGCGAGTTTTTAGTTCAGCGACCTTCTCGGTAAGGTCTCTGAACTATATGGCACATGTCATCAGGATGCAGCGGGATCTTATCAAAGAATACGCTGCATCCCCCCCTGAGTCCATGTCTGAGGATGACAAGCAATTGTACTCCACCCGAATGGCCACTCTGAGATCAATTTCAAACACCTCTATGCGGCTATTGTCCCACGCCACAGAGGGAGCCGCTAGGGCTAGCGGAGCAGGCCTAGTCATGAGACGTCAGGCCTGGCTCCGTCATTGTGACTTTGCGGAGCCCTTTAAAGCGTCATTTGCGAATGCCCCTTTCGATGGTTCTGCCCTGTTTGGCAAAACAGTTTGCGAGACACTTGTCCAGAGCAAGAAGGACGGGAAGACGTTGTCTGCCATCAGAGTCCGCTTCTCTGCTCCCCAGCAGTCCTTTTCGAGGAACCAAAAGGGTCAGAAGAAGATGTGGTTCCGAAAATCACAACATTCCCAACCCGCTCCGGACAACCAGTCCTTCCGTGGCAGAGGAGGACAGGGAGGATGCCGCCCCAGGAGCAGAGGGGCTCCGAGAAACTTTGGGTCCAGAGAACCTTTCTCTGAATGTCCCGCACAGCAGCCCTGAGGGGTTGACCGGCTGCTCCACTCTGGAGGCAGTCGGGGGGCGCTTCTCGAAACACCTAGCAGCATGGGAGTCCATCACGACAGACCGCTGGGTGCTTCGCATTATATCCAGAGGGTACAAAATACCGTTACTCCATGTCCCCAAATCCAAGAACCTCCCCGATGTACCACCCGATCAGAGGGAGGCCGCAGCTGCAGAAATTCAGCATCTACTAAGAAAAAGAGCCATCCAGCCCGTCCCCCAAGACCAGCTCGGATTAGGGTTCTACTCCAGGTTCTTTTTGGTGCCAAAAAAGACGTGGGACTTGAGACCGATCCTAGACCTTTCCTGCTTGAACCTGTCAGTAACCAAGGAAAAATTCCGAATGGTCACTCTTCAATCTATTCTCCCCCTTGTAAGGGAGAACGATTGGATGTGCTCCATAGACCTCAAGGATGCG
The DNA here is from genome assembly GCF_019279795.1 of Protopterus annectens. Lineage (NCBI taxonomy): Eukaryota > Metazoa > Chordata > Ceratodontiformes > Protopteridae > Protopterus > Protopterus annectens. The sequence goes on from NC_056733.1 coordinate 544,109,323, forward strand.
TACTACTACATTTTAATGGACAGACGATCCAGGAGGTTCCTTCGCTTCCGGCTGGGGGCCAGTCACTACCAGTTCAGGGTCCTTCCCTTTGACCTCACCACAGCCCCCAGGGTGTTCACCAGGGTATTAGCAGTGATTGTGGCCTACCTGAGACTCCAAGGAATACAGGTCTTTTCGTACCTGGACGACTGGCTCCTGACCGCACCAACAAGGCATCTACTTTGCTCAGCCAGAGACTTCTTTCTCTGTCTAGCCCCACAGTTAGGCATTACTATCAACGTCGACAAATCTCTTCTGGCTCCAACGCAGGTCATAGAATTCATAGGTGCCAGAATAGACACCAGAGAGTTGCGAGCCTTCCTAACTCCTGAGAGAATCCGGAACTTACAACTCCATGTGCGGGCTATCCTCCAATCAGAGACTTCACCAGCGGAATTGGTCCTGAGGGCACTAGGCTCCATGGCGGCAGCGATTACGCTCTTTCCATGCGCCCTTTTGAACATGCGGGTACTGCAATGGACTCTTCTAGTGCAATGGTCTTTTCTATCCCTTCCTCTCCACCATCCCATTGCTATCAGCAAGGCTTGCAGGAGGGCGCTACTATGGTGGCTCCAAGCCTCGAACCTCCATACGGGTCGTCCCTTCTGCACCTCTCCCCCTCTCGCCACGGTGACCACGGACGCTTCTCGCCTCGGGTGGGGGAGGCATTATTCGGGCAGGACAGTCCAAGGCACGTGGAATGATACAGAGACCTCCCTGCACATCAACGTTCTGGAGATGAGAGCGGTGCTGTTTGCGTTGCAAGCACTTCAGGATCTCCTCCCCATAGGAATGATTACAATTCAGTCGGACAACATGTCGGTGGTCTGGTACATCAACAAACAGGGGGGAACCAGATCTTACCCTCTATGCCGCGAAGCCATGAGAGTGTGGGAATGGGCGATCTCCTCCAACCACTTTCTGATTGCAACCCACATTCCGGGGAGGACCAACATCCTAGCGGACAAGCTCAGTCGCACCCTTCTTACCCCGTACGAGTGGTCTCTCAATCCACTAGTAGCAAAGCAGATATTCGCAACATGGGTGCAACCCTGCTGCGATCTTTTTGCATCTCCATCAAACACCAAATGCGGCAATTTCTTCGCTCTAATCCCCCCTCCAGGGGAAACTCCAAGAGACGCTCTGGTGCATGCTTGGCCACCCGGTCTACTCTATGCCTATCCTCCTCTACCACTAATGCTACAACTCTTACAGAAAGCCTCACGGTTGGGGAGCAGGATGATCCTCATTGCCCCATTCTGGCCTTGGCAAATTTGGTTCCCTTACCTGTGGTCTCACCTTGTGAATCACCCTTGGATTCTAGATCCCACTCCGGATCTCATCTCCCATCCGTCGAACTTACCGACCCCAAACCTGGACAATCTGAAACTGACAGCTTGGTTGCTCCAGTTCCACTCCTAGTTAGGACTCCCGGTATCTCTTCACCAGTCAAAACTATCCTCGTGGCAGCGCATAAGCCTTCCACCAGGAAAGTGTATCGCAGTAAATGGAAACGTTTTTCCATTTGGGCGGAGCATCATGATCCAGATCCCTTTATGGCTCCTCTTCCATCCATATTAGACTTCCTAACTGAACTCTTTCAGGAAGGCGCTAGTTGTTCAACTATCAAAGTGCAATTGGCAGCCATATCACATTACCATGTGGGACATGATACAGGGCCTTTGATGTCGGCCAAATTGTGTAAAACCTTTCTCAAGGGCACCTTTTTACTTAGACCCCCTGTAAAGGAAGCCGTGCCACCCTGGGATCTTACACTAGTTCTTCAAGCCTTGACTGCTCCACCCTTTGAACCCGCTGCTTCAGTAGATCTCAAATTCTTGTCATGGAAAACAGCATTCCTTGTAGCCATCACTTCAGCAAAAAGAGTGTCGGAGCATCAAGCTCTCTCGGTGAAGCCTCCTTACCTGATCTTTCACCCAGATAGAGTGTACCTCAGGATCAGTCCCTCTTTTCTTCCCAAAATAGCATCGGAAACCAACATAAATAAATCTATAAATTTACCGGTCTTCTTCCCTAAATATCAGAATAAGGGAGAGTACAAGCTGCACTCATTAGATGTTCATAGGCAGCTTCGCTTTTATACTCATAGGACAGCTGGCCATAGACAATCCGACCAGCTGTTCGTTTCATTTGCCAAATTGAACTTGGGGAAAGCTATCTCAAAAGTATCTTTATCACGCTGGATTTCTCAATGTATCCTATTGGCGTATCAAGCCTCGGGTAGACCCACACCCGCTCCATTTCTACCTCTGCGGCTTTCAAGTCTAGAGTTCCATTGGATGATATTTGTTCTGCAAACCACTACAAACTAGATGTGCTTTCTAGAGGGAGAGCATCCTTTGGCTCTGCGGTGCTTCATAATATCCTTCCATGATGGCCACCCAAGGTGCAGGTAGCTGGGGACTCTGTCCCACAGGTTGCTGACAAATGAACTTCCTACTTCAGATTTAGAAGTTATGTACTCACCATAACGTTCCATCTGAGTAGGTAGTTTCATTTGTCTGCAACCATCCCCCCTCCTTCCCCCTAGCCTTCTTCGGATCTACTGGTAGTTGGATACCATTTTGTTGGGTATATATTGAGGGGCAAACACGATCTGAGGTCATTGAGGGTTAGCAGGGGATTATGGGTGAAGGGAGGAGCTAGGAGCTCGGATCCATTAGCTTGAAACAAGTTGCCGGCTCGGATCCGATATCGGATCCAAGACCCACAGGTTGCAGACAAATGAAACTACCTACTCAGATGGAACGTTATGGTGAGTACATAACTTCTAATTAGACCTTCTACATCAAATCCTTCACTTCGCAGGCACTCCATAACTTCAACTTTTATTTTTTAACTTCTACATTACTGATCTTCTTTTCTACGTTCCATCTTTGTTATATTTTTTATTGTGAATTTTTCTGGATGCCTTTGCCTGTATTTCTCTTCAGATATCTTTGGGGGCTGCCTTCTTTACATTGATTAATTTGGCTTTCGCCTTTGCATAAGTATTGCAGTATATGAAATCTCTCTCTTTCCCATGTCCATATCTCTTTTATACTTTTCAAATATCTCTTGGTTTTGTTTATATTTTCGCATTTCCTCAGATATTTATTTTTTCCAAACAGATCAAGGTTTCTTGATCTATATACCGTTTATCACAAATCTGTTGTATTAATGAACACAAATTTTCATTTAAAGCCTCTGACAATTTTTCTTCCGGAAGTATTTTTCTTTCCTCTAATTTCTCTCTTAATCATTTTGTATATCTTATGTCTGGAAATCTGGGCTTTTTGCATAGTAATAACAATACATAATTTCTTTCTTATCCTCAGTTGTCCACTTTATCGTCTTTATGGCTCTTCTTTGGCCTATCAGTTTTTGTGGACTGCTGCTTTCTTCTACAACAGGGGGGGCATTCTCCCCCTGTGCCTGTTCTGGCCCCATTGTAGGAATGTTTCCATATTTTAAGGATTCTACACTGTCATCTTTTCCAGTCCTAGCACCAGTGTGCTTACCAGTATTGGGCACTTTTTTATCCTCTGTCTTTTGCACCTAGCTATCTTTTTTTGGTTTTTGTCCTACTTCTGTCCATGATATTTGCTATATAAATACAGTCTGTTGGTGAGATTTTATGAAAACAGGGTCCACCTCGTGAAGGTACTCACCAAGACTTGAGGATGAATTCAGTTTCACCACTACTACTCTCCTTTGCTTGCTGACTTTTCATCTCTCCATTCGAACCCCCCTGTTTGGCTGTAATTTTTTTTGCATATTCTTATAGGTTGAGGCATTTCTAAGCTGTCTTATTTGGCAGTTGTCGTTAGAGAGGGTAGTGTAAGTGTGGCCAGTAACTTACTTTTTGCTACTTTAGATGCATAATTCAAATGTTAAGTTTATGCAGATTTCTGAAGTTGACTTTTACCTTTGTAATCAACTACTAAGTGATTGGTCTGGTTCATGTCTTGCGAATATGTTAACAGAACCCTCTAGGTTGCAAAATACGTTGAATATCTACTTTTCAGTATTGCGAGTTGCTGTAGTGAACAGCCAACATGTACACTTTCTGAGAGTTCCAGGAGATGCTCAGGGGATGTGAAATATAGTTGTAAAGTTAAAGAACTTCTTTGTATAATGTGTGAGTACCAGCTCACACCGTGGTGTACTTAAAAGATTTTAATGCTTGATTACAAGAGCACAGTGAAGTCATGAAGTGAAAAGGCTTAACACGTCTTAAACTGAGTTAAAAGTGCATCAGCATAGCTTTCAAAATTCCATCTCCAAATCATGGAACACTGCTGTAGAACAAACTGGCAAAATGTGGAACACTTGATAACTGCTAGGAAGCTTGCAGCATGGGTAAAGTGTGCTACTTTAATTCATCAAAAGGACTTCTTACAAGTATAAAGTGATTCAGTATTATTTATCATAGAAAGCCTGAAGGTACAGGCTAATACAGAAGGCCTCTGGTTAACGAAGTTCGCAGATGACTGCAAACTAGGAGCCATAGTCAAGTCCCCAAATGATGTGGACATCCTACAAGAAGGGTCTCACTGAGACAGATGCCTGGTGTCAGAGCCATGGCCTCAAACTCAATGCCAAAAAGTGCACTGTCATCCCCTTTGGTAAAAACTCTGTACCTATGAACTGCCACATAGGCAGCAATCTACTTAACACCAAATGCATGATAAAAGACCTTGGGACCCAGGTGGACAGTAGTCTCTCCTTTGATAGTCACATCGCCACAGTAGTCAGGAAGTCCTTCTACGTGGCACACCTCATCATAAAAGGGTTCTCATCCAGGAAAAAAGAGGTCATTGTTCCCCTCTACTCCTCACTCAGACCCATTATAGAGTACAACGCCCCTTTTGGAATGTACCTCACAAGACATCTGCAGCAGCTGGAAAGGCCACAGAAGTACCTCACAAAGAGGATTACTGGCCTCAAACAAATGCCCTACACTGACCGCCTCAAAAAATTCCAGCTTTACTCCGTAGCATATCACCTACTCCGAGGTGATCTCTGTCTAACATATAAAGCTATGTCAAACCCAGAGCTGTTGGACATGCTACACCTAAAGAAATTCCAATTCCTCCGAGCTACACGCTCTAGGGACCTAAACGTTGTCACCACAATAAACAGGACACGCTGGAGGGATAGATTCCTGTCCCAGAGACTTCCTATACTCTGGAACAAGCTACCCATCTATGTCAAGCAAAGTTCTTCATTAGCACTCTTCAAGAAAAATCTTGATGAGTGGATGGGAAATAGGAAATACACCCCGGGGAATCACTTCTGTGTCTCTGCTGGATAGTGGCACAGGAAAATAACTTTCTTGGGTGGCGTAAGCTGTGGAACCTTGCTGGCTAGGCTTACATAGGCCCGTGGGCCGATTGCCTAGTACCTACCTATGAACCTATAATAGTTAAAAAAAAATAAAAAATAAAAATAAAACGGAACTGTCTGTCAAAACCTTTCAGTGTGGAACAGTGTGTGTCATAGACTTTTTTAGCTTCAAAATGAGAAATGTTACTCATGAGGTACATGTACATGCATCAGCAGTTTGAAGCGCACATACCAGAGAGGACTGACACATGGGTTCACCATTTTATGATACTTATTTGAAGTTTTCTGTATACTGCGGTGGTGGTGCTGCGGTAGCGTTGTCGCCTCATAGCCAGACATTGTCCCATTCGATTCTCAGCTAGAGCGTCTTCTGTGTGGAGGCATACATGAATGGTGCCTTTGTTGGAGGTTGTGCGTCAGGGCTGGTAACCCGGTACGTAAAAATCCACTACCAATCATTAGCGGACCAGAGTTCCGCTGTGGCGACCCCTGACCGGGAAAAGCCGAAAGACACAAACAAACAAATTTGAAGTTTTCTGTAAAGTAAAAATAGAACTTTGAAAGGTATTGAGAGAACTTTACCTGCTTTTGTTGCTGCAGTCTGCTAGAAGGTGGCAGAGTTGCATTTTGAACTATGTAAATGCTTTGCTTCTGAATTATGCTCCAGCGGTACTCCCAGATTTAAATGTGTAATGGTACATTATTTATAGGATCTGGTCTCAGTAGCTTTGCTTCACTTTAGCTCGACAATGATAGTATGCTTGTTGTGCTTAGTGTTGAACTCTAGACTTGCACTCCGTCATTGTTGGACAGACTCTAGGACTGATAGAACAAGAACAGTCAGACTGAGGCTAATCACTTTCTTAATTGTGTGAGTTCTTAATCCTAAGTATAGTTGGCTTTTAGACATCATTGAATTCTGCAATGTTTGTCTTTCTGGCTTTTCCAGGTTAGGGGTCGCCACAGCGGAACTCCGGTCCGCTAATGATTGGCAGTAGATTTTTATGGTGCCGAGTTGCCAGCCTGACGCCCAACCTTCAACGAAGGCACGCTCATTCACGCATGTCTTTCGAACGCCACTTGACCACAGGGAGGACATGCAGACTCCCCACAGAAGGCACTCCAGCCGGGAATCGAACAGGAGAACCTCTTGCTGTGAGGCAACAATGCTACCGCTGCACAACCACGGCTTCATCATTGAGTTCTGCAATAGCAGAGGGTTATAGTTACCCCATCTTTGAGATAGTTTAAAATGGGCTGGTTAATGACAGGTGCAAGGAAATGTTGCTTTACAGGTAGATGATAAGGGCCCCAGAACATCATATTTGAATCATTGTTGTAAAGGGGGTCATGCGTGACACAGGGAAGGAGAGAAGGTAATGCAGGAGTGGCTACATTGTGACTAGTTAGCTGCAACACTCAGACAGTCTCTAGAATAGGCTACTGGTCTTCATTTTATACCTTAGTATTTGTAAGACGTGTAATTAATGTGCATTTCAACGTGATTGATTAAAACAGTGGCAACAGGGTTTAAACTGCAACTCCAAGAGCATCCAAAGTGATGATTACTTGGGCTATCCACATTTCTATACTTATGTCGTCATCCTTACCCTTGTTAAACCCATCTGGTTCATGTTGTCCTGACAGTGGGGTCCACTTTGAATCTTTTTTTTTTCTTGTTAGCTGGGAAAACATCATGCCTTGTGTTGACATGCAAGTCACAGGAAGTATTAGATCACATGGGCTGTTGGCTTCATGCAGTATAAGCTAAACTAATGCAAAGGACTTCAATTTTGATAAACAGTTTTCACTGACCAAAAAAATCTTGAATCTAATCTGAAATGTTTAATGGTAAACTTGGGTAAGATTCTGCAGCTGTGTTTCAATAAAAAGGGAACTTTTCCCTGTTTTTATTGTACACAATGTAAGTTTATATTTTCCTTCTCTGTATTTTAAGATGACCAGTGTGAAATGTGTTAAATCAATATGCATTTATATATGAAAACAGTTAATGTGGTTTACTTGGCTAAGTGCTCAGCCTATAATGTATTCCGCTTAGCTAAAACTATGAGAACCTTAGTGGAAAGTATTTACGAATATCGACTATCTGTTAGGGAAAAAGTGTTTGACCAGTGCTTTAGCTAAGCACAGTATGAATCTTGGCAACTTTAGGAAATTTGAGTTTTTAGTTATTGAACATCTTTACCCTTATTCAAGAGGTGAAGACATTGATTTCTTTATGGAATGTAGGTAGGAAACTTGCATGGCAGGTTAGACCACATGTAGGATGATTCCCTGGTTTAAATGGACATCTTAATATCAAATGTGAGCTAAAGAAAAGGAAATGAAGCTTTATTTAATCAGTTTATTTAGTTAATTTTTGTTATATTTTGTTTTAATGTATGATCTGAAGTTGTCGATCTACATTTTGTCATTAACATGTGCGTTCAGATCTGATCCCTCTGAACTGACTTGGCCACTCATGGATTCCAGATATTCTTGAGCACATCCCTTACCCATAATGCTCAGGGTAGATTACCCAGATCTCATTTGCTGCTTTCAGCTTCAGACATGGTTTTCCATTACCCTCTCGAGCCTTATTCAATTATGTAAAATATTTTGTGTAAATTCTCTTTTTCTTCGTTTCTAAGTATCTTTCTAGCCTATTCCTTGTCTGTCGCACCTCCTAAGTTCTTTCAGCCATTTTTAGGCAAGAGTTTCATTTCTTTTCTTTTCCCTTTTCCATCTACCATTAGGTAGCTCTTCTTACCATTGTTGGTATTTATTACCCTCTTGTTATCGCTGGGTATTTTTCACTACAATTGCTGGTAGGTAGTTCTTTCAAAAAAATCTCTTCTTTCTCTGTTGTTTTTGACCTTCCTGTTGGCTTCTTGTGTGGTAGTTTTTCTTCTCTGAGGTGTGTGAGTCTGTGTTCGCCTGTGTGCGGCTGTTGATGTCTTGCTATGGCTGATAAAGAGAAACCTCCAGCTGGCTTTAAGAAATGTTCAAAATGTGGCCATAAAATTCCTTTTTCGGACCAACATTCACCATGTGTGTTTACTGCTTGGATCCCTTACATTTGCAAGTGGACTGTTGTATCTGCCATGCTTTCAGTCATCGTGCATTGTTAGAGAGGAAAAGTAAACTCAACTTGAAAGACCTGCTTCCCTTCTCCTTTGGGGAGGCCATATCTGGACAGGAAAAGACAAAACCCAAAACTGGACATAGTACTTCAACTTCTACCTCCTCTAGATCTTCAGAGGTGAAGAAACAGTCTGCCTTGATCACGAGCACTTCCTCGGCACCAATTCTTAAAAAGAAAAAGACATTGATGTCCTCAGAGCAGACTTCTAAATCTTTGACTCTGAAGCATTCTTTGGAATCTGTATCTGCTTCCTCGGTTATAATACCTCCTTGGGCACTGAAGCATTTGGACTCTAGCTGTTCACTACTTCCCAGGACATAGTATTCTCCTTCAGTAGACCCCCTTTGCTGACAGGCTACCATCTCCCTTCTTGATCAGACCAAAGTCCCCTTTGGTGGTCTCTGTCCTTTCTTCCAGGAGTCTAACAGAAGACGATGTGGAGAAGTTGGTGATGAAAATACTTTGGACTCCAGCTGTGTCAGAGATGCCGTCGGTTCCTTACCCCTTCGTGACAGGCACCGATACCTTCTACTCCCCCTTCTGTACCTCCTCCTCTAATCTCTACAGGCACTTTAGAGTCTTTGATTCCAAGTTTTCTGGAACTGACCGTGTCTGTTCTAGACATATCTTTTTGTTTGGAACAGACAGCTGCCCTAAGCACTTCAGTTGTTTCGGAACCAGAGTCATCCCGGAGCTGTGGCTTGCCTGTCAGTTCCGGGGTGTTAGGGTCATCTCCCTTTGTATCGGAGCAGTCTCAGCGTCCAGGAACTTTGACATGGACAAGTTCAGATCCAGCTTCAGTTTCAAGGGGGGAACCACATCGGTGCAGAGAGGGGTTTTGGCACCTAGGTCCTCCCTTTTGATCCCAGAGTTCCATTTGTCCCTTGGTGGATCAGCCTTTAAGGACATGAAGATGGCATTGGCTTCTTCTAGCACTAGGTCGGTTCCTTCCTCCTTGGAGCCCTCGTCCCTGACTTCTTTGGCCCCAGAGACTCGACCACTCACTGCACAGGGTCAGCGTGTACTGCAGCCTCGGCTACCCAGCAGGGTACCCATTCTTCTTCCGAAACCTCCCCAGATGTTCCCCCTGAGGAGAGCCCTCAGAAGAAGTTGTGTAAGAGGAAACGCTAATGAGTCCATCATGGAAGACACTGATTTCGATGAGGGCAAAGGTTCCCCCAGCTCACCGCCTGACGATGTCTCCTTTTTAGACATTCTGGAAATCCTTAAGCAGAGAGGTGATTAGAAGTCCCTTAACCTTTCAACTGAAGAATCCGTGCACCTGCAGGTTTTTGGTACCTGCCCATCTACGTCCTGGTTATAGCCACCCAACGACGAGCTAATTGAGTTGATCTCTCAGCTGGCATGGAAGGCCCCTGATGCCACTGAACCAATCCCCAAAAGGCCAGACAAAATTATCACAGCTCCAGAGGAAAAGCCCTTCTGGTAAAAAGGAGTTGCTGTAGATGCCATGGTGGTAGCAGCGGCCACTAAAAAGGAACTAGCAAAGGAGAGCTCCTCTATCCATCCTCCAAGCAAGGAGTCACAGGTGATGGATAGATTCAGGAAGCAAGTTTATGCTTCATCGACCTTTGCCCTGCAGTCTTTGAATTACTTAGTGCACTTTACTATATTACAGAGAGATCTGATTAAGGAGCTGTCAGATACTCTGTCAGGAGCTGTTTCTGAGGGGATGCATGAATCAGTCACCTCCCATTTGGCTACCCTGACTTCCTTTTCTAATTCTTGTGTAAGGCTCGTTTCACAAGTAGCTGAAGGAATGACTAGAGCAGCGGATTCAGGTATATCTGGATGCACTTGTGTGATTTTGCAGAGCCCTTCAAGTTTACGTTTGTCAATGCACCCTTTGACAGGTCATCTCTTTTTGGTCCACCAGGTGTGAGAAGGATAGGAAAACCCTTTTTGCCGTAGGAGTATGTTTTTCCACTCCTCAGAGGTCATTTTCTAGGAACCAATGAGGAACAGGAAAAATGTGGTTCAGAAAATCCCAAGGGTCTTCCCAGAGTACATGTGGTGATGGTTCCTCCAAGGGGCAAAGGGGGGAACAATAGTGGAAGACACCGCTTGGGCAGCAGAGGTAGCCCGCAGAACCAGGGTTTTCAGGATTCTTGCTTCAGGAAACCCTTCCAGTGCTCCTGAAAATAGGCATGATTGTCCACCTCTGGAGTCAATCAGAGGTCGCTTATCCCTGCACCTGAAAGCCTAGCACAAAGTCACCTTTGATACTTGGTTGCAGAGAATCATTTCCAGAGGTAACACAATTTCCTTTTCCCTTCCTCCTCCCCAGTCAAAGAAATTCCTCGACATTCCATCAAGTCGAAGAGAACAAGCAGCCATTCAAATTCAAAAGCTGCTAGAAAAGGAGTCGTCCAGGAAGTCCCACCCACAAAACCCAGCAAACTGAACAAATTTGTTTGAAAAAACAAATTCTGGATCGTCATGGGTCAGTCCATTCTTCCTTTTTTAGGCAAGGACGACTGGATGTGCTGCATAGATTTTCAGGATGTGTACTACCACATAAAGATGGACAGATGTTCCAGAAGATTTCTTTGCTTCCGTCTGGGAGCCAGTCATTACCAATTCAGAGTTCTGCCTTTTGGTCTCACCACAGCCCCCAGGGTGTTCAAAAATGCATGGCAGTATTAGCAGCTTACTTGAGACTGCAAGGATACCAGGTGTTTACGTATGTAGAGAACTGGCCCATTTCTGCTACTACCAGGAAGCTACTTCTAAGAGCAAAGCAAAAGGTCTTACAATTATGTGAGCATTTAGGCATCACAATCAACTTTGAGAAATCGTTGCTGGAGCCATCTCAGAATCTAACATTAAACGAGCTTCATTGGATCCAACAACATCCATTGCCTCACTTCCTCTATCTCGAATGGAAACTATTCAGACTCAAGTCCAGATGCTAGTACAAAAGGACAAGGTACCTGCATGGCAAGTACTTCAGACATTAGGTTCAGTGGCAGCTGCCATTACTCTTCTTCCCCTAGCCAGGTTCCACATGAGAATTTTACAATGGTTGGTTGCAGCACAGTGGTCCATCCTTCAGCATTCCTTGTCAACGCCAGTCTTGATCACCAACGCATGCAAGAGAGAGCTCCTATGGCGGTTCATTTGAAACAAGTCTTACAAGGATGCCCATTTATTTCCACTCAACCCAAAGCCACAGTGACTACAGACACTTCCCAGCTTGGGTGGGGGCAGCATTGCCAGGGAAAGACAGTCCAAGGCACGTGCTCCCCAGTGGAGACCAATCTGCACATAAATATTCTAGCAGTGCTGTTATTGTTGCAAACATTCCAGGACTGTCTACTTCTAGGGGCAATTGAGATTCAGACAGACAACATGTCAGTGCTCTGGTACATCAACAAACAAGGGAAAACGAGGTCTTCCGCCCTTATGCTGAGATGCCATCAGAGTATGTCAGTGGGTGATCTCATCCAACCACTTTTTGATTGCACTGCATATTCCTGGGAAGTCAAACGTGATAGTTCAAATTGAGCAGGTGTATTCTTCTACCTCACGAGTGGTCCCTCAGTCCAGAAATTTCGGAAAGAATATTCTGCACATGGGGCCAGCTTTGCTGCAACCTTTTTGCCTCCCCTCTGAACAACAAATGCAGCAGCTACTTTGCCTTCATCCCCCCAGAGGGGGAATTACCGAGGGATGCTATTCTTCACATTTGGCCACCCGGACTCCTATATGCCTTTCCTCTGACCCCACTAATTCCAAAATTTCTGCAGCCAAGTTGAAGTGCAAAGTCATCCTCATTGCCCCCTTTTGGCCTCGGCAAGTTTGGTTCCCCTTCCTTTGACCTCATCTGGTACAACAACCTTGGATTCTGGATCCTACTCTGGGCCTCCTGTGTCACCCAACAGATATCAGTCACTCAGACATTACAACCCTCAAGCTTGGCAGCTTGGTTTCTCTAATTCCATTAGTGGACAGACATGATATGCTCTCTTCCCTAGTCAGACGCATACTTTTTTTTCATCTCAGAAACCACCTACACATACATTTTGTACAAGTAAATGGAAAAGATTTGTTCACTGGGACTCTCTGTATCATATTGATCCTTTCTCAGCACCAATAAATGAAATCCTTAATTTCCTAGCCTCCATCTTCAATGAAGGCACTTCTACTTCACTGTAAAAGTTCAACTAGCAGCCATGTCTAATTTTCACAGTGGTTTTCATGGATCATCAGTGGCATCACGTAGGCTTTGTAAAGCCTTTTTAAAAGGTGCTCTCCTCCTTAAACCTCCCTTACAAGGATCTTGCGCCTCCTTGGGACCTTACTCTGATGCTGAAGCTCTGACACAGTCCCCCTTTGAACCAGCCTCTAGGTGTGATCTAAAGATTTTATCCTGGAAAACTATCTTTTTGGTTGCCATCACTTCGGCTATGCAAATTTCAGAAATTCAAGCACTGTTGTCTAGGCCACCATATTTGATTTTTGATAAGAATAGAGTTTCTCTCAGAACAAGCCCATCTTTTCTTCCTAAGGTAGTTTCCAAAACCAACCCTAATCAATGCATCAATCTTCCAGTGTTTTTTCCGAATTACTCTAACAAGGGTGAGTACTTATTACACCTATTGGATGTTCACAGACAGCTAAGATTCTACCTTGACAGGACCAAAGGTATCAGAACATCCAACCAGCTATTTATTTCCTTTTTGCACATTAATTTAAGACAATCTGTGAGCAAAGTGACTCTAGCCAAATGGATTACAGACTGCATTTCCTTCATTTATAAGAAGTGAAGTATTCCTGTGCCGGTAACCCCAAAGGCACACTCAACAAGAGTGGTAGCTACTTTTGCTGTCTTCCAGTTGACGACATCCATAAATGACATGTGCACTGCTGCAACTTGGGCATCTCCCCATACCTTTGTTACTCATTACAAGTTAGATGTGGCCTCTAGGGAAAGTGCATCATTTGGTTCGATGGCACTCGGGAATGTCCTTCCTTGAGTCCACCCAGGATTGTAAGTAGCTGGGGACTCACGTTGATGACAAAATGAGGATTGACAACTTCAGATAAAGACGTTGTGTCTTACCATAATGTTCCCTCTGAGTTGTCCATCTTCACTTGTCATCAGCTTCCTCCCTCCGTCCCCCCCGCCAGATTTCCTGGAAGATCAGACGTTCCCCCTGACAAGTTTCTCTTTGGAATTGATTGTTACTTCAGATATGGTCTCTTTCAGGTATTTTTACTTCCTTCTTTCACTTATGAGCAAACTTGATCTGAGGTAATCTACCCTAAGCAGTATGGGTATGGGATATGTTCGAGAGTTTTTGGAATCCAGGAGATATAGAATCGGCTCTGTCAGTTCCGAGGAATTGGAACCGAACCCACACGTTGATGACAAATGAAGATGGACAACTCAGATGAAACATTATAGCAAGTACGTTTGATTGTTTGTTTTATTAAAACTTAAATAGATGAAAGCACTTGTAAGGGCAAAGTCGAAAGATAGAGCCAAAGTATCAGCCAAATTCCTTATTAAACTACAGTAAAAGCAGTACAAAAAAACGATCTTCACAAGAATTATAGTCCACACATAAACGCCTTAACTTATTCACCAGATGCATCATCTCTAATGAAGTTCAAATGTGGGCAAAAACATGGTGAATAAGTTAAGGCATTTGTGTGTGGACTGTAATTCTTGTGAAATCATTTTTTGTACTGCTTTTACTGTGGATTAATAAAGAATTTGGCTGACACTTTGGCTCTGTCTTTGGAGGTTTGCCCTTACAAATGCTTTCATATATTTAACTTTTGGTAACTGTTTTGGCACTTGGTCTCTACATTCAAGTGGTTTATTTGGTTTTGTTAACAATGTGATTTGTTACATATGTTTAATGAGTTCATTAGTTTGTTCATGGTTTCTATAAAAGTCTTCTGTATTAAAAGATGAAAGTGTTAAAGCTAATTGTTGGTGGCATCACTTTCATGCAATTTATTTTTTTTAATACATGCATAATATGCACACATACGTAGGTATGTAAATATATGACTCTGCATGCTCTCTCTCATACACAAACACACACACACTAGCATAAATATACAACATGGACACTTGCTAAATTGTTGTCATGTTATGTTTTTGTATCCGGGAACAGAAAAAAATAAGTTGTTGACATCAGTAGCTGTCAAGTAATTGTGTAAATGAAACACGATTGGTTGAGTATGTGGACCGTTGCAGATAATGAAAAGATGACAGATATATCCTTTGCAGAACTGTTATATTGTTTGAAAATTTAGTTGTGGACATGCAGTAATTTGAACATGCAACACTGTTGCACTTTGTTTTAAAGTCACATTTTTCTTTTCTTCTGAGTTAGTGTGACTTCAGAGTTTAGCATATTTTAAAGTCTGTATGTGTGTGGATGAAGCCTCATAAATGGAAGGCGCAGCCTTCATCCAGAAACATCTAGCTTTAATTAAACAATTTTTGTTTTGAAAAAAATGTAATGATGTTCTTCGTGTTTCACTGTTGCAGTCATCACATTTGGGTTATCTGCTTGCAGTAGCCCTCAGTCGGCCTGATTATCAAAGTCTTGGGTCCTGCGTCGGTTGCTGTCCCTTCTTCCGTGATGTCAGGTCGTCAGGGGTATAAAACATACAGCCGATGCCAATACGCCAGTCTTTCTTGCCATGCGGTGCCCGAAGCAGAAACAGTTTGCAAGTGCCGGTTGGCCAACTCCTGAAATTTTCGTTTTCAAGTTTCAGAACCGAAGTCTTCAACTAAAAGCTAAGTACCCTGTTGGGTTTGCTTTTTCTTGCTCTAAACCGATGTCAGTAAAAGTAAATAATTGCATAACTTGTGGAAAGCAAATTCCTCATAAAGATTTTCATTCGTACTGTATTCCTTGCCTAGGCCCTGACCACGACATACCTCGCAGTCGGTTTTGTGCCGTATTTAAATCATGAACTATCCGTCGTCGGTATATTTTTGCTTCTAAATATTTTGGTGCTCGGTTCAATTATCCTGATATGTCTTCGGTAAGCCATCAGACTACCAACATTCTGAAAAAACGCAAAGATAAAGACAGAGACAGTCCGCCTAGGTCCAAAGCTGTTGACGACGCTTCTCCTAAGCCAGTCGCCAGTTTGCCAGTACTCAGTGAGGTGCTTTTGCAGCCCCTGATACCCGCTACTTCAGATTCGCAGGCCTCTACTGAGACCCATTCGGAGTCCGGTATGCCGCAAGATGCTTCAACTGTGGAACCTGCGGATGTCTCTACTTTGGATGGGTCCGGAGCCGCTGTGCAGGCACTGGCTTCTGAGGGTGTATTCAGGCCTACTGACTTGCGTATTAAACCGACGCCATCTTCTCCTAAGCCAAAAACTCGAACCATGCCTAGAAAACTGACACCCAGACTGCATGGTCAGGCCTCTATGCCTAAAAAACAAATGATAAGAATGGCTGAAGACCTTATTACTTTAATCAGGGGAAGCCAGTCTTCCCCCTCTAAGAGACCTAGGACTGAGTTTGCTTATGATACTTCTGACCAGGATTCTGAATTTTCTGTTTCCTCTGATGACCAGGATTTACCCCTATCTACCTATGAGGATTCTGATGCTGAGGACTCTATTCCCTCTGCTTCCCCCCCAGAGGATTTCTCTTTTGGTGAAACATTGCATACTCCCAGGGAGCATTTTCATTGGGAAGGTCAGGATTTCTCTGATTCTAAAAAGAGGCTTGGGGATTTCTTACTCCTGCCCCAGCACAGGCCTTTAGCCATACTTCCTGTACTAGACATTGTTGATGATGCTTTTTCGGAATCTAGCTTGGTCCCTGACTCTTTACCTCCTGCTCCCAGAAAGCCTGATAAATATTACAGGGTCTCCTGACTCTCACAAGTTCCTTTTTAAAAATCCTACTGCAGATCCTGAGACCATTTCACAGGGACCCAAGGGCATTAAAGCTACTACTGCCAAGAATCCTACCCCCCCATGACAGAGACTCCAGGGCACTGGATAGATGGGGTAAGAAGGTATACACTTCTGCAACTTTGGCCATTAGGGCCTTAAACTGCCAGTTTCATTTGTTAAAGTATCAGCAGCATATTATTGGATTGCTTAAACAGAAAATGATGTTGATTCCTGATTGTGCTGAAAATAAGGATTTACAGGATTTACTGCATTCAGCTGAACAAGTTGTAAAACATACTTTGCAATGTGGTTTTGATTCACTAGAGGCATCTTGCAGGGCTGCTGTAATTGGGTCTGTAATTAGAAGGCATGCTTGGCTTAAGGAGCAATCCTTGCCAGATCATGTTAAAGCAAAATTACTGGATGCTCCCTTAAACCAGAACCGCCGGTTTGGCAACAAGGCAGAAGAAGTTCTTAAAAAGATGGAGGAAAAAGCCAAATCTATGCAAACTGTTAAAGATTTTTTACAAGTACAACCTCCAAGGTTTAGAAGGCATGACCTTCCAAGAATTGTTCCTTTCCTGCCACTTACAGACCTTCTCAGTCCAATCCCAGATCCAGCAGAGCTCCCAGGCTTCAGTCCCAGGGTGCGCACAGGACTAAGCAGTGGGGGACCTCCACTTCCAAATCTGGGAGTAATAAAACTCCCCCTATGGTAAACTGTCTCAAGGACTTCTTTTTAAAACTGCCAAGCACTTCTCAACTGACTGCCCCTTTGGGTTGAAAGATTGCTCTTCATGCAAAGAACTGGGAACTCATTACCCAAGACAAATGGGTTTTAAATATAGTGTACCAGGGATACAGAGTTCACTTCCACACGTTACCAACACCAAGCGGATGGCCAGACCTACCCCCAAATCAGTGGGCAGAGGCCTAAAAGCAAGTACTTTCTCTTTTAAGCATGGGGGCTATTCAGTTGGTACCAGAAGAGGAAAAGGTACAAGGTGTCTACTCAAGACTTTTCCTGGTACCCAGAAAGGACAATTCATGGTGTCCTATCCAGGACCTGTCTACTCTAAACACCTTTTTGGTGATACCAAAATTCAAGATGCTGACTCTTCACCAGTTGCTCCGTATGCTAGGCAAAGATGCCTGGTTGGCAACACTAGATTTAAAGGAAGCATACCTGCACATCCCAATCAGGGAATCTTGCAGAAGATACCTGCGCTTCAAAGCAGGCTACACACACTATCAGTTCTCTGCACTGCCCTTTGGCTTATCTACTGTGCCCAGAGTATTCACAAAGTGCCTAGCTCCAGTCATTGCATTTTGCAGGCAAAGAAAAATTCAAATATACCCATACTTGGACGTTTGTCTAATTCAGGCAGAAAGCCAGGATGTACTTTTGAGTCATCTGGCCTTTGTACAAAGGGTGCTAATTTGTCTCGGGTACACCATAAACGAAAAGAAATCATACCTGGTACCCTGTCAAATTATATTCCTGGGAGCGAGCTTGAGTACAACTTCCCAGATGGCTTTCCTCACGCCAGAGAAACAAATTCATTTGACAACCTGCTTCAAACAAGTGACCACAAAAACCCTGCTATCTGCAAGACAAATACCACAATCCTTGGGGTTCATGGCCTCTTGCATTCTTCTAATTCCGTATGCAAGACTGCATATCAGGAAACTACAATGGTATCTAAAAAGCCTATGATGTCAACATTCTCAGGATCTAGAAGCAATGATTCA